>NC_134800.1:11445574-11449791 GCF_046742065.1 Oratosquilla oratoria | reverse complement strand
CTCTCATTTTGCTAGGGTAGTTATCCCTTCATTCGGTGAAGTAGAAATAACATACGTATTGTGCTTTAACTGCCGCGACTTGAGTCTGGGGCGAGACTTCGGGTTGCGTTGTGAGGTTCGCCGCTGAGAGAAGGCGCATCTTTTAAACATAGTCTAAGGTTTGAACCCCGGCAGTGCTAGTCATTTATTCAATCTATTCAAGTAAATATAAATGTGCATATATATGTACAATTTCATACACACATACACATACACACACACACACACACACAATCTATATATAATATATATATATATATATATATATATATATATATATATACATATATATATGTATGTATATATATATATAATACATATATATCTATCTATACATACTCTATATATATAAGATATATATATATATACATATATATATATATATATATATATATATATATATATATAAATAATATATATATATCTACAGTAAACACCTGGACATTCACATCTCAGTGGAAGGAGAACTCGAGAGAAACTGCGATTCTTTCTTTTTTTTCGAGGGGCGTGAGGGGAAAATTGGCTAAGACAAACAATGGGGTGAGTGAGGGGAGAGGGGTACGTTAACTCCATTGTTTCGATTGACAGAAGAGGTGTCAGAGAGAAAGGATTGAGGGGAGACACTGAGGGCAGGTTAGCGAAAGTGAGGGGAAAGGGAGAGGAGGGAGTGAGGGGAGGTTGAAGGGTTGAGGGGATAGAATCAGGGTAGGTTAGTGAAAGGGAGAGGAGGGAGAGAAGGGAGGTTGAAGGGTTAAGGGAAGAGACTGAGGGTAGGTTAGTGAAAATAAGGGGAAAGGGAGAGGAGGGAGTGAGGGGAGGTTGAAGGGTTGAGGGGAAAGGGAGAGGGTAGTTGAGGGGAGGCTGAAGTTTACTTAATCCCCTCAGTGCTGGGGTCCTGTCATAAGCTGAAGACAATATATGTAAAGAGTTAAATGGTCCTGTTCACACTCGCGGTTTGAACCGCGGGGGTTTAATTTACAGTGTAAGTCAATTGAGGCGATCACACACAACCGAACAGTTTTTCCTTGACAATGCGGTTTCCGCGAGGTTCACACCGCTGTGAAGAAGGCCATAGTCTTAACCTCTGAGAAAAACCGCCAGGATCTAACTAGAATAGAATTTGCTAAGGTATCATCGTGGCGAAAATGTTTAGGATCTTTCGTAAAAAGCCCCCCCCCCCAAAAAAAAAAAAAAATATATATATATATATATATGTATATATATATATATGTGTGTGTGTGTGTGTGTATATAATATATATATATATATATATATATATATATATATATTTATATATATAATGAATATATAAGTAAATAAATTAATCAATCAATAAATAAATAAATAGAAAAATAGGTAATAAGTGATAAATCAATAAAGAAAGAAACAAGTAAATGAATAAACGAATAAATAAACAGATGCATAAATGAAGACTCAAATAAACAAATACAACAAAACAAAAAGGAAAAATTAATCAATCCTATGATTTACAAATGAAATGTTCTATCCCAGGGCAACGCACATCCATTAAAACTAAGCGGACGCTGGTATGAATTTATCCGAAATTCTCTCGATCAGAATGAAGATGGGTTGGGGGTCGGACAGGAAGCCTTCGTGGGGGGAAAATCTCGGACCTTAAGCATCAGCCACTTCCGCAGTCCCAGATTAGACAATGTAAGCAGTCACCGAGGTGCAAGTTCTATATTGTCATTATGTGTGTGTGTCATTATGTGTGTGTGTGGGGGGGGAAAGAGCTTTGTGATACCTTTATGGACCACGGTTACGTATGTTGTTTATGAATGGAAACCGATGTATGTGATAATTTCGCGAGAAAGTGCAAATCACTTTTGGACAAATTATTTTGTTTTGACAAAGGAAATTCCAGTCTTTTTTTATGTTTTTATTTTGTTATGTTTATATATTCTTATTTCTATATATCTATTTACTATTTTTTTTATCTATTCACTTCGTTTATTTATCTATTTACTTACATATTTTTTATTATTGTTGTTGTTCTTTTCTTCTTCTTCTTCTTCTTCTAATTATTTATTTCTATTTTTCATTGATTTATTTTTTATTTTATTGTTGCTATATATTTTTTCTTGCTTATTTGAAGGACGCAATGACCTGAGTATAATAGACCCTAATATCCGGAAGGACAGTATATCAAAAGTAACCAAAACCACGAAAACCGAAAATTCAGTGTATTTAGGCCCAGCGTCCTGGTAATAAATCATGGCTAACAGCAAACGTGCTTTAGTTTATATCGAATCACATTTGCATAAACTCGTATAGATACATGAAGCTGATCCCTGAGTCCGCGGACAATTGCTCACCTCTGCCGCGAGGGATGAATTGTCCGTATAGAGGCTGCGGCGACCAGGAGACGCTCCTGTGAAGTAAAAATAAATAGATAAATAAATAAATAAATAGATAATAATAATAATAATGTAATAATAATAGTGATAATAATAATAATGATTATAATGATGATGATGATGATCGATGATGATGATGATGGAATGATGATGATGATGATGATGATGATGATGATGATGTGATGATGATGATGATGATGATGATGATAATAATAATGAAAAGTTAAAGTAAAAATGTTTTATATCTATGTACTAAGGGATTTTTTTACCTTATTATAAGGGAGATAACCAATTCTCACCCGTTCCACTCCCACCCATTCCCCAACAATCCGTGTGAAGTAAGAAAAAGTAAATAAAAAAAAACAATAATAAAGAAAAATTAAAGTAAAAATGTTTTATATCTATCTATATACCAAGGAATTCTTTTTTATCCCCATTTATGTAAGTGAGATAACCCATTCCCACACGTTCCAATTCCACCCATTCCACTCCCATCCATTCCACTCCCACCCATTCCACTCCCACCCGTTACACACCCACCCGTTCCACTCTCACCCGGTCCACACCCACCCGTTCCACTCCCACCTGTTCCACTTCCACCCGTTCCACTCCCACCCGCTCCACTCCCACCCGTTCCACTTCCACCAGCTCCACTTCCACCCGCTCCACTCCCACACATCCCACTCCCACCCGTTCCACTCCCACCCGTTCCACTCCCATCCGCTCCACTCTCACCCGGTCCACACCCACCCGTATCCACTCCCACCCATTCCACTCCCACCCGTTCCACTCCCACACGTTCCAATTCCACCCATTCCACTCCCATCCATTACCCTTTCTTCCCTCTCATCTTAGCTCCTTGTGGAATGTGAACAAACAAATAAGTAAATAGATTGATAGATAAAAATATAGAATAGAATAGATATACAAGTAGAATTATGAAATAGATCATATGAATAAATAGACTAATGAATAGATAATATAGAAAAAATAGAATAAAAATGTATATAATTATTTTCTAGTGCGGAATCAGAATTCATAACTGATATCCGAGTCCTATAAAAACCAAAGGTTTAATTATTACACTCGATAATAAGTTTAACCAATCTTTTTCAGGATGTAGTTGACTTAGATGATGATTAAGAAAATAGAATAGAAAAAAATAATGATAATAATGATGATAGTGATAATAATAATGATAAAGAAAATAATAATGACAAGATAAACGAACTTGGTAAAATCATAGAATGTAGAAAAAATCAGTAATAAAAATTAGTTTGAAAAAAGGAAAAATGTATACATATATAAGTATATATATACAATATATACAACACATTCACACACACACACACACACACACACACACACACACACACACACACACACACACACACACACACACACACACACACACACATGTATTATATATATACTATAATATATATATATAATATATATATATATTGTATATATATGTGTTTATATATATAATATATATATGATATATGTGTGTGTGTATATATATTGTATATATGTGTATATATATATATATGTATAATATATATATATATATATATATATATATATATATATACGCATACATAAACACACACAAACGCAAACACAAACACATGTATACAATATTACATTCGAAACCTGTCCATACTACAACCAACCTCAAATTTTGATTTACTGAAGAACTTTTTTTTTCCGTTTAGTTAGAAAGAATAAAAATCTGCGGGATAAGATAGAAATTCCTTCTGGTCTTCTTGTACTAACATTACGTTAACACCTTGGGAT
>NC_134800.1:11433074-11440574 GCF_046742065.1 Oratosquilla oratoria | reverse complement strand
AATGAGATCTATGAACTTCTACATAGATGTATATATCAAATTAAACCCTGGTGTAATTAATATTGGTACTTACTAATAAATTTTCATTACAAATCACATGATAAAAATTTTCATGTCATAATGTATTCCTTAATTTGGTTTGAGCTGAATAACATTGCTATATTAGAAAACGGAACGAGCATTTGCGTCACCAATATTAGCTAAACAACAAGAAAAGACCCAAATAGTATGACTGATGACCTCCCACAGTTTCTAAAAAAAAAGAAAACTTTCCTTATATAAATCTTATGTAAATCCTTGGAAGGGAAAGATTTATATAAGGAAATATTTTTTAAGAATGCCATCGTAAGAATCTTACGTTGGTATTCTTAAAAAAAATCTTTCCTTACGTAAATCCTTGGAAGGGAAAGATTTATATAAGGATTTTTTCTTAAGAATACCACCGTAAGAATCTTACGACGGTATTCTTAGAAAAAATCTTTCCTTATATAAATCTTTCCCTTCCAAGATTTATATTAGATTTATATAAGGAAAGAATTTTTTTAAGAATACCACTGTTAGACCTTTCCCGAGATTTTGCTCCTGTCGTAGTCACGTCATTGAGCAAATCAAAATGCTCAATTTGGGAGTGCATTAGCGCTCTGTTATTGCATATGTCCTTGAAAGTACTTGACTTGCTTTAATTTTTCCAAGTACATGCATGGCCTAAGTATAGCTACAAGTACCAGAATGTTGAGTTTTTATATCTAATGTATAATCAGAAATTAAACTATGTAATATTTTGTATTTCATTCAAAGTACAAATACATATGCTTATTTGTCTTCTTCTTTTTCTTCTCCTCCTCCTCCTCCTTCACCTTCTTCTTCTTCTCCTCCTCCTTCTTCTTCTTCTTCTTCTTCTTCTTCTTCTTCTTCTTCTTCTTCTTCCTCCTCCTCCTTCTCCTGTAACTGTTTGCCTAATTGTTTGTCCATTTATCTGTCTGTCAATCAGTCTGTCTGTCTATCTGCTTATTTGTCTCTTCCTCTCTCTGTACATCTGTCTATCTGTCTGTCTCTCTGCCCAATAAATGCCTTCTTCTTCCTTCTGTCCCCTCTTCCCCTTTTCTCTTCCATTCCCCTTTGCTCTCTTTGTCTTATTTCTCTCCATTCCTCCCTTCTTCTCTCCTTTCTTTCTCCTCTTCCCTTCTCTGCCCCTCGTCCCTGTGCCGCCACCTTCTCTCTCTCTCTCTCTCTCTCTCTCTCTCTCTCTCTCTCTCTCTCTCTCTCTCTCTCTCTCTCTCTCTCTCTCTCTCTCTCTCTCTCTCTCTCTCTCTCTCTCTCTCTCTCTCTTCATACTGCCCTACATATCTTACTTGGTTCTTTGTCTCTCTCGTTCTCTCCCACTTTTACACTTCGATGCTGTCGACCTTTTCTTTCTCCTCCTTCTTCTCCTTATCCATGCCATTCTCCTTCTCTTCCACTTTCTCCTTGTTCTTCTCCTCCTCCTCCTTGTCCTTGTCATTCTCCTTCTCTTTCTTTTTATCCTTCTTCTTCTTCTCCTTCTCCTTGTCCTTGTCATTATCCTTCTTCTCCTTATCCTCTTTCTTTTTCTCCTCCTTCTCCCTCTTCTTTTCCTTTTCCTTTTCCCTCTCCATTTCATTTTCATTTTCTTTTTCCTTCTCCTTGTTCTCGTTGTCCTTCTCTTTCTATTTCTTATCCCCTATATCCCTCTCTTTCCTTTCTCCTCTTCCTCTTCCTCTCTCTCATCTTCTTTGTCAGCCCTCTCTTCCTCTTTCTCTTCTTTCCTCTCTTCTTCCTCAGCCTTTGTCTTTTCTTCCTACTGTTCTTACTCTCTCTCCTTTTTCCTCTCTTTCCTCTCTTTCCCATTTTCCTTCTCTTCCTCCTCCACATGTTCCTCCTCTATTACCTCTTCCTTCTCCTCCTCCTCACCTTCTTGATCTTCTTCCTCTTCCTCCTCTTCCTCCCATTTCCCATCTTCTCTCCCTCCAAATGTTCCTCCTCTTCATTCCATATCTTCCTCCTCTTCTTCCACTTCCTCCTCTTCCAGTTATCATCCTCTTCCTCCTCTTCCTCTTCTTCATCACCTTCCTCATCTTCCTCCTCCACCACTCAGACAAAATCAGCTGGGTGGGAGAAGTTAAGTACAAAAGTAAAAGGAATGCCCAAGAAGTAGAAGACGATGAGAACCCGAAGGTGACTGAAGGGACCTCCTAACTGTACAAGGACTTGATCGACCGAGACCCCATAAGGCAGGAGTTAATCCTTATTCTCCTCTTTAAAGAATTTATCCTCCAAGAATGGAATTTTATGAAACGCGGCCAGAAGGCTCGGGAGCCTAAGCCCGAGCCATTTGGTAAACTTCTGCGAACATGTTCCGGGTTTCAAACTGAAGGATAACCATCTGCAACACTCAGGGAGTCAAAGAGGAGGAAAGATGGAGGGAGGAAGGGAGGGAGGAAGCCAGGAGGGTTACTTGGATATTAGGAATGGAGGAGACGAATAAGGGAAGAGGAGGAGGAGGTAATGAAGAAGATGAATATGAAGAGGAGCCGAGTCGTTGGTGGGACGCTTTTTCACAACGGTCTCCCCGTCTTTCGACGACATGACGTCATTAAGGGGGCGTGGCTAAAAAAATAGATAAAGAACTCGTAATAGAATAGAATGACAGAAGGGAACGGAGAAGGTATAAAAGAACATCGAAAAAGAAATGAAAGAATTGACAAAAAAAAAGGGGGAGATGAAAGAAGGAAAAGGAAAAGAATATTGGAAAGAAAGGGGAGAAGAGGATGTCAGTCGGCTCTGTATCAGAGGAGGAGGGAATGGAAGAGGGGAGACAGAAAGACAAAGGAAATATAGGGGGAACTGAGTTCGGGGAAGAAGAATGAAGAAAGGGGGGGTAAAGGGAAAGAGAAAGGGAAGAAACAGAAGGGGGAAAGGAAAGAGAAGGAAGGGTGGAAGGAGAGATGTGAGTAAGAGAGAAATAAGAGAGGTAAAACGGAGAGAAATGGAGAAGACAGAAGAAGAGGGGGGGAAGAGAGGAAAAGGGATAAGAAAGATTAGGAGGAAGGTGCAAAGGAAGGATGTGAGGTGGAGAGAAAGAAGTAGAAAAGAGTAACGGTGGGGGAGGGGGGGAGGGGCTTGTCACAGGGACCGTTTGGTACTTGCTGGTGCAAAAGGCTGAGATAGATGCCCACGGCTGGTACGGAGGATGAAGAGGAGAGGGAGGTGGTGAGTGGAGTGTCTGAGGAATTATAGATTGGTGAGAAACAAAATTGATGAATGGGGAGGCATATGTGTGTGTGTGTGTGTGTGTGTGTGTGTGTGTGTGTGTGTGTGTGTGTGTGTGTGTGTGTGTGTGTGTGTGAGTGTGTGCATATACATGTGTGTTGTGTGTATGAATTTACTTATTTTATCTATTCATTAATATATTTATCTACTTATTTATTTATCTATTTGTATATATTAATTTATTTATGAATTTACTTATTTCTTTACTTATCTATTTCTCTATATATTTATTCATTCATTTTTGCTTACAACAGGATCCTGGTAGGAAGATATGCTTACATTAATACTTACATCATAGTGGCTCACTTTATACATGTTGTTCTGGTAGTTTTGTCAGAGGACACGAGTCTAAGGGACTCAAATAGAAGACAAAAACTGTAAGAGAGCTTTTTAAATGTTACTGTTTAGGCGTAGAGCCTGAAGGCCCATGTGGGAATCTGGGAGTAGATCCTGACTCCCAGAAACAGACACAGAAGGACAGAAATGTGGGAGTACATGTAGGAGTGACCCAAAACAGACCTCGGGTGGCTGAGTGGAGGCGTTGGGGGGGCTGAGGAGCCGTGGACGGGGCTGTGAGGTGGCTTACTGGGATGTGAACGGATATAAACAGCAGAAGTGTTTTTGGGTTCCTCAAGGCTGCTGGATTATGTAGAGCGTGACACACGCTACCTTACACCTCCTCCCCCTCCTCCTCCTCCTCCTCCTCCTCCTCCTCCTCCTCCTCCTCCTCCTCCTCCTCCTCCTCCTCCTCCTCCTCCTCCTCCTCCTCCCGCTCCCCTCCTCTCCTCTCCTCCTCCCCATCCCCTCCTCTCCTCTCCTCCTCCCCATCCCCTCCTTCTCTCTTCCTCCTCCTCCTACTCCCCCTCCTCCTCCCCTTCCCCTCCTCCTCCTCCCCCTCCTCCTCCTCGTCCTCCTCCTCCTCCTCCTCCTCCTCCCCTCCTCTTCCTCCTCCTCCCACTCCCCTCCTCCTCCCCATCCCCTCCTTCTCTCTTCCTCCTCCTATTCCCCCTCCTCCTCGCCTTCCCCTCCTCCTCCTCCTCCTCCTCCTCCCCCCTCCTCCCCCTCCCCTCCTCCTCCCCCTCCCCTCCTCCTCCCCCTCCCCTCCTCCTCCCCCTCCCCTTCCCTCCTCCTCCCCTCCTCCCCTCCTTCCCCTTCTCCTCCTCCTCCTCCTCTCGTTCCCTTTCCTCCTTCTACTTTTCCTGTTCCTCCTGTTCCCTTTTCTCTAGTTCCCCCTAATCATAGTGTTGCTCCCCCTCATCTTCTTCTCTCATGTTTCTCCTCCTCTCCCTGCCTTCCTTCTCTCTTCCTCCTCCTCCTCCTCTTGTTCTTCCTCCTCCTTCTCCAGCTCCTTCTACTCTTCCTGTTCCTCTTTCTTCTCCCTATTCTCCATTTCCTTCTAATCATACTGTACCTCCTCCTCTTCCTAATCTCCTCCTACTTGTCCTTCTCCTCTTCCTCCTTCTCCTCGTTCTACTCCCCTCCTCTTCCTTCACCTTCTCCACCTCCATAATTTCTTATCCTCCTCCTCCTCCTCCTCCTCATATTTCCCTTCCTCCATCTCTTCCACCTCTTCTTATTCTTCAACGTCTTCTTATTTCTATTCCTTCTCCGTCTCCTCCTCCTCCTCCTCCTTCTCCTTCTTATTTCCTCCATTTCCTCTTATTTATCAACCTCGACTTAGCCTAATTCTCCTCCTCCATCTCCTTATCCTCCTTTTCTTCTTATTCCACTTACTCCTAATCATCATTTCCTTCTGCTTCACACTTTATTCATTATACCTATTCCTCCACCTCTTTCTCTTATTCTTCAGATTTCTCTCACCCTTATTCCTTCTCCTCCTCTTCCTTCTCTTCCCCTCCTTCTTCGCCTCCTCCTCTTCCTCTTATTCCTCAACTTCTTCAGACTCGTATCCCCTCCTACGTTCCCGCTACTGCTAATCTGTAAGAAGTTCTTCGTGGGTAATATGTTTTGCACCTCGTGGAGTCTGTCTCGCTCGCTGACTTCGGTCTCTGGTTGGGCCGCCGCTGCTGTAATATCTGTAGACTCTCTAATCCACTGCTCTCCCCCTCCCCTCCATGCTCCTCTGACAAGCTAGACCATCCCACTTTATCTCCTGCAAGGTGTGTCTTCCATAAACACCACAGACCCACGTACTCAAACAAGGCCCGTAGGAGTGACATTCCACCCCCCCCCCCCCAAAAAAAAAAAAAATATATATATATATATATATATATAAACACCCCGATTCTGCACATGTGCCTCTACCTTTGCTAGCCTCCCCCGCCACTCTATCTTGTGAAATGGAAAAAAATTGTAAAAAAGCTTGTGAAGATTTGACCGTAAGGAAGTGTGCATTGGAAAATATAGTGAGAGTAACATGAAGAAAAGAGAGATGTAGGGAAAGAAATAGAGGAAAAGAGAGAGAAAGAAATAGAAAGAGAGAAAGAAATAGAGAAGTAAAGAATGAAAGATAGAAAGACAATGGATGAATGAATGAAAGAAAGAAAGCTTGGAAGATGGAGAGGAAAAAACGTGAAAAGAAAATAGGAAGGAAGGAAGAGAGGAAGAAAGAAGGGAATAAGGAATGAAGGAAGAAAGGAAGAGAGGAAAGAAAGAATTGAAAGAAAAATATATATACAAAAAGAAAGAAAAAATGGAAGAAATGAAAAAGAAAGGAAGAAAAATTAAAAGAAAAACAAACGAGAAAAAAAAAATCGTGACAAATGAAACCCACAGCCTCGCAACGGTCGGCAACGGTCTATAAGAACATAAGAATAAAGAAGACTGCAAGAGACCATAAGGCCTACACTAGGCGGTCTTCAAGTCGTCCCATAGATTTCTATGGAAAGGAGCGTTGGACTGTTGTTGTTCTCGTTGTTTTAATACGAGTCTGTTCGGGCCAAGTCACGCCAAGTTTACGACCTGTTTCCGACCACCGGCGACCACGACCAGTTGCAAGTAGTCTTTGGAAGTCGCTGGTAGTCGGTAATAAGATAGATAAATAGATAAATCGATCGATAGATAGATTACAACACACACTGAATAGTCCCCAGTACATAGATTTTCATCTTATCAACCACTTTAACTTCTTCCATTTCAATTCCTTGCATAGGCTTTGTGTCGCCGACCGATCGCGCGGTTTTCGGTCGCCGGTGGTCGGAAACAGGTCGTAAGCTTGGTGTGACCTGAGGCTCTCCTGTCACAGTCTCAGAGACGAAAAAAGAGATCAGTGAATAAATCAGTGAATAAATGTGTAAATAAATGAATAAATAGTTTTATTAATAAACAAATAAATTAATGAATAAATAAATGAGCGAATGAATGGTTAAGTAAATGAATGAGTGAATATATGAATGTATAGATAAATAAATAGATATATGAGTGAATAAAAGGGACATGGATCTGCCTAGTGAAGGCATTATAGTTTCTTGTAGTCTCCCACGTCCTTATGTGAGGAGGTAGTCAGAGCTGACTGATAGAGACGTTGAGCGCACTCCATAGACCGAATGTCAGCCTATCGAGGCTGCACTTCCATAGATTATTGAGTGTAATGAGATTTGAAGGCGAATGGCGGGGAGATGATCATCTACGATGTCCGTTTCACAGATCCACCCAATACAGACTATATTTGGCATTCGTGGTGAGAGGCATATATCTTGAAGTTTTATACATATATATATATATATATATATATATATATATATATATGTGTGTGTGTGTGTGTGTGTGTGTGTGTGTGTGTGTGTGTGTGTGTGGGACAACACACACACACAGAAACACACACACACACACACACACACACACACACACACACACACACACACACACACACACACACACACACACACACACACACACACACCCAAGTCCCCGCCCACGAGAGTCAGAGTAACGACTCGAACCAAGAACTACGGGCCACCATGGTAGCAGTTCAGCGCTCTACCAACTGCGCTGAACTGTGTGCGTGCGTGCGTGTGTGTGTGTGTGTGTGTGTGTGTGTGTGTGCGTGCGTGTTTGTGTATATACATGTATATGTATATCAAGGAAAATATTTGCTAAAAGAAAAATGAAACTGAAAACAGTGGGTGAAATAAAAAAATCAGTGGAAGAATAAATGTAGAAAGGAGAATGGAAAAAATAGTAATAACAATTAGAAGAAGAGGAAGAATATGGAAGAAAAGTAGCAAGATAAAGAAAATGAAAGAAGAGCTT
>NC_134800.1:11403074-11420574 GCF_046742065.1 Oratosquilla oratoria | reverse complement strand
ACCATGAAGACAAATGAACGTTTTGTCTTCTGATTGGCCAAGCTTCTGGGAGGAAGATGTGGTTCTCAGCCAATAGGATCCTTTCTTTCTCCCTCCCCCGAAGAAGAATCACGACGTCCAGGAGGACCAGCAGCAGACGACAGACCCATAGCAGATGGGGTGACGGAAATAGGATCTGAGATTTACTGCACGCTCGATTACTATCGGCCATCTGTGCGGGTCCAGGACCCCCCCCCAAAAAAAAAAAAAAAAAAAAAGAGAGAGAGAGATCGAAGAGTTCGAAGGAAACGGAAACTGAAACGCTTCGAACGTTTGGTAGGAGTTTCGTCGTCGTCGTCGTCGTCATCGTCGTCGTTGTTGTTGTTGTTGTTGTTGTTCTGGACTGTAGTTTACCAGCGCTTCTATCGTAGAGGGGTGATCATAGTGAGTGTGACAGCAGCCGGAGTTGAAGGAAATATGATTGATAAGGAGGAGTTAATCGGGGTGACAAACGCACACACACACATATGCAGAGAGAAAAAGATATAGACAGAGACAGAGAGATTGAGATATAAAGAGAAAGAGATGAATTAGAGAAAGAGATACTAAGGCAAAGATAAAGACGGAGACCGAGTGTGTGAGAGGGAGAGAGAGAGAGAGATGGGGCGGGAAGGAGAGAGAGAGAGAGAGAGATGAGTTAGAGAGAGATACTAAGGGAAAGACCTAGATAGAGACCTAGACCAGAGAGAGAGAGAGAGAGAGAGAGGCAGACAGAGAGAGAGAGAGAAAGAGAGAGAGAGAGAGAGAGAGAGAGAGGCAGACAGAGAGAGAGAGAGAAAGATGACTTAGGGAGAGAGATACTAAGGCATATGCCGAGACAGAGACCATGAGATTACGAGAGAAAGAGAGAGAGAGAGAGAGATGAGTTGGAAGAGAGATACTAAGGCAAAGACCGAGATCGAGAGAGAGAGACAGACAGGCAGACAGAGAGAGAGAGAAAGAGATAGAAAGACAACTTAGGGAGAGAGATACTAAGGTAAATACCGAGACAGAGACCTTAATATTACGAGTGAGAAAAAGAGAGAGAGAGAGAGAGAGATAAGTTAGGGAGAGAGATACTAGGCAAATGCCTAGACTGAGACCTTGAGATTACGAGTGAGAGCGTGGGAGAGTACTCAGCCTCTAATAGCAGCTCTCACCATCTCATAAGAGAGATGCTTGTGTCAGCATCGAGTACGTTCCCCTCTTACGTTAGGCCTCTGATCCAGCAGACAGAGGAGGCTGAAGAACCAGAAGGATTCTCCCGTTTTGATGAGGTCCTGAAGCTAGAACTCCCAACCCAGTGCCCGCGAGCACATAGCCTTTGTCGTCACGAAGCTGACAGAGTTTCATAACTTATGATAAATAATCCAAGTTGTACAAGTTTTCTCTGAGGGTCTTCCCGAACAAGGGGTTTCGAGTTTCTTTGAAAGAAGTCTCACTAATTGGATTGCGTTATAATGTTTTAAGTTAAAAGTGTTCTTCGTATGATAACTCGGAAAACAATCGAGATCATAGAAAAACATAAATTCCCGTAAACCTTACATCCTCTCAGCAAATGTCTTCTAAGGACCTGTTTACACGAGGCGTTTGAACCACGTGGACACCGTGGCGGTACCGCATAGTCAAGGAAAAAGTACGCGGTTATGTGTGAACGCCATCATTGACGTACATTGTAACTGAACCGCTGCGTTGATATCAACCCTAGGAAGATAAGTATAAAATTAGTGATCACTATTGCATCGAGTTTCACTAAATGGAAACCCGCAGCCCCAGAGTATCCGGCAACGGTAAACAGGTGATAACTAGTTTAGCAACAGAGGAAGTAATTATCTTTGGTTTATGTGATTATACAACTAGAAGAAGCTGTATTTAGTGACATCTGATGGATCTTGAAATACAAAAAAATTAATTATGGAATGATTTCACGCTTCTCAGCCAGTCACGTGTCAGTGTAGAGACCCCTAGGAAATAAATGAAGATAAATAAATACATAGAATTAAAATAGATAAATAAAGAAAGAAAACGGACTGATTTCACACATCTCAACCTGTCACGTGTTTTACGTCAGCTAGGAAATAAATGAAAAAAAATATATTAAATGAAAATAAATAATTACACAAAAAACGGGAGTGCGGAAGAAAACGCCCTAAAGGACGCCGGCCTGTCACTAACCCGTGATGAATTCGTGACAAGTGCACAACTTTAACGAGAGGGGCTTACGACTTGACTGTCACAACGAAGAAGAAAACTAATTGATGAAACGAAGTTTTCTTGGGGGGTTGGAAGAAGGAGGAAGAGGAGGAGGAGGGGAGGGAGAGGTGGACGTAGAGTTGAATAAAATCGCCTGGCAGCATCTAGAAGAAAAAAGCATCAATAGGTATGAAAAATATTATTAGAAAATATATAGGTTTCTAACTTTTAACCATAGCATTTGCATATACAATAGAAATATAGAAGGATTATAGCAGAACAAACATAAAAAAGTACTTCTTCAATGTACAACAACACAAAAATGATTACATACGTCTTGCATGTAAGTGAAAAATTTGGGACGTACACAAAAGAAAAGAGAAAGAAAATACTGAGTAATGATAAAAGAAAGACAAAAGTAAGAAGAAGAACAAGAAGACACCAAATAGGAAGCACAATGGTCAACTTTCTCGCCATCTTTCGTGTATTTATTTCTTTGTCAATGCGTGTCTGCTTTTCGTGTTATTTCTCTCGCTCTTTACACTCTCGGACCCCCCTCTCCCCTTCCTCTCTTTCTCTCTCTCTCTCTCTCTCTCTCTCTCTCTCTCTCTCTCTCTCTCTCTCTCTCTCTCTCTCTCTCTCTCTCTCTCTCTCTCTCTCTCTCTCTCTCTCTCTCTCTCTCTCTCTCTTTCCTTCTCTCTCTAAAATGAAAAGAGGAAGTGTGTACATGTATGTGTACGTATGTAAGTTCATGTGTGCGTTCGTTCGTGCGTGTGTATGTTTGTATGTATTGTATGTTCATGTGTTCGCGTGTAACTGCATATGTATGTGTGCATGTGCCTGTAAATGTATGTGTACGTGTATGTGTATTTACATGTAATATATGTATTTGTGAGGGGTATGTGCGTATGCCTATGTGTATGTGTATAGGTATGTGTACGTGTGTTTTTGTGTGTTTTTTTTACTTAATTATAACATGCGTTATAATTGCTATGCTTGCCTTTCTGTGCTTCGTGAATTTTTCTCAAAGGTTCCTAAAATAAAAATCAGATTTTAACTAAAAAGCTATTTTTGTTAGAAATTTTAGTAAAACCGTATGTACAAGCTACATTATGTTGTCTAACCTTTTTCCTCTCGTCAGTCAACGTCTCTGTATAAACATAAATTCATATACATTTATAAGATGAAAAGAAAATTTAAAATTAATTTTGTCGTCGATATAACGACTTCTAAGACGTTGTAATGTTGATCAAAATAAGATCCAGCTTTTGTCTGCAAATTTGTCGACATTTTTTTTCCGAATCTCATAATGTGTACTGACTACTGATGCCATTTTGTTTTTATTTTCTTGGATGAGAAAGAGAAATCACGTGATCAGGTACCAATGACGAGATTATCTGGGAATTATGCTAAAATATTATATTACTTTGCTGGAGTATTGGTGAAGATAACAGCAGGAAGAAGAAAAATAAACGAAGAGGAAAATTAAGGAAGTTTGGTACTGTTACAAAATGACGATATGACGTCATGTCGACGATGACATCTGCAACATCATTTCAACACAAAATCACAAATTCCAGATGGAAACTAAATCGACAAATACATAAATAAACAAACAGATAAATAAATAGATATATAGAATATAACATCATAATATCTGAAGGCTATCTATCAAGTTACGTGTTTTTCGTATGCGCATTTGAGAAACAAGTATATAAAAATATCAACTTCTAAAGTAGCACATGCCTACCTGATGGAACAAAGCAGGAAAGACGTAAACAGCAAAGGCAAAGTCGACAGGAAACAAAAGACAGTAACAAACAGCGCTAACAGAAAACAGGGAATCTGAACTTTTCCATCAAGAAATAAATAAATTGAAAGAAGGAACGATAATGAAATATTGGTCAAGATTTAAAGAAAATGGGATTTAGAATATGAAGGATAATAAGTCGTACAGTCAGCAGTTTTGTGAAACTGTCTTAACGTTAGGGATTGAGCGTACGTATATTTTTTATTCCACAGAACTCTACCTATTTCTCTTAGTTTTATATTGTGAAGGTACAGATGAGAAATGTTTACAGTAAATTAAAACTATAAAAAGGAAATATTTTGAGTATAGAATTTCTCCGTAAGAAATATTAGTAATGTCATTATGAAGGTTTTACATACACATGAGCAAAAACACACACGCACACACACACACACACACACACACACACACACACACACACACACACACACACACACACACACACACACACACACACACACATTCTAATTTCAACCAAATTAATATATAATACCTAATCATCCAAGTTACGACGAATATATATCATCCAACCACTTTAATTCCAAAAATCAAATTACATCGTTTCCGTATGACACGTATTATTAAACTGATCAAAAGAAAATGCTTCTCATCACAAAGTCATACTACATGCATTTGCAGCTTGGGCGATGGTGTAGTAATGTCTAAACATGCTTCTAGTATTTTGGTCCCACATCCTTCCTCCTTTCCTCTTGTTTGGTTCACTCTGCCTTGCTTACCTCCCCTTGTGTATTGCCTGACCTTTCTTCAGCTGCCTCTTACAGCGCCATCTACCAACACTCTTGTTTATTAAGGGAGGCGGTGTTTGCTCTTGTTCAGCGTGTGTTTACATGTGTGTGTATGTGTGCGTGTGCGTATGCGTGTGTGCGCACTTGCGTGCGTGCGTATGTGTACGTGTGTGCGTGTGTGTGTGCGCGCGCACGTGTGTATGTGTGTATGTGTGCGTACGTGTCTGTTTATGTGTGTGTGTGTGTGTGTGTGTGTGTGTGTGCGCGCGTACGTGTGTGTATCATGCTGATATGTGCCTATGTGTGCACGTACGTTTGTGTGCGTGTGTGTGTATGTGTGTGTGTGTGTGTGTGTGTGTGTGTGTGTGTGTGTGTGTGTGTGCGTGTGTGTGTGTGTGTGTGTGTGTGTACACGTATACTTACACGTACATTTGTTTGCACGTACATGTATGCGTGTGTGTGTGTGTGTGTGTGTGTGTGTGTGTGTGTGTGTGTGTGTGTGTGTGTGTGTGTGTGTGTGTGTGTGTGTGTGTGTGTGTGTGTGTGTGCGTGCGTGCCCGCGTTTCACACGTGCACTGACGTGGGAACGTTCGTCTGGGCCATGTGTATGTTTATTAGGTCCGAAAGAGAAAAGTGGAGTTACAAAAAGGGCAAAAGCCAGGGAAGAAAGTTACTTCTTCCGCCGGGATGACGGTGGGAGTGAGGGAGTGGGAGTGGGGGAGTAGGGATGAAGGGTGGGAGTTAGGGGAGTAGAGGAAAGGGATGAAGAATGGGAGGAAGGGGATGTGGAGAGGGATGGAGAGGATAGGAGGAGAAGGATGAAGAGGATAGAAAGAGACGAACATGGTAAGGAACTGTCTAAAGGAGAATAACAAGAAAATATGGTAATGACAATTTATTACTAAAAGAGTAGAAAGTGAAGATACAAGGAAGAGAATGAGAGTATACAAAAAGAAACAGAAGAAGAGGAGGAGGAGAAAAACGAATGATATAAAGAGTAAGAAGTAAGAGGAAAAAGAGTGAAACAATTGTAATAAGGCAGGAGAAGAAGAGATGTGAAGAGAGAAGTAAGGCTGAAAGGAGAAAGATGAGGAAGGAGGAGAGGAAGGGGAAGGAGGTAGAAGAGGAGGAGGAGGAGGAGGAGGAAGGGAAATGGAAAGAAGAGGAAGAAGTAAGATTTAAGTGTGAAAGGTGGATGAGGAGATAATAAAGAGGAAGAATAAGAAAAGGAAGAGAAAGAAGAGGAGGAGGAAAGAGGAACAAGAAGAAAGGGAGAAAAAGTGAGATCATGTTCACACTAGCGGTTTTAACCGCGAAGAAACCGCGATGGTATCGTAAAGGCAAGGAAAAACTACGCGGTTGTGTGCAAACGCCTCCATTGACTTACATTGTAATTGAACCGCCGCGGTTCAAACCGTTAGTGTGAACAGGGCCTTAGGGCGAGAAAGAACAAGGAGAGTAGGACTACATAGTGGAAGGAGAAAGAAGGAAGGAGAAAGAAGAGGGAGAGGACGAGGAATGGGAAGAAGAAGCAATGGAGAACTGAAGGGAGGAAGGAAGGAAAGGATGAAGGAAGGAAGGAAAGGAAGAAGGAAGGAAGGAAGAGAGGAAGGAGGAAGAAGGAAGGAGAAAGAAGAGGGAGAGGACGAGGAATGGGAAGAAGAAGGAATTGAGAACTGAAGGGAGGAAGGAAAGAAGGAAGGAAAGGAAGAAGGAAGGAAGGAAGGAAGAAGAAAGAGAGGAAGGAGAAAGAAGAGGGAGAGGACGAGGAATGGGAAGAAGAAGGAATGGAGAACGGAGGAAAGGAATGAAGGAGGGAAGTAAGGAAGGAAAGAAAGGAAGAAGGAAGGAAGAAAGAAAGAAAGAGAGAAAGAGAGGAAGAAGGAAGGAGAAAGAAGAGGGAGAGGAGAAGGAATGGGAAGAAGAAACAATGAAGAACTGAAGGAAGGAAGGAAGGAAGGAAAGAGGGAAGGAAGGAAAGGAAGGAAGAAAGAGAGGAAGGAGAAAGAAGAGGGAGAGGACGAGGAATGGGAAGAAGAAGCAATGAAATGAAAGGAGGAAGGAAGGAAAGGAAGGAAGGAAGAAAGGAAAGGAAGAAGGAAGGAAGGAAGGAAGAGAAGGAAAGGAGGATGGAAGGAAAGGAAGGAAGGAAGAAAGGAAAGGAAGAAGGAAGAAAGGAAAGAAGAGAAGGAGAAAGAAGAGGGAGACGACGAGGAATGGGGAAAAGAAGAAATGGATAACTGAAGGGAGGAAGGAAGGAAAGGAAGGAAGGAAGAGAGAAAGAGAGGAGGGAGGAAGGTAATATCGAGGAGAAAGGAGAGAAAAGAGAAAATGCTCTGAAGGAGAAAACATTGTGGTAGAGCGAAAACCACCAAGTAATGAAAACAGTATGAACGAAACACAGAGAGAAAATGGTCAGAAACGGGTGGACGCAAAACCAGATATTAAGAAAAAAAGACGAAATAAAATGAAAACGGGAAAATACAAAACAAGGTAAATACGAAAGGGTACGAAGAATGAAAGGGAAATGAAGAAGTAAATGGTACGGAGACAGAAAGACAAACAGGGAAATAAAAGACAGAGAAACAGAGAGACAGAACAGCAAAGGGGGTTCTGAAAGAGACAAAGGAAGATGAGGAAAAAAGAAGAGAAAAAGAGGAAGAAGAGCAGCAGCAGAAACGAGGAGAGATGTTGGAGGGGGAATAGGAGGAGTAGAAGGATGAGGAGGATGAACAGAAGGAGGAGGAGGAGTATGAGAAGGAGGAGGAGTAGGAATAGGAGGAAGAGAAGGAGGAGTAAGGGGCGGAGAAGAAAGAGGAAAGGGAGAAGCAGGAGTAAGAGGAGGAGGAAGGAGAGGAGTAGGAGGAGGAGGGAGAAGATTAGGAGGACGAGAAGGAAGAGGAAGAGGAGTAGGAGGAGGAGAAGGAATAGTATTAAAAGTGGGAGTAGGAGTAAGAGGAGGAGAGGAGTAGAAGGAAGAGGAAGAGGAGTAGGAGGAGGAGAAGGAATAGGAGGAGAAGGAGGATTAAGGTTTCGAGGAGCAAACACAGGTGAGGAAGGAGAAGGATGAAGGAATGAAAAGGGAATAAGACGTGAATCAAAAATCAAAGTGGAATAAAACAAAATGAAAAACAAAGTAAAAAGTAAAAGAGGGAGAGGGAAGGTGCAAAGAGAGGAAAGTGAATAGCAGAAGGAGGAGGAGGAGGGGGAGGAGGAGAAGGAGAAGGTTGAATGAAATAGGGGAGAGAAGGATTCTGGATGAAAGAGGAAGTAGAAAGGAAACAAAGGACAGAAGACTTAGAGAAATACAAAGAAGGGAGAGTGAGAAACGGCCAAGGGACACAAACACCAGGCGGCCGCTGAAGACGTCTCACCCGACTAGTTCAGGGTAGAACGTTGCGTGTCAGACCTTACACAGAATCAGGAACATTTTTGTAAGCAGATGATTCCATACAGCTGATGGGTTCAATCTATGAATGCACTGTGCCAGAAGTTCCTTTAAGCTAAATTGATACAAATGATTATTGTAATTATTATGATAATAATAATAATGATAGTAATGATAATGATGATGATGATGATGATAATAATAAATAGAAAATGATATCATCGATGCTTTTTTTTTTGAAAAGTTGATTTGTAATTACACCATATACGACCATGAGGAAAGGATAGATACTACTGCCATTATATGTACATGTATATATATATATATATATATCTATATATATATATATATATATATATCTGTGTGTGTGTGTGTGGGGGTGTGTGTGTGTGTGTGTGTGTGTGTGTGTGTGTGTGTGTGTGTGTGTGTGTGTGTGTGTGTGTGTGTGCATATACATCTGGACAATATTTTACAATAAGATATAGGATCAGTATTCTCTTCATCCCCCCCCCCATAGCAAAATGATGATTTATAACAGTAAGAGTAATAGAACTAATTGTAATAATGCAAGGAAACAAGAGTTGTATAGCCTTTGTTGTAGACTATATTTTACCAGCGCTTACAGATCACTCAGTTTGACATCGGTTATAGGCAAAATGCTTGAATCAATTATAGCGAACAGAATCAGAGATCACATCGAGAGACATATTTGATTCGTAACTCAAAGCATTGTTTCTCCAAGGGTAAGTCATGCGTAACTAACCTTCTATCTTTCTTTTTTAAACTAATGTCTTCAAGGCTTCGTATAAGAATGATAGCTGCCTAGTGTAGACCTTATGGTCTCTTGCAGTCTCCTTCATTCTTATGTTCTTATGCTCTTATAGTTACGATATTATTCACATTGACATTAGCAAAGCGTTCGACAAGGTGGCTCACCAGAGACTACTAAATAAAGTCAAAGCCTATGGCATAGGAGGAAAATTTTTTGAATGGGTTAGAGCATGGGTCAGTGACAGAAATCAGCTGGTCACCATAAACGGTGTAAAATTCAAATTGGGAAATGTTACTAGCGGAGTTCCCCAGGGCTCGGTTTTGGGTCCCTTATTGTTCATTATGTATATAAGCGACTTAGACAATAAAATTGATAGTGATGTTAATAAGTTTGCGGACACCAAAATAGGACGCCTAATTAGGTCAGAAGAAGACGCCGAGATTCTGCAGGAAGATCTTAACAAATTGTTCACGTGGTGAAATGGTAAATGGACTTTAATATCTCAAAGTGCAGCGTATTAAATGTAGGTTTACACAACCCAAGAAACAGGTATAGTTTAGATACCACATTTTAAGAGAAAACTGAGTGCAAGAGAGACTTGGGAGTTCTAGTGTGTCCTGACCTTAAGTCCAGAAAACAGTGCATTAGCGCCAGAAATAGAGCTAACAGAACATTATGTCTCAATCCCAGGATATTTACGAATAAAGTGCAAAGGGAGTTCTCAAACTCTAGCTGGCGTTAGCTAGACCCATCCTTGACTATCCGGTACAGTTTTGATATCCATCCTATAGAATGGACATCAGTTCACTAGGATCAGTACAAAGGAGAATGACCAAAATGATACAAGAGCTCAGAAACTTACCTTACGAGGTCAGGCTTAGGTACTTTAACTTACACTCTCTGGAAAGACGCAGCGTGCCGGGTGATCTAATAGAGGTGTTCAAATGGATCAAAGGCTTCAACAAGGGTGACGCAAGCAAGGTCATCATATTAAGACAACTGGGTAGGACTCGCAGTAATGGATTTGAAATGGACAAATTTAGATTTAAGAAGGAAATAGGTAAGAACTGGTTTACTGATAGAGTGGTCAACGAATGGAATAGACTTGTAAGCATTAGTGAGCTCTGAAACTATCAGTTGTTTTAAAGAAATATTAGACAATTTTATGGATGGAGATGATAGGTGGTAATGGACATGGAAGTGCCTTGTGTAGGTCTTATGGTCTCTTGCAGTCTCCTTCATTCTTATGTTCTTATATCATTGTGGACAATTTTGCGCCGCTGTTACGAGAATGAACGTTGGATCGTTTTTATTATTTGAAAACAAAACCTCAACTAACAAACTAAATTAAATCGTATGGCCACAACGAAGCAGCCTGTCAAGCATTTTTGTCATGTGGAGAGATTAAAAGTAAATTAAGAAAGAAGATTTACCAAAAAGAATATAAATGAGAGTTGAGGGGAGGGAGAGACAGAGATGGAAAGAGAGGAAGAAAGAGAGACATGAGTTGAAAGAGAAAAATGGAGCTGTTGGAAAATGATGAGGAGCGGATGCTGCGGGCAAATGCAAATACGAAAAAAAAAAATCTTTGTTAAAAAAAAGAAGATCTTCTGGACAGAAGGAACAATATAGGAGATTTTAGCCCAACGGCCGTTCAATGGGAATAGACCATCAATTTCTTTTTGGGGAAGAATGTATGGAAACAAGCCAGTTGTCATCTTACCTCAAATGCATGTGTCGTCCAGATTTCATGCTGACGTAGTCTTGTATGACAGGTGACTTTATTCACGTGATGGAAACCCGCGATCTAATACACACATTATATATATATATATATATATATATAAATTTATATATATATATATATATATATATATATATATATATATATATATATATATATATATATATTATATATATATATTATATATATATACACCACCACCACCACCCCCACACACACACATGAAGAAAGTAAACACTGGCCTCGTCGAAATAAGTTTATTCCTACGTTTCGAACCCTGTCCGGGGTTCCCTGAAGACGAACCCTAGACAGGGCTCAAAACGCATTAATAAACTTATTTCGACGAGTCCAGCGTTTACTGTCTTCGTCTATACAATGGTTCCTGGACTTAGCTCTTCACGAGTATATGTATATATATATATATATACATATATATATATATATATATATATATATATATATATATATATATATATATATATATATATGTATATATATATATATATATTTGTGTTAATGTGATTTACTAATACCTGTTATAGTTCATGTTTTTCTAGCTATAGTGCTCGCTGCATTTATATGCATCTTCGTCATTATCACCATCAGCAGCAGCATCACTTCTATCACTACCACCACACCATCACCGCCTCAAATTTCACCACTACTACAACTACCACCACAACCACCATTATTTCTACTGCTACTACTACTACTACTACTACTACTACTACTACTACTACTACTACTACTACTACTACTACTACTACTACTACTACTACTACTACTTCTACTTCTTTGTTCCTTGAGATTGAGCTATTTTTAGTTTGAAGTGCCACTTTATTTTTTTTGGTTTGTTGGTTCGTTCCACTGAGGTCATTTCTGTGAACTGCAGTGCCAACAAGTTCCCGGAGACCAAACACACCTCGCCATCTGAGCTTATACTTATCCATCAAGATAGATTAAGTCGTTTAGTCCTTTATACAGAGCATACATGGTGGTTTCTTGTAAACACAAACACCCCTAATTTTCTCATCTTCCTCCTTTACCTCCTCCTCTTCATTTTCCTACTCTTCATACTTACCCCTCTTCCTCCTCTACTTCTTCTACCTCCTCGTCCTCCTCTTCCTCCTCTACTTCCTCTACCTCTCGTCCTCCTCTTCCTCCTCTTCCTCCTTTTCCTACGCTTCATACTTCCTCATCTTTCTCCTTTTCTTTATTTTCCTACTCTCCCTTTATCCCTCTCTTCCTCCTCTTCCTGCTTTTGTTCCTCTCCCTTCCATTGCCCTTTTTCGTCCTCCTACCTCTCCTCCTCCTCCATCTCCTCCAAATTACTTAGTTAAGTGTTATATAGGCGTGTGAGATAGAATAAATGTATTTAATATAGGGAACAACATATCAATGCATGGGGGCCAAAACCCTGAGGTATCACAGACACATGCACCTTTTTCCCAGACAGACACACTGTCGTTAGCTTCCGTCGCCCTCCAAAGTGTCTGAATCAGCCACGCCAGTTTTTTTTTTTTTTCCGAAGAAATGATGATGCGATGAATCTGACAAATTGCTAAAGGGTCGAAGGGTTTGGTATTGTATACTTTGACATTAGACTGATTGGGGCTTTCAGATTTAGCACTAAGACGCTTATCAATATGTTGACTTATGTAATCAAGTAAGAGGACTTCCGTTGATGTGTGTGTGTATATATATATATGTATATATATATATATATATATATATATATATATATATATATATATGTGTATATATACAGTATATGGAAAT
The DNA here is from genome assembly GCF_046742065.1 of Oratosquilla oratoria. Classification (NCBI taxonomy): domain Eukaryota; kingdom Metazoa; phylum Arthropoda; class Malacostraca; order Stomatopoda; family Squillidae; genus Oratosquilla; species Oratosquilla oratoria. Next base: position 11,408,124 of record NC_134800.1, on the reverse strand, counting down.
AAGAACCCAAAGGTAGGCGGTTCAAAACCCAAGAGTCAGCGTTTGACGTCAGCAAAGCCATATGGTCCCCAAGCTCCACTAATGGCTGTCATGCTTAACCACCTCGTGGATGTACAAAAGAAGCCACTCGGAACTCGTCCTGTAGCCTCCCGTAGTGTAAGTTATGGCAGTCTTTTTCATCGAGACCACATTTCATCCAGAAGAGCCATCTGACAAATATTTGATTTGTTTCGATAATTTGATTAAACGACTCTGTCCACAGGACTCGAACTTTAGGCCATGAGACACGAAGGTAGGATGCTATCAAATGCGCCATATTGGATGTACAAAAGAGACTGCTTTCGAAAATTATAATGACTTGCCGGAGGGGGTCTCCTGAATAATATATAGACTTGATGAAACAGACTGAGGTTACGCATCGGGAGTTGATGTCGGGGGACCACAGGACGAGTTATGATACAGAGGCGTAGTTGGTGATATAAACCTTTTCGCCATCGCTGGCGAACTCTTTCTACCGATATAAAAATCTAATTTTATTAATTCATTGGCTATACATATGAAAATCACCGGTAGACCTCGTATATAAGCCAATAAAACCAGAAAATATGCAAAAAAAATCAGCTAGAATTCTTCTTTCTGTTGTTTGGGAACGTCTGCTAAGGCTGGCGATAGATTTAAAAGTACGACCCAAAGTGCTTGGTTACATTTCTATAGCACTTATTCAACTACCCATGTTGTCTTTTCATTATTATTTATCCAATCATATGGCGTTGATATCTATATATACTGATGTAATTGTCTTGAGTTCCCCAAGGTTTACTGAAATGTTTCGTTTATTTATGTAGTGTTATTGCAGCGAGGTCGTAGCGGTGAAAGGATTGAGGATAAATCTAAATATGAATAGTATCAATAGGATGAAAAATTAATAGATAAATGTGGGAGGAGATTTTTTTTTCTTCAATAAATATATTGCTGTTGGACTTTAGTAACACAACAAAGCACATAGAGTTTGAGTTGGAATAACCCAAGAGAAACGATCATAAAATAAATACATAAATAGTGTAAACAATAACTTCTCAACAATGTCAGCTTGCAGTTTCAAGAATCATCCTGTTTCTCTAATTGCTCCCTAACGAAAACATCGTGGGAAGATTAATGAAAAATACTCCAGAATAAGAAAAGGAGTAATTGCTGAGGAAGCCAAACTTCTGGTCCTGAGAAGAGGAAAATGACAGGGAATTATCAGGGGGAGGAGTGAAGGGAGGAACAAAGCAAAGAAGATAACAAATGAATGTAGCAAAAAGGTACAAAAGCTAAGAAGAGACTTGCGTCTTCGTGGTGGACAAGAGGCGAATGGAGTCCTTGAGAGCGGTGACTCGAAGAAGTCTTGTTGTGGAAAGGATGTTCTTAAAAAAAAAAAAAAAAATCATAACTTTTCCCGATTAGGTTATTGTGGGTCTTCTTATTCCCTTCTTTATTTTCTAATTAGTTGATTGGATGTTAGAAAGAAATTGTTGGGAAATAGCTTTACGTGCGTGTATGTTTGTGTGTGCGTGTGTATGCGTGCGTGTGTGTGCGTGCATGTGTGTGTGTGTGTGTGTGCGCGCGCGCACGCACGTATGTGTGTTTGTGTGCGTTTGTGTGTACGTATGCGTTTGCATGTGAATTCGTGTACACGCGCGCTCGCGCGCGCTTGTGTGCACATAACTACAAATGTTATGTATGGTTTAATTTTAAATAAGATCAAGCAAAGATACATCTCCTCTAATGTCTTCCCTTTCGTCTGTTTTCCTTACTTTCTCTCTAAATGTAATTCATAAAGCTAACTGTTCCCTCTACTTTATTTTCTATTATACTGACTTTGCATTAGCTTTTATCACGATGGTGCAAATTACCTACACGCCTCCTGTAACGGTACATGTATGTATACACATACGATATACATTGCATTCATATTCACACTTTCGCCTTTACCGACCTTTTCCTAAGGAAGCAGAGGACCTTCGACGCCTTTTGGTAGTTTTCAGCCAAGTAGAGAGATCTCTTTGGCGGCAAGACATATTGGCATGGAGAGGTTCTTGGCCTAAGAGTCTCCCAAGCCTTTCAGTAAGGTTGGTTTCTGCCTTTTCCCCGAAGAGCTGAGGTTCCTCAATGCGGAGACGATCTTACTGGTCTTCTTGCGTCCAAAGACCAGATGGTTTTAGTCGTTAAAGCGAGCGATCACAAGCCTAAAAGGAGGTTTGAGTGAGCGTGACCCCACGTTTAGGCCACACTTCGACTTCGTGAGTTCGAGTGTTGAAAACGTCACCGGGATGAACGGGTCTTGCGTCTTCGACGAGAGGACTTCGAGGAAGGAGCTATGCAAAGGGTGTAGGAGACGCACCCGAAGTGTCAATAGGTTTTATTCATTTATGGGGCGACAGATGCGATGAGGAACGGCACCATCGAACTCCGTAGGGATTCGATCAAGACATTCGTCGGTCGTGGAAATGGATTTTTTTTTTTTTTTTTTTTTTTTTTTTTTTTTTTTTTTTTTTTTTTTGGTTTTTTTTTTTTTTTTTTTACTCTCGCAGCTGTTGCGAACGTCAGGCACCGGGTGAGTAGTGATGCTCACCTAATACATACGACGCACACGCAGAAACACACACACACACACACAGTAAGGCTCAATATGTACTTAGATATACTTACATGTAGATGAATATGTACTGTATATGTACATGTATGTGTGTATGTATATGTGCGAGTGTATGTATATGTATATGTATATGTACGCTTTTTATGTATATATGTATAGTACATTATGTATATGTATAGGTACAGTATATGTATATGTATATGTGTATATGTACAGTACATACATATGTATATGTACAGTATATGTATATGTATATATGTATAGTACATGTATATGTATATGCAGAGGTTCCCGGTATTGTCCGATTGTCAAACGGATACACTGCCGCTACAACCCCAGAGGGCGCTCAAACCCAGGGTCTCTTTATCTATGTTGACCTTAGGATGCATGTTGACCTTCATCCTTAAAAAGAAAAAGGAGGTCGGGAGGGGAAGGTAACAGAAGGGGAGAAGGGTCAAGCAGAAACTATCCCATAGTCTTCCTTAATCCCATCTACCTCTCACTCCTTCCTCTCTTTTCCTACCACCCAACCCCATCCCGTTTTCTGTATCTCCCCTTCCCCCCTCCCCGCCTCGCCATATCCCTGTCGACACGAGCTTCCTCCTCTTATTATTATCTTCCAAGTTATTTGTTCCTCATTCCTTTCATACATTGTTTCCTTCCCTCTTTCATTCGCCCGCATTCGCTTCCTCCCCTCCTGTCCTCGACCTTATCAGAGCATAAACACGTCTATTGAAATCATTGCCAAGTGCCCAGTTCGACGCCTCCAGTCAAAGGCAGTTCGTGAATGAAGAGGGATGGAGATGTCAAAGACTCTGGTCATTGGGCGTTCTCATGTATCTGTTCTATAACATGTCAATCGAGTAGTAGTCTTACCCTCTTCTTCTTCTTCTACTTCTTCTTCTTTGTCTTCTTCTTCGTCTCCTTCTTCTTCTTCTTCTTCTTCTTCTTCTTCTTCTTCGTCTTTTTCGTCTTCTTCATCTTTTCTTCTTTTTCTTCTTCTTCTTCTTCTTCTTCTTCTTCGTCTTCTTCGTCTTTTTATTCGTCTTTTCTTTTTCTTCTTCTTCTTCGTCTTCGTCTTCTTCGTCTTTTCTTCTTCTTCTTCGTCTTCTTCTTTTCCGTCTTCTTCTTCGTCTTCGTCTTTTCTTCTTCTTCTTCTTCTTCTTCTTCTTCTCCTCCTCTTCCTCGAGTCTGTTACAGTGTTTTCTGTTACCTCTTTCTTTATTCTTCTTACTGCTTCTTTTTTTTTTTTTTTTTTACTTCATTTTCTATTTCTTCTAATTCTACTTTGTCAGCTTTTTCTTCTTCTTTTTCCTTATCTTTTACCTCTTCTTCGTTTCCTTCTTCTCGTTCCTCTTTTGTTTCTCTTTTTCCTCTTTTATTTTCTCCTCTTTCTTTCTCCTTCATTTCCTTTTCTTCATCTCCTTCTTCTTCTCCTTATTTTTCTTTTTCTAATGTTTCTCCTTCTGCAGTGTCCCCTACTTCTCTATTTTTCGTCTTCTTTTTCTCCTTCATCAAATTCTACTTCTCCTTTTCCTTTTCCTTCCACTACTTCCTCTTCATTTCTTCTTCACGTTCTTTCCTTTTTCTTTTTCTTCTTATCTTTTTTATCATCTCCGTCTTCTTCCTCTTCATGGAGATTCTTGAACAAATATTCTATTTAAACTTCTTCCTTTTCTTTTTTTTCTCGTTCTTTTAATTTCTCTTTCTCTTCTTATCTTCTTTTTTATCATCTTCTTTGTCTTCTTCCTCTTCATGGATAAACCTATGTGATTCAGAAACGTGAACGACTACTTATCCATCTTCCCAAGAACTCACAACAACGACAACAGTCTTCTTAATCGTCTCACTCAGGTCCGCCTCAAGACACAGTTAACAGAAGAACATAAGTAAGCGAACCTTTGCTCTTCCTGGATACCACCGTCTTCGGGAACAAGATAACGGTGAAGAGTCTTTGGTTCTCATAAACAAAGATTGTTTCATACAACACCTCAACGATCAGAAGACCAAGTGAATGGCTGTCACAAGATATCTTTGTGTGCGTAGAATATGTAGTCCCGAGTTCCTCCATGATTGTATTGGGTGGCTAATGAAACAAAATCGAAATAAATATAGTTATGATTTAGCACTACAAAAACAAACGTGCGTTCGCTTCGTAAGTAGAATCAAGATGGACTCCGACGCCAAGCCACGCCACCAAGCTCAGACTTGGCAGGAAAAACATACACGCTTAATATGAACACTAGGATCTCAGAATAGTATATTAAATATACAATGATAAATAAACAATGTTACAAATACGTATGTACAACACACAAGAAATATTATGTCACCATTACATGACTTCTCGTCCTCTATTTTCGCATAAGGGGACGAGGAGGAAGGGTCACCATGTAAACGAAACGTCGAGCA
>NC_134800.1:11370574-11390574 GCF_046742065.1 Oratosquilla oratoria | reverse complement strand
CATTACCCACTACAACACTACAATTGCAGGCAACTGTACACCTCTATATCACCAAAGAATAAAAATAAAATAAAATAAGATAGAGACTGAAGAAGTGAATCTATGAGAATGGCGAGATGTAGTGTTCAAGTGTCTTGCTTGCCGAGCACCCAGGCAGACACGCGACCTATCCCCCACAACCTTCAGTAGGCGAAAGCTATTCATCTGACAATGCCACGTCTCGCGTAGGCGATTTTCTCGGTAGTACAAAACAGGGCCATCTGTTTCGGGGATGATCCTGTGAAGACGGTTCTTTATAAACCCAGAGATTCCCCTTAATCGTATTTTCCTGAAAGGGTTTTACGAGTGTGAGGATCGTTCCTACGTCATCTAGATAAACTAAATAGGGTGAACTAGACAGGGTGTTCTAAGAGAGAGAGAGAGAGAGAGAGAGAGAGAGAGAGAGAGAGAGAGAGAGAGAGAGAGAATACAAAGCCGAGGGAGAGAGATGGGGGGATGAGAGCGTATGATGGGGAGAGAAGAGAGTATCGTGGCGTTCAATGGGGGAGGAGGGGGGATTAGGTGTACAAAGGACGTAGAGCGAAACAGAAGCTATGTGGGGAAAGAGAGAATAAAGAGGAATGGGGAAGCTGGAGGGAGAATGTTGCAGTCAGAGAGTTATTAGAGAGGAAGGAAGATGGAATCAACGACAGGGCAAAGTGGAGGAAAATGGGAAATGAGGGGGGGAACTCGGTTAGGGGGTGATGGAGGTAGGGGGGGGGAGTCGGAGGTAGGGTGGGGTGGGGAAAGAAATCGGAGGAAATGGAGGAGTGACGGGAAGGAACATGAGGGAGTGAGGAAATGAAAGAAAATGAGATGACGCGAGGAAGAGTGGGAAAGGAGGAATGAGTGAGATGAGGGAAGAAGGAAGAGGAGGAGGAGTAGGAGGAGGAGGAAGAGGAGAAGGAGGAAGAAGAGAAGGAGAGGGTAAGGAGAAGGAAGAGGAGCAGGAGGAAGAAATGGTGGAGGAGGAAGAGGCGAAGGAAGAGGAGGAGGAGGAGGATAAGGAAGAGGAGGAGGAGCAGGAGGAAGAAAATGTGGAGGAGGAAGAGGCGAAGGAAGAGGAGTAGGAGGAGGATAAGGAAAAGGAAGAGGAGGAGGAAAAGGTGGAGGAGGAAGAGGCGAAGGAAGATGATAAGGAAGAAGAGGAGGAGCAGGAGGAGGAAAAGGTGGAAGAGGAGGGAGAGGGGAAGGAATAGGAAGAGGAGGATAAGGAAAAGGAAGAGGAAGAGAAGGAGAAAGAGGCGTGGGAAGATCTGAGAGAGGAAATGGATTGGAACCCGTTGCAGAAGAGGAAAGTACTGTTCTACTCGGAACGGTCCTGATGCGTGGAACCTAGCAGCTGTGCTGGTATGTGAGGACGAGCGGATGGTGGAAAGGCAATGAAGAGGTCGTGGGTGGGAGTCTGGAAGGAAAAACTGTTATAAAGGGGAGGTTGGGTGTGAGGGGATGAAGGTAAAAAAATAAGGTTGGATGAAGAAAAGGACGGGAAAGGTTATTTGTGTGAGAAATCTGGTCAATTAAGATGAATACAGTAAGCTGTCGGATAGGGTACACCAGAGAATGTTGAGATGGTTTGGACATATGAAAAGAATGAATGAGGAATTACCACCAAAAGGTGTGTGGAAAGCAGAAGAGGAAAGGGAAGGAAAGCTTAGAATGAAATGGATGGATGGATGGATGGGGTGGAAAAAGATTTAGGAGTAGAACAGGAGAAGAGAGAATACAAGAGAAAACACGCGGAGAGAGATTGTTCTTGAATGAACGTATGACGACTCGAAGGGATGCTCTACGCATCCATTCCGTAGATGACTCGGATCTCATCGCCACCGACTTCACTTTTATCATCATCACTTCTACCATCAGAATATCGTTCGACCTCACCACCATCGTTCATCATCATCACATACATCACCGTCGTCACCGTCTCATCTACCACTACTAGCATTCCTTCAACTTCCATCATCATCGTTTTCATCGTGTACACCAGTGGTTCCCAAACTTTTTCAACTTGTTACCCAGTTTATCATGTCACATTAAGCATGTTACCCCTTTCACAAAATGTTGTTAATATTGATACATATGGCTAAACTAAAAAGACTAGAGATATTTTCGTTTATTTATTGTATTTGAACAATGTGCATCTCTAATGACTACAGCCAAAGATGTCAAGAACATCAGTGGGATTGATGGAGTGGCATGCTTTGAAGCTAATTGAGGAATTCTTGGCTTCTTGATTTTCAGGATTCTTATTTTTTTTTTTTTTTTTGTCACCCCTCCATTACCTCCGGGTGGGTAATTTACCCCAGGGGGTCAGGTAAATTTACCCCCAGGGGGGTAATTTTCCCCTAGTTTGAAAACCACTGGTCTACACCAACACCATTGCCCGGAGCACCACCACCACTAGCTCCCCCGCCCACCGTCTTCAATGGGACCGTGATTTCCTTATCAGGAAGGAGACTACATCGTCTTTATTGGATTGTATGCGTCGGCGACGCTACATTCTATCACCGTGCTATCACCAGTATCACCATTTTGCTCGTGATATCACGATAATACACGATAACCCTTTCGCTACTCTTGGCACTATTTCGTGGGGGCTCGATTTTAACTCCGTCTTAATTCGTTTAATATGGTAACACAAGTGTGTAGAGTCTACTGTGAGAAGTGCCAGCCGTTTTTATTCAGCTGAGGGCCTGGGTCTCGGTCCATCAAGACCTCTCTCAGGCTGGGGTCCGCCCCTTAAAATCACCTGATCTTTGCGATAAGAGAATCTGGACATTATGTAACACTGTTAAAGGGCCCAACATCTTTGACACATAAAGCTGTCTGACTGACATCAGGTGATGTTAGACATCAATACAGAAATTGTCTCTTGTCATGAAATGTTCCTTTTCTCAAAAGCATCTGTGTGTGTGTGCGTGCGTGCGTGTGTGTGTGTGTGTGTGTGTGTGTGTGTGTGTGTGTGTGTGTGTGTGTGTGTGTGTGTGTGTGTGTGTGTGTGTGTACATGTGTGTGTGTGTGTGTACATGTGTGTGTGTGTGTGTGTGTGTGTACGTGTGTGTGTATGTGGGTGTGGGTGCCTACGTGTGTGTGTTTGTGTGTGTGTGTGTGTGTACATGCAGTATGTGTGTGCGTGCGTGTGTGTACGTGTATGTGCATGTGTACGTGTGTGTGTATGTAACACTACACCAAATAGAAAAGACAACAATTCTAGAAAGTGCATGAAATACTGAAATATTAATTTGGATTGAATTTGAAAATTAACACCTTCAGTCTGATGACGAGCTTTAGATAATTTATTTTATAGAGATTCAGACGATTTTAATCACATAAGGACGTGGGAGAGGGGGAGGGGGAGGGGGAGGGGGAGGTGGAGGTGGAAGGGTGTAGAGAACAAGACGATTTCGTAGATGCTCCAAGCCTACCACACCTACCACAAGAGATGAAGGCCTTAATATCGCACTATTTATCAGCCTAAGTGGAATTATTCTTGTGAAGTTTGCATGAAACAAGCTCTCCTCGCCATTTTCAGCACCACAGGACATCATTATCAGCAATCGTTTAATCACACTAATTACGCTGTAAAAACGAATTCAATTAGTTCGTCACCGCAGAATTTAGGTTGACACACAAGTCTATCGCTCGAGTCTGGTATTGACAAAACCTCCACATTAACCTCCTCTTCCACTTTCACCACCGCCATCATGAACATCGATAACACTGTTATCTGAGCTCACCGAACCAATCACATTGCTCATAGTTATTACTAATATGAGAAAAAATATCGTCAAAATCAAATTGAGACTGGTAACTACCTGGAGACCACTCTGGTCGGTCTTCCATTATAAGCCTCGCTTTGTCTGGATTTATTCTCCCCAAAAGCGTTAAAGACGTTTAATGACGATGTCAATGAAGGTTCTGCAGGGAATGCCAAAGACTCTGTGACTTGGAGAGACAAGGGTCTTTGAGTTAGATACACTAGAAGCCTATGCCCTTGGCAATGTTGAGGTCCCACTTACCCAGAGACTCGATACTCAAAGAAACCTCCTTCAAACATGACTGAGTAACAGTGAAAGATATACCTTACCTATCTAAGGCAAGATAATAGGATACTCGCTCCTTCGGAGAAGTTAAAACATCTGGGTATGTGTGTGATTCACCATGGTCTTGGATCACGTGTTGGACTCGTGATCGACAGCTATTTCCCTCCCGGAAGAGAGCTCAGAGCTCATATGGCCGATCTATGGATAATGCTGTGACCTTACACACACATCCAACTCCCCGTCCACGAGAGTTGGAGTAACGACTCGCAGCGCAGCGATACTGAAATTATTTCAGCCCTGCGTGTGTGTGTGTGTGTGTGTGTGTGTGTGTGTGTGTGTGTGTGTGTGTGTGTGTGTGTGTGTGTGTGTGTGTGTGTGTGTGTGTGTGTGTGTGTGTGTGTGTGTGTAGGTGTGTGTGTGTGTGTGTGTGTGTGTGTGTGAGAGAGAGAGAGAGAGAGAAAGAGAGAAGAGGACTTGTACGTGTTTAACTGGTTAGTAGCGCTCTCCGAGGCGCAGCACCAGGGTACAGGCGAGACAAGTGTCGGGGGTTACAAATATTACTAATTCCAAGCGCCAGCATATGCCATCATTGTTATTTAGAGCTCTTTAGTTCGCCAGATAATCGCAGTAAATTTCAATGATAAGACACAAACTGAACCGTACCTCTCATCGCTGCTATAAATGTTCCTTGTTCCTAAAAAAAATAAAGGAAAGGAATCTTTTATGCCCAGGCTCCTTGACACACAGTATAGCCACGAATGTCTTGATTGTGCTCGGTGACTTTAATGGGCCCCACAGGTTATGGCAGGGTTTCTTATGAGGCATGCCATCGACCCACATGGCTGTGGGACTTACAGCAGCCAAATGCTCTTGGCCTTTGCAAAGTCCAGGAAATTGTGGATGTAATCATGACCTCTTTTTTCCCTGTAGTATACCATCTGTTCCTGATCACCCCACACACACACACACACACACACACACACACACACACACACACACACACACACACACACACACACACACACACACACACACACACACACACACACACACACACACACACATATATATATATATATATATATATATATATATATATATATATATATATATATATATATATATATATATATATATATACATACACACACACACACACATACACACACACATATATATGTATATATATATATATGCCCACCCGCATATTCCCACCAATCATTTTCCACCTTTTCTATTTCTTCAATTCTTGTAGGTAGAAGCTGAAGAATTAGGAGGAGGAGGAGGAGAAGAAGGAAGAAATAATAGGAGAACTAGGAAAAGGAGGTGGAGGAAGTACAAGGAGGAATAGAAGAAAGAAGAAAAAGTAGGAGCAGCAGGACAAGGATGCAGAGGACAAGGGAAGGATGAGGAGTACAAGGAGCCACTGGAACGAAAGAGACGATTATCTGAAGATGGTAGGATTAGCGCGCAAAGGAAATTGTGTTGGTCAGACAAGATTACTTGCTTTGTATTTACTTTGGTTGGACGATCATTCTTGTCTTGATAGGTTTCCCTGTAAGAGGTTTCCCAACCCTGAAGAAGAATCGAAAGGAGATTCCGAGGGTCCGTTGGGTTTACAAGGAAACATCAAATACTCAGGGATTTTCCACGAAGTAGATTTCGATGTACTAAGTCTGGATTGGGTTCTGGGAGTTCGTTCTTCTGGTGTTGTTATTCTTGTAGTTTCTGATTCCGAGGGTCTGTTGGGTTTACAAGGAAAGATCAAATACTCAGGGATTTTCCACGAAGTAGATTTCGATGTACTAAGTCTGGATTGGGTTCTGAGAGTTCGTTCTTCTGGTGTTGTTATTCTTGTAGATTCTGAGGTATTTTTACCTCAGAGCCTCCTGTAGGTCTTTCTAATCATAAAATTATTTTTTTCTATTCGGGTCATGTGGTAGCTCAGTGGATGCCGGGTCGAACTCAAGAGCAATTAGTCGTGAGTTCGAATCCCGTTGGTTCCCGGCAGCCCTGGCCATGAGAGGAGGCGACCCAAACATCGACCCAAAAAAAAAAAAAAAAAAAAAAAAAAAAAAAAAAAAAAAAAATTCTCACTTCGTAGGAATGAGATGGTGGGTTTCTTCACCAATTTTTGGTTAGCGAATTCGTTCCTGATTTCTGAAATTAATTTATATACGCCTGTATTTCGTTAGATGCTTCATTAAGGATTGTCTATCCCTTATACTTCAAATGCTGTGCGGACTTGGTAATTTTTTTTTTTTTTTTTTCTGAAAAAGAAAGAAATAAAGAACGCTACACAAACTGCTATTTCATACTATTAGTAATAACCTCTTCACGTGTGTTAACTATTTTTATCTTGCATATCGTTGAATCCACCTTTTCTAATGTGCCCAACAACTTTTGAGTGTTATAGCTTTCTATAACAATACATACATACATATACCAAAGGCTCTTTCCCCCCTACAAGGGAGATAGCCAAAAAACCAAAAGCATAGAAACCACTCCCACCCATTCCATCCCTAACATACTCCACTCCCCTCCACCCTCTTCCCTCCCTCTTATCTTGGCACCCACTGGATGACGGGTCACCTCTTATTAATCTTTGTGAAAGACTTACCTAGCATCTTGTCCTTATACAGTCAACTCTGCTGAAGAGATAGCAGCAAATGGAGTTCACATTCTTTTCATTTCTTTATTATTATTCATATTAAAAGCTGACATCCTCAATCGCGGGAATGGATTAAGGCTGAGAAGGCAAATAATCAGCCTAAATGGTACGATTTTTTCCCATTTCCCCAAACAATATCGTTATCTTGATGAAAAGAAATAGAAAAGGATTCGATTGTTACATATCAGATTGTCGTATATTTTGTCGTATGCTAATAAGAACACGGGTACGTGTGTTCACTTATGCAAAGTAGACCACTTGGAAAAAAGAAACTAACGAAGCAGAGCGCTTTCGTATATTACATCCAGTGCAAAAAGTACTTTTTGCACTGGATGTAATATACGAAAGCGCTCTGCTTCGTTAGTTTCTTTTTTTCCAAGTGTTTTACTTTGCATATTGTATATATATATATATATATATATATATATATATATATATATATATATATATATATATATATATATATGTTGAAGTATGGAAGACAAATGAGTGGAAGGGTGGTGAGTTAAACACAGAGAACAGTTGGAGTTTTATTCACTGACGTTTCGTCCTTACCAGGACATTCTCAAAGTACATACAGTTTCAGAAAATTAACAGCTTATATAATCCATCCTTGCCGTGTTCCCCTCCCTCTATACTCTCATCCGTCCTCTACCCTTTTCATGTGACTCCGACCATGTCACTTCTCCCTCCGTTCTCAATTGTCCTTTTTACCTCCTTGATAATCAGAGTACCTACCGCTCCTGCTAATTTTATAAACCCTTCCCTATGGTTGATGCAGGGGTGGGAAGTAATGTAGGCTGCCTCCACTATTTTTCTTTTCTTATTTTCTAGACCTTTGTGGAGTACCTCTATCTTGTTCCAATCTGGAAGATGGCCACATTGGTCTAAATGAACTACTAGCGAGTTGGAGGTTCTGTGAGCTCTGACGTCATTATTGTGCTCATATGTCCGTAGCTCCAATGATCTTCCCGACTCTCCATAATATCCTAACGGACAACCACCACATGGTATATTGTAAATCGCGTCCTTCTCTATATCCTTTTCTGATTTATTTCTATTCTTGACAACTTCTCCTAATTTTGTACCCGTGGAGAAAGCAACGCTCACACCCGCTTTTGTGAGAATATGTCCCAACTCCTCACACACACACACACACACACACACACACACACACACACACACACACACACACACACACACACACACACACACACACACACAAGCACACACACACACACATACACACACACGCACGCACACACACGCACGCACATATATATGTATATATATATATTTATATATATGTATATATATATGATATTATATGTATATATATGCATATATATGTATAGATATATGTATAAAATATGTATTATATATATATGTATATATATATATATATATATATAAATATATACAGACATATATATAATACAGGTGAAAAATGTAATCACACATTTGTCAAACACGGTAAAACCAATGTTGGAGTAGAAAAGACTGGAAACGGGGAATCTATATATTTCGATTGCAAACTGCAATCCTCTTCAGTAGATACACTTAAGAGAGAGCGTGCTACTTAAGTAGCACCCTTTACATGAGAAAGGGGAACATGGAAAGAGGTCTCTACCCTCGGCTCACTCCGTATGTGAAGTCAGGAGGCAAATGTGTTTTTAAAAGGTTGGTGATAAAAAGTCCGGATATTATATCCGTGGACCATTGCCCCTTTGAAATATTCATATTGGGCTGGTATTCAATAATAGTGGATTCTACCATTTTTATCCTGAACTCACATCTGGATTTGTAAATAAGCTCAGCTTTGTCCCAATCTAAACAATGATTAAATTGCTTAACATGTTGGAACACAGCTGAGCTCTCTTGTCCATATTTAATGGAACGTTTATGATCAATCATCCTAGTGTTCAAATCCCTTCCAGTCTGTCCGATGTAAACTAAGTCACAACCTTTACAAGGAATCGAATATACCCCTTGACTATGCTCTTCTTTTAACCTTTGGTGGACATTTACCACCTTTTTATTAATGATATTGGGGTAATAATTAATTAAATTTAATTTGTCTTTGGGAAGAAACTTAGTCGAAGGAATAAATGATTCAGAAAAGGGAACGATTAAAGAGCTCTTGTCCAAAGAAAAATTAGAGGAAATGGGGATGGTGTTGAACCAACCCGGGTAAGCTAAATTACTAAGTTGAGATTTTATAATGTTTAATTCTCCTTCAAGAAACTGGGGGCTGCAAATATATATATTATTCATCAGAAAAGGATGAATTTTTTTTTTTATTCATGGTTCGTTCTTCAGCAACTACATCGTCTTTATTTTTCAGTCAACGTTGAGATAACTTTTTGATTACTGTACATGTAGTATTTTTTCCTACAAATGAGGGAGTTATGCAAATTTTCCTCTTCCCAATGAATAAGGTAATGGTTCTTGGTGACACAATCCACATTATTTGCTATTGTCATCATAAGGTGAATTCATTCAGCTAAACACAGACACCAGTCAGTGTTTCTGTGTCATATTTCAGTAGAAATGTGGCCCAAAATGCTTCCCCCATGAAGTTCAGAATGACAATATTATTATAATGTTTTTTGTATTTCTGCGCCGTTTCCATTTCTGAAACGACGAAAGAGACGATTGGAATACATTTCCCAACAACGTAGTTACCAAAAACTCAATGAATATGTTTAAAGTCTCTCTCAACATTTATCTTTAAAATTGAGACATGCGCCGATGTTATATTTACATACCCTAATGGAAAAGTAAGCCTGTAGGGCCTTCAATCCAAGAACTAGGTAGTAACTTCTTCCCGTCTTCCCTTATACATATAAACTTTTGTTGAAAGGCGAAGAGTGCCGGGTGATTATATAGTGGTATTCAAATGGCTCAAGGTCTTTAACAAAGGTGATGCAGACAAGGTCAACATATTAAGGCATCAGGGCAGGACTCATAGTAATGGATTTAGATTGGACAAATTTAGGTTTAAGAAGGAAATAGGCAAGAAGTGGTTTACCAAGAGTGGTTAACAAATGGAATAGGCTTTGTAACTATATAGTGAGGGCTGAAACAACTGGTTGATTTAAGACAAGATTAGGTAACATCATAGATAGGGATGACAGGTGATGAGAGACATGGAACTGTCTAATGCGGACCTTATGGTCTTTTGCAGTCTCCTCCATTCTTATGTTCTTCTGTTTTTAGTTGTATGCTCACTGTTCCCAAAAGTACCTTTAACTACTACTTTTGCTAAAGTCATTAATGTAATTTCATTTTGAGGAACAAGTTGTCCCAAATGAAGTGAAAAATAATGTGTAAATTGAACATATTTATCAAAGTCTGAGCAACTCAGTTTCCCAATCGCTTTACGCGCTCAGTCTATAGTTATCCATCATTCTTATGTTTTGCTGTCCGAAAGACTCCCTCTTGTCGTATGATTATATATCTTCCCACCTTTTTTCCGGCATTAACTCTGCGCTCACGTGTGAGGGCTATCTGGAGAATGTAAACTACTTCCCCCTGCCCTTCTTTCCTCAAGAGCATCCCATAAATCGCGTGTTCTGAGTTGCATCCGAGTCTGAAGATTGCAATTCTTCGTCGCATAATTCTTCTGCTAACTTTACCGCATCACCCAAAATCGGTGGCTTTGTTTTGTTTTTGTTTTTTCCCTCTCATGCGCAAGTAGTTCATTTATCTAGCTTCGTGCCTCTCACCCGATAACGACCTTTTCTGACCTTTTTTTTCCTGTTGCTGTTGTGTTATTTTATTAATCTAAGTCAGTGGTTCTCAACGTATGGTTCAATGGCCACTTGTGGCCCACAATGGTCGGCAAAAAGGATCACAAATCGAAAATTAGTGATCGTTAATAGATGCACTAAGGTTTTATCCACTTGTGACGGTGTTTCTAGGAGGCTGAAGAACAGCAATCCATAAGAACGGCGTACATAAGGAAAGAGGCTGAGAACCCCTGATCTCAGTGGTGCCTTTTCTTTGGTAGCAAAAGGCTTAAGCTGTGTTTCATTTCTCTTGGTAACTTGAAACTTTCTTACGGACCAGTTACTACATTACTTTCTTATTACTTCGCCTTGGTTCTGTCTTAGATCTTCAAAACATACCGCAAGCGAGTTGGACCAAAGGCATGGTTACCTGAAGCTTCCTTACGGACCAGTTACTACATTACTTTCTTATTACTTCACCTTAATTCTGTCTTAGATCCTCGCTGGCCGATCAGGTCAGAGCGTCGCTACTTGCGGCGGAGATCCAGGTGACGGAAGTTCAAAAGATGCCGCAAGCGAGTTGGACCAAGGGCATGGTTTATTAAATCCCACACTACAAAGTCCTCTGTAAGGGGCACTGTCCTAGCCTCCTAATAGGAACAGTTAAACCTAATCATTCGTTAGTTCTGGCCTAAGTTATTTCTCGTTACTAGTTACCATAGATCTTCATTCGTTACTTGTAACCTGTTACCATCTGCTTTCGAATTACTTTAAACGTGTTACCAGGTATTTGGTCCTTACTTTGGATTCGTTACCAGGTACCATATCGGGAATTTGCCGTTCCTTGATACTCGTTACTAGTAACTTTTTTGATATTCAAAAATAATTAATGTACAACGTTTTGTTACTTGAAGCCTGTACTTAGTTACCTTTTCGTTACTTTGTACTTTTTATCTGGTATTATTTTCTCTACTTTCTTGTTATTTTTTTCTTCTGTAATTGAATATTCCCCAGGCAACTGGATTTTAATCAGACAAATTTAGTTTTACAAAAGAAATGGGCAAGAAAGGTTTACCAACAAAATGGTTAACGAAAGGAAAAGACTTAGTAGCCATGTAATAGGCGCTGAAACAACTGGCTGTTTTAAGAAAAGATTAGATAATATTTTTTATGGATAGGGATAAAAGGTGATCAAGGACATCGAACTATCTAGTGTAGGCCTTATGGTCTCTTGCAGTCTCCTCCATCCTTATGTTCTTCTGTTCAATATCTCCTGTACCTCATATGAAGTCCGAAAGGAGATGAAGAACGAAGAAGAAACAAAGGATAAAGTAAAGACATGAAGAACTCTGGAAGAAGTAGAAAGAGAATAAGAGAAACGAGACAATATGGAAAGAGGGAAGAAAATAAAAAGGGTAATAAGATTATGTGAGGACAAAGGGAAGAAAGTGATGAAAGATACACTGTAATTTACTAGCGTTTCTATCCCCCGTGGAGAAGAGATGAATGAGTAAGCTCCACTCAAGGAATCGAACCTTTGCCTTAACGCAGCGTTTCTCAACCAGGGTTCCCCGGAACCAACCCTAAGGTTCCGCAACAGGTCCCTAAAGGTTCCGCGAGAGCAAGTGAGATAAGCTAATGCGCTTTTGATTTTTTTTATCTAATTTCATATACGTAATATAATCAAACACGCACGACATATTCTTGGTTATTGTAATAACTTATTATCACGATGAAAATCAAATGAGAAAGATATGGTACTTGTGGGGGGGAGGGTTTTCGCAGGGGTTCCTTCAGACATACAATTTATTTAAAAGGTTACGTAAGGGTAAAACGGTTGAGAAACACTGCCTTAGTGACTGCTTATTATGAAGCAAAGACGATATCTTTGAGCCAACCAGACCGTTCAAAAGGATCGACCTGGACTACACTTGGTGAAATTAGAATAGAGACTGAGATAGCCTAGTGCCCTCGGGAAACTACCAGGTCGTAGTCCAGGTCGTTCCTTTTGTATGGTCCGGTTGGCTCAAAGCTATCGTCTTTGCTTCATAATAAGCAGTCGCTAAGGAAAAGACTCGAGACCTTTCGGTGGAGCTTACTCTTTCATCCCTTGTCCACGAGGTTAGAAACACCAGTAAATAACAGTCTATCTTTCATCACTTCCTTCCCTCTGTCCTCACATGGTTTTATATATATATTTTTTCTTCCATCTTCCCACATTGTCTTGTTTGTCTTATTCTCTTTCTCCTTCTTCCAGTATTCTTCATTTCTTTACTTTATCCTTTGTTTCTTCTTCGTTCTTCATCTCCTTTCGGACTTCATATGATGTACAGGAGATATTGAACAGAAGAACATAAGAATGAAGGAGACTACAAGAGACCATAAGGTCTTCACTAGATAGTTCGAGTCCTTACGGTGGAGCTTATTTCCATTTGTCGCAATGACACACAACAGATGAAAGAGTACATGAAGTGAAAGGAACCTAGATGAAAATGATTCTTTGGATGAAGTAAAAGTGGTGAGGAGGGAGAGGAGAAGTAAGAAAAGGAGGAGAAAGAAGAGGAAGAGGAGAAAGAGTAGGAGAAAGAGGAAGAGGAGGAGAAGGGAGAGGAGGAGGAGGAGGAGGATGAAGATAAAGATGAAGAGGAAGAGGAGGAAAATGAAGAGGAAGAGGGGGAAGATGAAGAGGTGAAGGAAATGGAAAAGGAGGAAGAGGGGGAGGAGTAGGAAGATGAAGAGGAGGAGGAGAAGGAAGTGGAGGGGAGGAGGAGGAAAAGGAGAGGGAGGAAGAGGAGGAAGAGGAAGAGGAATAGGAGGAATATGAAGAGGAGAAGGAAATGGAAAAGATGGAAAAGGAGGGAGAGGAGGAGGAGAAAGATGAAGAGGAGGAGGAGGAGGAAAAGGAAGAGGAGGAGGAGGAGGAGGAAGAGAACCCCATTCTAGCACATAGAATGAGTACCAAGACTATACAGAAATATTAATTTTTATTTTTCATCTCTTATGTTACCAATTCAAAATTTCCGCGACTCTTCTATTTGTGAACGAGGTTTTTTTTCCCCTCCCGAACCTTTCTGGTCTCTAGATATTCAATAAATATTCAAAAAGTCCAGTCGACTTCCCTATTTTTTCCATATTTTTGGGAGGAAATATTCTGTCAATAGATAGCGATTCCCTATCTGGAACGCCATGGGAGAGAGAAAGCCAGCGCGCTGGAAATGGTGGCCTAGGGAGACTCCATCCCTGGAACAACTGTGTGAGGACAAGAACCAAATATGGAGTAGGAAGGGAGGAAGGAAAGAGAATGAAAGTGGAAGAGACTTGCTGGGAGATGGGGATAGAGGAAAAAAGCAAATAAATAAAATAAATAAATAAATAAAAAATAGAAAATAAAATAAATAATCATAAAATGATAATATGATATAGTAATATGGTAAGGTAGTAATGATAATATTGTAATATAATCATATGATATTATAATTCTTCTCCTCCTCCTCCTCCTCCTCCCCCTCCCTCTCCCTATCCCTCTCCTCCTCCTCCTCCCTCTTCTTCTCCCTATCCCTCTTCTCCTCCTCCTCCTCCTCCTCCTCCTCCTCCTCCTTCTCCTCCTTTTCCCTCTCTCTATCCCTATCCCTCCCTCTCCTCATGCTCCTCCTCCTCACTCTCCCTATCCTTCTCCGCCTCCTCCTCCTCCTCATTCAAACTCCCTATCCCTCTCCTCCTCCTCCTCCTCCACCTCTTCGTCGTTGTCGTCTCCATTCTCCATCTCCCCCGCCTCTCCCTCAGGACCCTGTGTTTCTCATCCCATAGTGTAGTTTGATCTAAAAAAATATATATGTATTTTCTTTATATGACGGCATCTTTATGCTTTTTTATGCCTTTGTTTTTTGGCTACCTCCCTGTAAGGGGGAAAAGCCTTTGGTATATGTATGTATGTATTTTTTTTAGCACATTTGTGTTACTCATAAACAAATTAACATTCGATAACATATTTCTAACCCATGTTAATACATTTAACAAATGTTTCTACGATGTTAGATGGACTTAACGAATAATCAGTCAATCATATATGAGTTTTCCAGATTTAAGGTTAGATTTGTACACCAAAGAGCTTTTATAAACTTATATTCCTTAATATATTTAACTGTTTTATACAACTGCCCATATTGAGTAAAGAAGAAAAGGTTTGGTATGTAGTATTGATATTTTATTACGATTTGCTGCTCTCATCGTCTCTGTACGTGTTTCTCACTGTTGAATCCTGCTTGTTCTGGAGGAAGATGGAGAACCAATATAGGTGTAAGGCGATTTAGCAGTATTCTCTCTAGAAGTTTGAACGAGCAGCATAGTAAGGATATTGGGCGGTAGCGTATTGGGACGTTTGCTGGGGAGGTGCCACCGCCTGTTTGGAGGTACATACGTGCATGACCACGGTCTTGCTGTTCTCGGTCCACGTTTTAAGGTTGTCTAGGAGCTTTTGCAGCAAGGAATAGTCAGGCTGCCTATGGTGTTGATGGGGATGCGACTGTGCAGTCATCGACGTATTTCCATCTATGTGTGTGTGTGTGTGTGTGTGTGTGTGTGTGTGTGTGTGTGTATGTGTGTGTGTGTGTGTGTGCGAGTGGTGTGTGTGTGTGCGTGTGGGTGTGGTGGTGGTGGTGGTGGTGGTGGTGGTGGTGGTGGTGGTGGTGGTGGTGGTGGTGGTGGTGGTGGTGGTGGTGGTGGTGGTGGTGGTGGTTGCGGTGGTGGTGGTGGTTGCGGTGGTAGTGGTTGTGGTAGCGGTGGTGGTGGTGGTGGTGATGGTTGTGGTAGTGGTTGTGGTAGCGATGGTGGTGGTGGTGGTGATGGTGGTGGTAGTGGTGATGGTGGCAGTGGTGGGGTTGGTAGTAGTTGAGGAGTTGGTGTTGTTGGTGGTGGTGATCGTTGTAGTGGTCGTAGTGGTGGTGGTGGTAGTGGTAGGGATGAATACGGAAGAATTGTCTGTGACTGGGTTAATGACGCAACTAGTGATGATGATGTTAGAGGAAGTGATGAAGTTGTTGAGATAGGCAGTGGTGTTGATGGTGATGCACAGAGTAAAAATGGTGATGACTAATGGTGTTCAAAAGGTGCTGAAGATGTTGAAATAGGAAGTGGTGGTGGTGGTGATGCACAGATTGAAAATGCTGGTGGCTAATGGTGTTCAAGAGATGCTGAAGATGACTGTAGCGAAAATAATGGAGAACTCAATCATGGGTATGTGCATCGGTTATGGGAGCATATTAGCAAACTCTAACCAAAACACAAAATCAAACCATAATTACTACATAAACCCCCTTCAGCAAGGTAATTACCCTAAACTGGATTAAATCCATCCGGTAATAGACAGAACAACATAATCCAAACTATAGCAAAATTGCGTTATCGAAAGAAAATAACTAAATAGGTCCTTCCAGTATTCCAAGCATGTGATTGGCTCACAAAACAACGAACTATCACGTGATTGGCTAAATGGGGGCTTTGGTCGACTGACAACGATTGGATGAGAAGGAGATCGAGGGAGACTCTGTGGAATAAAGGGGAAGGGAGAGGGCGAGAAGGGGGGAGATTTCTGGTAATTGAATCGTGTCCTACAGTGATGGAAATTTGAAGAGGAAAGCAGGGCTTTGTCTTCGTGGATAGGCTTCTTCGTCCCAAGGTGATTTGATTTAACTGCACAAGGAAAGAGAGAGAGAGGGGGGCAGAGAGGGAAAGAGAGAGAGAAGGGCAGAGAGAGAGAGAGGGGTGGAGGAGATGGAGAGACGGAGAGGGAGAGGGAGATGGAGAGAGCAAGGGAGAGAGATATGGAGAGAGGAAGTAAGGAGGAGAGAGAAAGGGAATGAGAGAGAGCGAGAGAGAGAGAGAGGCGGGAGAGAGAAAGAGGTAGAGAAACGGAGAGGGAGAGAGACAGTGAGAAAGAGACAGAGGTAGATAGATAGATAGAGCGAAAGAGAGAGAGGGAAGGCGATAGAGAGACGGAGAGGGATAGGGACAGAGTGAGAGATATAAATAGAAAGAGATAGATGGAGAGAGAGAGATTTTTACTGGCTGCCGTCATGCCATGCTAGCTATTTCCGTTGGGATGAAGGTGGTGCCCTTATGGGAAAGAACACCTTCTCTGAGTACACAAAGATGAACAAAAAACGCTAAATACCTCCGACGTAGTGAAAACACAAGGGTTTCGTTTGAGGCGCGACCTTGCATAGAACAAGGTCACTGGGCCTTGGAGAGGTCAAGGTCACTGGGTCGGAGCTGAAGACTTCCTTCACAGATTTCTTTCTGTCTGGCGTTAGAAGAGTCTGTTTATAGAAGAAGTCGTTCTCGAAGCAAAGGGGTGAATGATTTTATTCGGTGAGGATCAAATTGTGGACTTGATTCGGTCGAGGTATGTTAGCCCTTCCCCCGTTTTCTTTTATTTATTTATTTATCTATTTATTTATTTGATCTATTTTTTTTATTTGCTAGCATGAAATATGTTAGTATGACAAAGTCGAGAGTGTTATATGGACCTCTTTCATAATTCATCATCAGATATGTTTTTTTTTTTTTCTTTTTTTTTTTTTTTCTTTTTTTTTATCTTTTCACCGCAAGCATCCAATTACCAAACAGGGAAGGGTCCAGACAGTAGATCACGTAAACATTCGGTCTCGCGCGGTTTTTCTTCTAATTACGTTTTCTTTTCTTAAACAAGGGCAGAAATTTGATCTCCATGTGCTTAATCTTTTCATCTCTCTCTCTCTCTCTCTCTCTCTCTCTATCTATCTATCTATCTATCTATCTCTCTCTCTCTCTTTTATCAGTATACCACAACGGCTTCTTCATTCTTACAAGAGAAGTAGGCAAGCAAGACATGCACCAACCCCCAACCATCAATTATTTCCCTTTTATCTTAGGCCATCTATGTCCTTTGACAAATGCCCAAGTCAGAAGCAATGAACATTTCTTTTAGTATACATATATACATCTTTTAGTATACATATATATATATCTATATATATACATATATATATTATATATATATATATATATATATATATATATATATATACATATATACATATGTACATACATTTTAACAACCACAATGCACTTTAATTCTAAGCCATCAAAGGCCAGAATGCTGAAATTGAAATGTGGTACTGCCCAGGACTCGAACCCGGCATCCTCATGACATATATACACTGCTTACTCAGCAATTTATTTTTTCCGACTGTGGTGTCAATTATGATATATACCGGTACATCTTGTTTGTGCGTAGGGGTGTCTGCATGCATGTATATATATATATATAGCGTGCGTATGCGTACATCAGTGTAGTTACAGACATATATTCTAGATAGTAAATCTACCGACTAGTAGATGGATGACTCAGGAAATAAAGTATAGGTTGACAAAAATATATATTGCTTTTGGATTTCGATTTGTTTCTTCAGGGGAATTTGGTCTTTGTAAAAATTGAAATGTTGAGGACCAAAGTAGCATTAGATTTTTTATTGATTTTTATCCGTTTGTTGTTTATTTGTTTGTTTATTTGTTTATTGTTTAATGTAACCCAACTTGAACTTAGGATTTAGCAAAATGGATTGGATAGGAGCAGCGGACATTGTGAACTGTCCATAGACAAGATGAATAAATAGGAATGTTATGATCAAGATTAGATTAAAAGTAGAGATACTACGAACATGTGTAAAGAATGTTCAAGAAGCGACGAAAAAAGTCTTCAATACTGAGAGAAAAGAAAAGAAAAATGAAAAAGAAATTATTGAATAAGAGTGTAAAGAAAATGATGGAGAGGGAGGAGGTGAATATGAGGGAGGTAAGATGTTGTCATTGGAGGGAAATGGAAAAGGAAATGAGTGAAGGAGGAGAGGGAGAGGTGGCTTTATTACGAGACGGACAAGAAGAATAGACGGGGATAATTGAGTAACGTCGACCTAGAAGCCAGTTCGTAAGGAAGAGAGGAGCGTGGGAGTATTTAAATGAGACTGAACGCTCTTAATTGCATTTAGATAATATTACTTTCTTTCAAGTCTTGTATTTCATTTTATTTATTCATGTTTCAGTTGTGGGAGACTCGTATATGATTGGTCCTCAGGCGAATCATGTTAATAAAGTAACAGCCCTGATAAAGAAAGGTGAACATGTGGGCGCGCGCACACACACACACACACACACACACACACACACACACACACACACACACACACACACACACACACACACACACACACACACACACACACACACACACACACATATATATATATATATATATATAAATATATATATGTATATACATATATATATAAAGGAAGTAAATGATTAAGCAATTAAAAGAACACGTGAACACCTACACGAATGATGAATTGATAAATGATAACGCAACAACGATAACTACAATTAATAAAAAAAGAACATGGTGACAGGTAATTAGATCATAACAAGAATGATACCGACAACACAAGTGTTTTATAACTGCAATGAAAACAATCATAGCGTGTTGCTAACAGACAGTGGTGCTTAGGAGGTGATGGATGAATAGACTAAATAGACATTCGAGTAGCTTAATGACCCTCAGACTAACACAGTGCTCTCAGCAAGGTCAGAGGGCGAGAATCATTATCATTTAGCTCCTTGTGCCACGGAAATGAATGCTGTAGACACTAAGCCACGCGGTGCTGAAGTGGTTAATCAAGGTTGGTCTGATTCCTTCTGCTACCAAATGTGTCACGTTGTTATGGTGTATGTGTATAGCACCGTACATTTGTGATTATTGTGCGTATGTATATAATTATGTTGTACTTATTATTGTAATATCTGGTTGCGATTCGTGTATGTTTTTCCCGCCAAGTCTGAGCTTGGTGGCGTGGCTTGGCGTCGGAGGCAGTCTTGGTTCTGCCTCCTTAGCGACCGCACGCTTGTATATGTAGTGCTTTACAATTATTAATTTATTCATATTCAGGGTTTCATTGGACACATATATACAACGTGTTTATTAATAAGATAGTTTAGCATCGGCTAGAATGAAAGGTATAAGTGGGACTTGGTACGGGTTTTGGTGATGGCGGATTGGCTTTGTAATTGTGAGATGCGAGAAGGATCTAAACAAATAGGTAAATGAACGAATAAGTAAATAAATAAATAAATGAATGAATATATTAGTAAATTAATTAACACTTCAATGAATAAGTTAATGGATGAATAAATAAATAACAGAATTAAGTAATAGCCCAAAATTTTGGTTGTTTCTGTGCTCATGTGCGTATGCTTTTGTGTAATTATGTGTGTGTGTGTGTGTGTGTGTGTGTGTGTGTGTATGTATGTATGTGCGTATTACTTTCCACCGATCAAGATATCATGTCCTTCAAATCCGTCCACATGTACTGTACCTATCACTCAAAAAGTCCTTTATCCATTCCAATAGACTTCAAGTCTCCTGTATTCCATATTCTTTGGGCGAGGTAAAAATAAATAATTAAATAAATAAAATCTAGATTT
>NC_134800.1:11353074-11365574 GCF_046742065.1 Oratosquilla oratoria | reverse complement strand
TCTTTGGCTAAAAAAAAAAAGATGAATAAAAAGAAAAAGAAATAAAGAGTACTCGTAGACAAACATTTCAATAGATCATCTCATACACGGAATGTCGAAAGTATCTCTGCATTAGGTGTCAAGAATGAGAAAAATAGGACGTTGTTGTCTTTATAATATAACTACCGAACTCTTTCATGGGATTCAAGCCTTACAGTCCTTGTGGTACAAATGTAGAATTGATGAAATATTGTACTATAACAGACATTTATTCGTCCAATTAACCCTCCCGACACGTCTTAGGTGAAAAAAAAAAATAATGTTCGAAGAGAGGTAACTTTTAAAAACTGATAAAAATTATTCATTGGGAAGAGAAATTCTAATCTTTATTTTTATCTCTGCTCACCGAATCACTCGTTCGTGTCCCGTTTTGATTGTATCCACTCCGTGCAATGAAACTCTTCTCTGGAATGAACGAGTAATCAGTGCTCGAGCAGAATCCAGTTGACTTATGTGAGACTGTCCATTTACGGGGATATGTTGACATTCTTTACAGCTTCATCACCACGATTAGGTACTCAGTAAAGTCTGTGTGGGATTTCAGTTTATGAAGAATCATTAACACGGATGTGTACATACGCATATGTAGGTATTATCCTGTATATGATAGGTAAATATACACACACAGTGTATACTTGATTATTGCTTATGGCACTCCGTCGGTGATCGACGGTGTGCTCCGGTGAAGTGTGATGGTAGTGAGTGAGGCTGATGTGTACATACGCATATGTAGGTATTATCCTGTATATGATAGGTAAATATACAAAGGCAGTGTATACTTGATTATTGCTTATGGCACTCCGTCGGTGATCGACGATGTGCTCCGGTGAAGTGTGATGGTAGTGAGTGAGGCTGAATAGTGACGCTACGTCACACACACACACGCATACACACACACACACACACACACACACACACACACACACACACACACACACACACACACACACACACACACACACACACACACACACACACACACACACAGAGTATACTTGATTCTTGCTTATGGCAGTACGTCGGTGATCGACGATGTGCTCTGGTGAAGTGTGATGGTAGTGAGTGAGTCTGAATGGTGACGGTACGTCACACACACACACACACACACACACACACACACACACACACACACACACACACACACACACACACACACACACACACACACACACACACACACACACACACACACACACACACACACACACACACCTGTTTCGCCCACGCTCGTCTTTATCCAACAGACCTCGTCGAGGTTTCCATTTAATGAGACCATCATCAACGACGCTTTTGGACAAATCTTTCCTTGATCAACATAAGCACACGTCAACGCTTTCCCCAGTCAGTTTTAACTGGGTCCCCAGACACCTCGCCTTCGATGCAGAGGCCCTCATTTCACTCGACACGGAATGATTGTAGTTCCCGTCGTTAACTCGCGCGCGAGGGAATGAGGAAGCAGAAGAATCAAATGGCTGAGGGTTTAGACAATCAGAAATGGTTTTAATCGTGAAGCCGCTTTGTACCCGACCACTGGGGGATAAGGGAGGGGGATATAATGGGTTGGGGGGGAGTCTCTTGTTAGTGAGGCATTGAGACTTACGCGATCTAAAAAATAAAGGAGTCAGGAAGGGAGGAGAACAGAGGGGAAGAGGAGGGGAGGAGAGAGAGGAAGGGGAAGGAAGAAAGGAAGGTAAAGGTGATAGGTAGGAAAGTGAGGAAAGAGGAGAGAGGGATGGAAAGGGAGGAGAAGGAAAGAGAGGGAGGGGGAAAGGAATGAGGGGAGGAGGAGGGGGAGGGGATAGGAAGAAGGAGAGGGGAGATGGAGAGGGTAGGGGAGAGGGAGGGCAGAGGAGGGTGAGAAAGAAGGGGTGGGGGAGGGAGAGAGCAGTAGGAGGGGGAGAGGGAAAGGGAGGAGGAAGAGGAGGAGGGGGGAAGAGTAGGAGGAGGAGGAAGAGGGCAGTGGGCGATTTTTTTCTTTTTCTTTCTTTCTTTTTTTTTTTTTTAATTCTTTTTTTGAGTGATCCTGTTTACAACTTTTGTGTCGAGGCGGAAAGGCGGTAAGTAAGCAGATCGTCGACACATCTTTCGTGGGTGGGATAATCAGAGTGTCTGTCTTGGCGTCATTAAGGTGGTAAAAGGATATTTTAAACGAGAAGGGAAGGATAGCATCGACCTTCATCCTTCTTCATCATCACCGTCATCATTATCGTCATCAACATGGTCGTCATCAACTTCGTCATCGGGTTCAATCCTGTTTCTTCTTTCCAATTAATAAAAAGAAAAAAAAGAAAAAAAATTGTTATTCGTATTTGTATTGTTATCGTTCAACGATATTTTGTTCTACTCTGGAGAAGCGATGGCCTCAAGAAAGATCATTTAATCCCGAATTAAAAAAAAAAAAAAATCACGCTGTGGTAGATAGAACACAGAAGTGTTAGCAATCAGTCACGACTGCTTGTAGTGCTTGGAGGTCGTGTAAGGTCATTCTTGTGTCACTTCAGATCCTCAAGGGCTTGACGTGATTCGTATGTTTCTTATGTCTGCCGCCAGGTGATTTTATTTATTTATTTATTTTATTTATTCTTGTTTATTCTTTATTTGTTTTATTTATTCATTTTTATTTACTTATGTTTTATTTCTATTTATTTCTATTTATTTTTATTTTTATTTTTATTTTTTTTTATTATATATATATATATATATATATATATACATATATATATGTATATATATATATATATATATATATATACATATATATATACTTGACTTGGCACCCCTTTCCCCGGACTCTAAATCAGTGATTCTTAACCATTGTCAGTCAGTGTCCGTATCCCTTGATATCTTAGAAACAAAATTCTCCTACCCCCATCTAATACAAATACAATGCAAACATATGAAAAGGATTAGTGATACAAACCTTGCTTTGCTTTCTCATGGTATATATACAGTACCATTGCTCTGGCTATCATGTCTCGTACCCCCAGAAGAATGCAGAGTGATATAATAGAAATTATTTAAATAGGTCAAGGGCATTACAAGGGTGATACAGGCAAGGTCATCATATTAAGACAGCAGAGCAGGACTCGTAGTAATGTAATTGAATTGGACAACTTTAGGTTTAGGAAGGAGATAGACAAGAATTGGTTTACCAACAGAGTGCCTAACGAATGTAATATACTCAGTAAATAAAATTATAATAATGATTTTTTTTTATATAAATAATAATAGTGATAATTAGGGGTAGAATATTATAAGAAAAAATACATTTTTGAGGAAGAGGTTAAGAAGACAATAAAAAGTCGAAATTATGACTCCCCAAATCTAATATATATATATATATATGTATATATATATATATATATATATATATATATATATATATACATATATATATATATATATATATATATATATATATCCGCAATAGCGGGATAACGTTTTTTCCTGGTGTGGCTTTAATCGCAAAGCTCGTTAGTCACTTATTAGATCCGATGGATTTGTCGTCAATGATCCAATCTGCCGACCGGTTAGGTCCACCCAGAGCAATTGAGGTGTGAAAAGACGAAGAATACAGACAAAGATATGCACACAAGCACATGCACGCACATGTGAATACACGCGCACACACATACACACACACACACATACACACACACACGTACACAGATAGACTTAAATATAGATTGTGAATGGAGCCAAAAAATTAAATTTTAGATTCAATAAAAGAAAAAAATATGAGAAACCTTGACAATCGGCCAAAATAAATAAACAAATAAATAAAAGCCACAGAATTGTAAGATTTGAGATAAATCCTTCACAATATTAACGAAGAAAATATTTTTGGCTTTTCAGAGATGTTCTTTTGTCAGAAAATTATATAGAGTAACAGAAGAGATATATACATTGTTAATGAACATATGAGTGACATTTCATTATACGAATGTAGATTTGGTGTAAAAAATTCGAAAGACTGACTTGCCACAGACTGTAACATGTAGTAATAGGTGTGTTCCTAAAACGTATGAGGGGAGACTTGAAACAATAGGACTACCTACGCTGGAGGAGCGAAGAGGGTTGGTATGATAATGATATTAAGAATTTTGAAAAAAGGAGCCTATGCCAGGAGGCGCGGAGTAGCTGCGGCCGAAGCCGTCACCTTTGCCCTAAACGCTTTGGGGACTGTGGAGGCAGGTTCCCGCTGAGAATCGGAAAGAAGTACGTACATCAATGTAGCTACAGACATATATTCTAGATAGTAAATCTACCGACTAGTAGATGGATGACTCAGGAAATATATATTGCTTTTGGATTTCGATTTGTTTCTTCAGGGGATATTAACCTTTGTGAAAATTGAAATATTGAGGACTAAAGTAGCATTAGAGTTTTTATCTATTTTTATCTACTTAATGCTTATGTATTTGTTTAGCTATTCATTGTTTAATGTAACCGAGTTTGAACTTAGGAGTTAGCAAAATGAATTAGATAGGAACACAAATGATTACCCCACCAACGCACATGAAAGAAAAGGCAAAATTGAATCGAGAGGATCAGATAGCAAGTGACGAAAGAACAAGAAGATCTCATAGCAAAAGCTTAAAGAGGCCAGAATACTAAAACGCGGTAGAAAGCTTATATCCCACACGTCATAGGAAGAAGGAATTTGATCCTAGGACCTCCTGCAGTCAGGTCTAGGTAGTCCAGCACTCCCTAATGTCCTATTACCAGAAGGATAAAGGATAGTGTATGTATGCATCGCTTCCCACCACACTCTATAATTGATTTCAGGACCTCAGATTGAGAAACGCTGGGTTAGAGGAAGAAGTAATCCACATCAACGGTACTCCATAAGCGCATATACATTATATATGCATTGCATGTGTGTGTGTGTGTGTGTGTGTGTGTGTGTGTGTGTGTGTGTGTGTGTGTGTGTGTGTGTGTGTGTGTGTGTGTGTGTGTGTGTGTGTGTGTATGTGTGTGTGTGTGAGCGTGTGTGTGCATGCACGTGTGTGTATGACTAGATGCATCGCATAAATAAACTCTTGTATGGCCATATAGTATGTGTTTAACTCTGTGCTCACTGTCAAAACGTCCGTTAACCAAATTACGACCGTTATTTAACCGCCAGCGCGACCGTTAATCAACGTTACGACCGTTACCGACGAATGTTCTATTTTGTCGTTGTAGTTCAGCATCCAATTGTTGCATCGTTGTATCTGAATTGCCTCAGTGTTATTGCAGACCTTGAAGTATGACGTATCCGAACAATGCAAAGCAATTTCGTTCGTAGTGTCGTGTATTTCAATTATATACATATAGAGATGTTCTCTTGTAACTGAAGTATTTTTGTAAAAGAAATTATATCAATGCCTCAACAAGGAAAGGAATTTGAGATTTGGTATCACCGTGAGTCAGTTTCGAATGGCAATAGTGTGTCTTCAAATATGGTGAGGATTTGTAGAAATCTGTGTTGGTGCCAAAACTACCCGATTCTATTCAGGTATGAACTGAACATCGTTAATGCTATGGTCTCGTACGATCGAGAGCTTCATGAAGCTTGGGTCTACCACCTGACTGAATAAAATCATTCGGCCCTGGCCCTTTAGAACAAAATCTATAGACCAAAACTTAAATAATATCCTGAGTACCTTATACATGAACCAATAATTTTTTTTACTTTTATTCTCTCTCTCTCCCTCCCTCTCTCTCTCTCTCTCTCTCTCTCTCTCTCTCTCTCTCTCTCTCTCTCTCTCTCTCTCTCTCTCTCTCTCTCTCTCTCTCTCTCTCTCTCTCTCTCTCTCTCCATACTACCTCATTCCTTATTGTTCTCCCTGCTGTCTTCCAGCCTATCTATCTTCCTCTCTTCATCTTTTTATCCTTCACACTATCTTTATTATTTTTCTCGACTTCCTCTAATCTCTCTCTCTCTCTCTCTCTCTCTCTCTCTCTCTCTCTCTCTCTCTCTCTCTCTCTCTCTCTCTCTCTCTCTCTCTCTCTCTCCCATACTCCCTCATTCCCTATTGTTCTCCCTGCTGTCTTACAGCCTATTTATCTTCCTCCTCTCCTCCCTCCTCTCTTCCTCCCCTGCTTCCTGCCTCTCTTAATTTTCTCATCCTTCACACTATCTTTATTATTTTTCTCGACTTCATCTAATATCTCTCTCTCTCTCTCTCTCTCTCTCTCTCTCTCTCTCTCTCTCTCTCTCTCTCTCTCTCTCTCTCTCTCTCTCTCTCTCTCTCTCTCTCTCTCTCTCTCTCTCTCTCTCTCTCTCTCTCTCTCTCTCTCTCTCTCTCTCTCTCTTTCTTCTGACCTTGATTTTGCTGGGAAGGGCTCGAACCGTCGTCCTTGAGGACTGAACAGCCACATATCTTCATCGCCGGACAAAGTCCTCTCATGTCATAATGGCGCTGTCAGCGTTCATGAGCCCATTGGCAACCATTCGTCAGGATGTCAGACTTGACCCACAGCCCATGACTGACGGCAGCTGCAATTGCACTTGTGGCAATCGCTACAGCTGCAACAGCTGATGAAGAACGCGTGGTACTGTTGATAAACAGAGGTTCAGCAACATGACTCTTCACACTTCAGCCATCAACTCGGGTTTCTGTGTGTGTGTGTGTTTGTGTGTGTGTGTGTGTGTGTGTGTGTGTGTGTGTGTGTGTGTGTGTGTGTGTGTGTGTGTGTGTGTGTGTGTGTGTGTGTGTGTGTGTGTGTGTGTGTGTGTGTGTGTGTGTGTTCACCATGGTCTTGGGTCACTTGTTGGACTCGTGATCGAAAGCTATTTCCCTCCCGGAAGAGAGCTCAGAGCTCATATATGACCGATCTATGGGTAATGCTGTGAGCTTACACGCACACACTCAACTCCCTGTCCACGACAGTTAGAGTAACAACTCGCAGTGCAGCGATACTGAAATTATTTTAGCCCTGGGCGGGATTCGAACCCGGACCGCCGTGTGTGTGTGTGTGCTTTGAAGTATATAATTTTTATTCATGACACCAACATCACTTAAACGTGAATCGTCACGAGTCTTGGATTTGGAAACAGATTCCGGATTTTTTTTTTTTTTTTTTTTTTTTTTTTTTTTTTTTTTTTTTTTTTTTTTTTTTTTTTTTTTTTTTTTTTTTTTTTTTTTTACCACAGACCATACTCGGCACAGAATCTTGATCTCGGTCATTCGAAAAGAAACAAAGTCAAAAATCACCTCGACAGGCTAAATGGGTTACGTCGTTTAATGTCCGGAAAGAGATGTTGTTTGTTCCCATACCATGTCGGCTAAATGAGAGATCACAGATCTTACTGCTGGCCCGAGCGCCGTCGAAGTTCGAGAAAAACAATTCGAAAGCAGGAAGGAGAGATAATAGCAAAGAAAGGAAGGTGGAGGGGGAGGGGGAAGGGGGGAGGAGGCGGGGGGGGAGCGGGGAAGTGTGTCTCACTCTCTGGAAGTAAATGCGAGAGAAAACATAAGAAGAAAAAGAAGACGAGGAAGGAGATAATGGAGAAGATGGTGGAAGCCAAATGCGAGTATTCTTGTTCCATGAGCAGATCTGATAAAAGAAAACGAAGGAAAAAGAAAATGAAGAGCCGGGTTATCATTTTAGTATTACATAGGCGATACTAGCGCATCTTTCCTCGGAAACAATATCGCTAATAGGAACCTCAGAGTTTGTAAAGCGGAAATCTAAGAAGAGCAAGAATCTAAGACTGAGAGAGGACCTTAAGGAGAAACATCTGGAGGAGGAGCAGGAGATGGACCGAAACAGGTGGAAACGACTAGCGAGGAACGGCGACCCCATATAAAATGGAAAAACGTCAACAGGAAAAGAAGAAGAAGAAGAAGAAACCTAAGAAGAGCAACAGAAAGAAGTAGAGATTTAAGAAGGACAGTGGAAAGATTCAGTTGAAAAAATTAAAAGCTATCAGCATTCCTTTTTGAATGGAGGTTATTTTCCAGTCTAAAAATAATGCTGCGTGATTCTGGTCCGTAGGGGAGACTATAGAACTTAAGGCGAGACCCTAAGAGAGAGCATGACAGTTTTGTGGCAGACAGCGTGGCATCCCCTACAGGTATGCAGATGAAATATAAGATGTTTAGAAAAATGAAAATATGCGAATGAAGAGATAGGCAAATGAATAAATGTATGAATTTGTAAATATATAAACTAATAGATACATAACAAAATAGACAAATGAATTAATAAATGAATTAGTAAATATATTAACAAATAAATACATAACTAAATAGATGAATGAATAAATAAATAAATAAGACAAATTGATCAATAAATTAATAAAATAGAAACATGACCAGACCTTGTCACTCTTTCCGGATTGTATCTATGACATCATTCCACCAGTGACGACAAAATTGTGACACTTTATCCTGTGACATCCTTTCCCTCGTAGCCAGAGCACAAGAACATTTTCATGTCACGTTTATGTCACGTGATTTGCTCCTCATGGCCCCATAAGGATGTGATAACGCAGCCGATAGTGGAGAGAGTTGGCAGGAGGGACAACTTGCTCTACCCAGGGTTTTGGCCTCGCTGCTCGCGGGGTTGTTGTCCACAGGGAACTCCTGTCCCCTCTTTGGTCAGGTTTCCATGCCATGCACAGTTGGAACAAATAGAAGTCCTTGTGATTTTTTTTTTTTTTTTTTTTTTTTAATCTATTTTTTCCCTCGCGGGGATGTTGTCCACAGGGAACTCCTGTCTCCTCTTTGGTTAGGTTTCCATTCCGTGCACAGTTGGAACAAATAGAGGTCCTTGTGCATTTGTTTGTTTGTTTTTTTCTCATATTTATATATTTATTTATTTTCCCTCGCTGCTCGCGGGGATGTTTTCTACAGGGATCTCCTGTCCTTCGTGCACATCTAGAGCAAATAAAAGCCTTGTGTGTGTGTGTGTGTGTGTGTGTGTGTGTGTGTGTGTGTGTGTGTGTGTGTGTGTGTGTGTGTGTGTGTGTGTGTGTGTGTGTGTGTGTGTGTGTGTGTGTGTGTGTGTGTGTGTGTGTGTGTGTGTCTGTTTATCTATATATTCATCTATTATTTATTTTTTCCTTTGCTGCTCTCGGGGATGTTGTCCACAGGGATCTCTTGTCCCCTCTTTGGTCAGGTTTCCACTCCGTGCACACATGGAACAAATAGAAGGCCTTGTGCGTTTTTTCTTTTTTCTTTTTATATATATATTTTATATATTTGAGGAAGGACGGGAGAGGACAGAAGACAATGATGAATGGAGAATGGTTGTATATGGATGATGTTGTGATTGCATGAGGTGGAATGGGCGGGGGGATGGGGGATGAGGTAGTATGTGTGAGCAAAATTTGACGCAGCCCGAAGGGATTTCTCCCCGTCCTCTCCTTTTATGCAATGGGGGGACGGAGAGGGGAGGTCGCCGATTTAATGAAGCGTCCTTGCTGTGGATGTGCTGTCTTGCGACACTGCTTCTGACCCAGGGCAGTGTGTAAGGTGCAGGGATGACCCGTCATCCAGGAGGTGCTCAGATAAGAGGGAGGGTGGAGGGGTGTGGAGTGTATTCAGGGATGGAATGGGTGGAAATGATTTTATGCCTTTCCCTTTTTGGCTACCTCCCTTGTAAGGGGGAAAAAGCCTTGGTATATGTATGTATGTATATATATTTATCTATTATTTATTTTATTCATTTGTTTATATATTTGTTTGCATTTTCATTTATGTATTTGTTTATTATTCATGTATCTATTCATTTATCTATATGTCAATATATTTATACGTTTAATGAATAATTAATTTATTTATCTAAGTATTTATCTATTCATCTATTTACCTATTGAATAATTAATTAATTATTTTATCTATTTGTTTTCTTATTTATTCATTTATTCATTCATCTACTTATTCATCTATGCTTTACTTCCTTTCTATCTTCTTTCTTCCTTTTCTTCTTCCCTTCTCTTCTCCTTACCTTCTTCCTTCTTCCTTGACTATTCTGTTTTCCCCTTCCGTCCTTTATCTTTCTTTATTTATTCAATTTTCTCTACCTTTCCTCCTTCCTCCCTCCCTTACCCCATTCTTTTACATTTCCTCTTCTACCTCCTCCTCCTCACCTCCTCTTCCTCCTCCTCTTCCTCCTCCTCCTCCTCCTTCTCCTCCTCCTCCTTTTCCTCCTCCTCTTCTTCCTCTTCCTCTTCTTCCTCTTCATCCTCTTCCTCCTCTTCTTCCTCTTCTTTCTCCTACTCCTTCTCCTCCACTTCCTCCTCCCTTCCTACCACTCCTCCTCCTCCTCTTCCTCCTCCTCTTCCTCCTCCTCTTCCTCCTCCTCTTCCTCCTCCCCTCCTTCCTTCCTGCCCTTTTTGTCTTTCTCCCTCGCTGTCTACCTTACTCTTTAATATACTTTGCTTATATGGTTTCTGTTGTTTTTCGCTCTTCATCTCTTCCTCATTTCCTGCTTCGCTCCATCACTCCCTTCCTTCCTTCCATCCTCACTTACTCCCCCTCTCTCTCTTCCTCCCTTCCTCCCTCTCTACCTCTCTCTCTCACTCACTCTCTACCTCCCTCCCTCCCTTCCTTCTTCCCTTCCCCTACCTCCCTTCCTCCCTCCCACTTCCCTGCCTCTCTACCTTACTCCCTCCTCTTCTCTTCTCCTTCCCTTCCTCCCTCCTTCCGTCATTCCCTCCCTACCTACCTACCTCCCTCCTTCTCTTCATCCCTCCCTCCCTCCCTCCTTCCCTCCCTCCTCCCTTTCCCCCTTTCCTCCTTCCACCCTCCTCCCTCTCACTCTCTTTACTTCCTTTCGTTCCTAACCTACCTCCCTCCTTCTCTTCTTCCCTCCCTCCTTCCTTCCTTCCCTTCGTTCCACCTTCCACCCCCTTCCCTCTCTCCCTCCTTTCTTTACTTCCTTTCATCGCTACCTACCTCCCTCCTTTTCTTCTTCCCTCCCCTCCCTCCTTCCCTCCTTTCCTCCTTCCACCCTCCTTCCCTCTCTCCCTCTTTCTTTACTTCCTTTCTTCCCTACCTACCCCCCTCCTTCTCCTCTTCCCTCTCTCTCTCCCTCCTTCCCTCCCTCCCTTTCTCCCTCCCACCCTCTTTCTTTACTTCCTCTCCCTTATCCCCTACCTTTTCTCTCTTTCCTGACTCTCTTTACCCTTGTCCACCTCTCCATTCCTTTTTTTTTTTTTTTTGTCTTCTTTGATCTTCTCTTGGTCTTAACTTACACCTCTCTTTTACTTTACTTTCGTCCACTGCCTTCATTCACTCTTCGCTCACAATTCCCTCTTTCTCGTCCGTTTTCTCTTCAATGCTGTCTCCCTTTATCGTTCTCTTTCCGTTATCTCTTTTTTACTCCTTTTTGCTTCTCAGTCTGTATCACCTATCCTCTCTCCCTCTCTCTCCGTTGCTCTTTTATTCCCTCCCTACCTCTACCTTCCTCTCTCTGTATCTCTCTCTCTCTCTCTCTCTCTCTCTCTCTCTCTCTCTCTCTCTCTCTCTCTCTCTCTCTCTCTCTCTCTCTCTCTCTCTCTCTCTCTTTTCTCTCTCGAACTTACACTCTCATGCACTCACACTCACTCTTTCTATTTCTCTTCTTTCGATGAAGTCATCTATATAAAACCAACATAAAGATTCCAAAAAAATGAAAAAAGAGGAACAAGAAAAAAATGTGTGTGTGTGTATATACATATTTATATACATATATATATGTATATATATATATGTATATATATATATATACATATATATATGTATATATGTATATATATGTATATATTATATACATATATATATATATATGTATGTATGTATATATATACACTGTATATACACACCAAGGGATGGCAGTAGTGTTGGCAGCGAAGTCTACATTTTCACGGAAAATCTTGCCAACACAGAGGAAAGGGAGAGCCAGAGGGGACAACGAGAGGTAGGAAGAGGAGGAGGAGGAGGAGGAGGGGGAAAACAACACAGACGGGAACGGGGAAGGACGAAAGTGGAAGGCCAGTGGGAGAGCCAAAGGGGGGAACTCCCACGCACGAGCAAACGTGGGAGGAACTAAGAGATCATCTTCTTTTAGAAAAGGCGATGGACGAACTTCATACAGAGGATCCAGAGGTGTTTCTGTTCATATTCATAGTCGCTCATGCACGTTCGTACAATTACAAACACACACACACACACACATACACGCATACATACACAATGTGTACACGCACACGATGTGTACACACACACATACACACACACTATGTGTACACGCACTGTGTGTACCCGTACATGGTGTGTGCACACACGCACACAGACACATACATATACACACTATGTGTACATGCACACGATTTGTACGCACACATACATACGCACACACACTGTACACGCACATGATGTGTACATACACACGCGCACAGACACATACAGCTTAAAGTCAGAAATGACCAATGGAAATGCAAATAAGGAGCTACATGAGCTTAGTTCTAATCCTGTATACTATTA
>NC_134800.1:11330574-11333074 GCF_046742065.1 Oratosquilla oratoria | reverse complement strand
CTCTCTCTCTCTCTCTCTTTTTTTTTTTTTTTTTTTTTTTTTTTTTTTTTTTTAAACATACCTGGTCACCCTTATTAGTTTGTTAGCTTCAGACATGTAACTGACGCTCCTACCCCAACCCCACCTCCCCCACACCCCATCCCACAAAAAAAAAAAAAATCAATAGAAAAAAAAAACACTCTTCGGATAAGGAGACTCACAGAAGTGTCTTAAAACCTCTTGGTCGTGTTTATTATTATTATTATTGTTAATATTTTTTTTCTTTTATTATTATTATTATTATTATTATTATTATTATTATTATTATTATTATTATTATTATTATTATTATTATTACTATTATTATTATTATTATTATTATTATTATTATTATCTTATTAATTTATTTATTTATTTATTGTATTTATTTATTAATTTTTATTATTATTTTTTTTAAGTCACCCAGTCCTCTTTAAGAAAACCCGGAGTCTCACCTATGGTTGCAGACTTCTAAATCACCTACGTGAGTCTTCATTGGTTTGAAATGGTTTGTAATATTACGTTCTTCCCTCCCCCTTTTCCTCGTCCTTCTCTTCCTCCTTTTAACTCCTCATCTTCCTCTTCCTATTACTCCTCGTACCCTTTCTCCTGTTCCTCTGCCTGTTCTTCTTCCTCCTCTTCTTCCTCTTAGTCCTTCTCTTCCTCTCTTCCTCTCTTCCTCTTTTTCATCCTCCTCCTCTTCCTCTTCCTCCTCCCCTTCTTCTTCCTCTTAGTCCTTCTCTTCCTCTCTTCCTCTTTTTCATCCTCCTTCTCTTCCTCTCTTCCTCTTTTTCATCCTCCTTCTCTTCCTCTCTTCCTCTTTTTCATCCTCCTTCTCTTCCTCTTCTTCCTCCTCCTCTTCTTTCTTCTCCTATTCTTCCTCCTCTTCTTCTTCTTCCCCTTCTTCCTCCTCCTCTTCTTCTTCCTCCTCTTCTTCTCTCTCTTCCACCTTTTCATCCTCCTTCTTTTCCTCTTCTTCCTCCTCGTCTTCATCCTTCTCCTATTCTTCCTCCTCCTCTTCTTTTTCTTTCTCCTCTCTCTTCCTGCTCTACCTCCTCTCCCTCCTCTTCCACTTCCTCCTCCTTTTACTCCTTCATTCACTTATTCCTCCTCCTTTCCCTCCCATATCTTTCCAACCTCCATTTCGTTCTGCTCCTCCTCTTCCTCCTCCTTCTCCTCCTCCTCTTCCTCTTCCTCCTCCTCCATCTCGTTTTGCCCCTCCTCCTCTTCCTCCTCTGTCTGCTTATATTTCCATCTTCTTTCTCAGTTTTTACTTCACTCGCTTCCTCCCCTTCGATGTGTCTTGCGATAGCTCTTCGGACCCTTCGAGTTTTCAAATTTTTCTGTTCTAAAAAGAAAAAAAAAAAAAAAAAAAATTATCTCCTGTGGCAGAATCCAGGAAATATTATTCACGTGAGGGGCAAAAGCCTTGTCTAAATTTTAGCGTCATTAGATAATAAACGTCACAAGCGTGAGTGTGTGCGTGTGTGTGGATGTTCCCACAACATGCAGCATGGCTAGAAGAAGGAAGGGAATTTAGAAAGTTATCTTATAAATGACAACCAACATGGCTCTTACGTAGCTAGCATTCTAAAATTCTACAGCATAAGTATCTCAAACTACAACACTCACACACACACACACACACACACACACACACACACACACACACACACACACACACACACACACACACACACACACACACACACACACATACACACACATACATACACACACATACATACACACACACACACACACACACACACACACACACACACACACACACACACACACACACACACACACACACACACACACATACACACACACATGCACTCGGTGGCGCGGTTGGTATAGTCCCAGACTGTCAGTACGGCGGTACCGGCGGTACCTGGTTCGAATCTTGACCAGGGCTGAAATCATTTCAGTATCGCTGCGCTTCGAGTCGTTACTCCAACTCTCGTGGGCGGGGAGTTGGATGTGTGTGTGCGTGTAAGGTTATAGCATTACCCATAGATCGGTCATACGAGTTCTGAGCTCTCTTCCGGGAGGGAAATAGCTGTCGATCACGAGTCCAACACGTGATCCAAAGACCAAGGTGAATCACACACAAACACACACATACACACTGCACGGTTTCAAGGATATCTTATTACAGACAATTTTATTTTAGTGAACGAAATGATAAATTTGATTTTCTTTGTTGAGTGCGGTTATATGATATATTTCTCATTAATATACATTATATGGTAGGTAAAAATATATATATATGTATGTATGTATGTATATGTATACATATATGTATGTGTAAACATATATATATACATGTGTATATATATGTATATATATATGTATATATATATATATATATATATGTGTGTGTGTGTGTGTGTGTGTGTGTGTGTGTGTGTGTGTGTGTGTGTGTGTGTGTGTGTGTGTGTGTGTATTTATGTATGTATGTATATATGTATGTATG
>NC_134800.1:11321648-11326648 GCF_046742065.1 Oratosquilla oratoria | reverse complement strand
TGTGTGTGTGTGTGTGTGTGTGTGTGTGTGTGTACGTGCAAAGCCTGGATACCAAAAGTATGTGCAGAATGTATAAGTAATGTGTAATTGAATGTATACACACGCATACCAGTAATTATTTCAAACAATAGCTTGTGAAGCATCGGATATTGTCCACTGGTGCAGACCTATTCATAATCTCAGTTCCCTGCAATTTATTGTACAAAGAATTGTGATGTAAACGGAAGAGAGGGACAACCACTAACCGAAAATTTAGTGACACTGTAAAAAGAGAGAGAGAGAGAGAGAGAGAGAGAGAGAGAGAGAGAGAGAGAGAGAGAGAGAGAGAGAGAGAGAGAGAGAGAGAGAGAGAGAGAGAGAGAGAGAGGACCACTAACAGAAAATTTAGTGGCATTGTAAAAAAAAAAGAGAGGGAGAGAAAGAGAAAGAAAGAGAGACGACAAAAAAAAAAAAAAAAAGGAGATAGAGATAGAAACTATCTAGCTCCCCGCAAAAGCTGATAGATCTGGCATGAGAAAGAGGGGTTGCGAGATGTACACCAAGCTCTATGTTATAGAATATAGAGGGACATCGTTCGAAATGGATGAAAATCCTTGTGCGGGGGGTCGCCACTGTTTTCTGTCTTGCTCCTCGCTTCCATAATAGAACACGAGATTTTGTGACATAAAACTACGTATGCGTGCGCGCTTGTGCGTGCGTGCGTGTGTGTGTGTGTGTGTGTGTGTGTGTGTGTGTGTGTGTGTGTGTGTGTGTGTGTGTGTGTGTGTGTGTGTGTGTGTGTGTGTGTGTGTGTGTGTGTGTGTGTGTGTGTGTGTGTGTGTGTGTGTGTGCGTGCGTGTGTATGTGTGTAGGTTTTTATTCGTGATTTTCATACACACGTACACACACACACATCCCACACACCATCTCCCCCACACTCGTGGCGCAGTGGTAGAGTTTCCGGCTGCCACTACGGCGGTCAGGGTTCGAATCCCGCCCAGGCCAGGGTTGAAATAATTTCAGTATCGCTGCGCTACGGGTCGTTACTGTAACTCTCGTGGGCGGGGAGTTGGGTGTGTGTGAGCGTGTAAGGTCACATCATTATCCTTAAATCGGTCATATATGAGCTCTGAGCTCTCTTCCGGGAGGAAATAGCTGTCGATCACGAGTCTAACACGTAATCCATGCATACATGCATAAACGTCACGTTGACTGTACGTGATCGCACGGTCACTATAATCTTAGCTCCGTTGACATCACAAAACAAATAAAACAAAAATAAAACAGAATAAGAAAAAACAAACAGAAAACAACAAAACGAAACAGAAATAAAACCAAACAAAATAAAATAAGATAAAATAAAATGAAAAAAAAAATAGAATAAAACAAAATGAAGATAAAACCAAACCGATGGTCAGGTGCGATGGCGGGCGGGGAGCCTTACCAAATCTTTATTGCGAAACTGTGCAGTTGAAAATACTCCAGTTGGCCCCATGGAAAATATGTGACGGCCCCTTGGGGACCCGTGGCCGTGGGGGTGGTACCCTGGGTGGTGTTGGGGCGTTGCGGCCGCCGAGCATAGAAGAGAAGATCGGCGGGACCATAAAGGATCACCGTGAAGCAGTCGAGAGGAGGAAGAGGAGGGAGGAGGAGGAAGAGGAGGATGCCTGGAGGAGGAAGAGGAGGAAGAGGAGGATGCCGGGAGGAGGAAGAGGAGGAAGAGGAGGATGCCGGGAGGAGGAAGAGGAGGATGCCGGGAGGAGGAAGAGGAGGAAGAGGAGGAAGAGGAGGATGCCGGGAGGAGGAAGAGGAGGAAGAGGAGGAAGAGGAGGAAGAGGAGGAAGAGGAGGATGCCGGGAGGAGGAAGAGGAGGAAGAGGAGGAAGAGGAGGATGCTGGGAGGAGGAAGAGGAGGATGCCGGGAGGAGGGACGGAAGTTATTGAAATCGAAGAAGGGGAGTAGGAAGAGGAAGGGGAGTAGAGGGGAAGAGGAACGGGGGAGGAGGAAGAGGAGGATGCGGGGAGGAGGGACGGAAGTTATTGAAATCAAAGAAGGGGAGGGGAAGAGGAGAGGGGAGTAGAGGGGAGGAGAAATGGGGGAGGAGGAAGGGGAGGATTAAGGGGAAAGAGGGAAAGGACGGAGTTGGGGAGGAGGAAGGGGAAGAGGAAGGGGAGGAGGAAGAGGGAGAAGGAAGGGGGAGGAGTAAGGGGAAAGAGGAGAAGGACGGAGTTAGTGAGGAGGATGGGGGGGGGAGGAGGAAGGGGAAAGAGGGGAAGGACGGAGTTGGGAGGAGGAAGGGGGAGGGGAGGAAGAAGGGAAGAGGAAGGAGGAAGGGGATGGAAGGAGTAAGGGGAGGGTAGGAGAAAGGGGAGGGGAGGAGAAAGGGGAGGTGAGGAGAAAGAGGGAGGAAAAGGGGATGGGAAGAGGAAGGAGAGGGAACGAGGAAGGAGAGGGAGCGAGGAAGTGTAATGGAGGAGGATAGAGAAGGAAAGAAGGGAGGGGAATTGAGGAGGAAGGGGAGGGGAAGGAGGAATGGGAGGAAGGGGAGGTGAGGAGGAAGGGGAGGTGAGGAGGAAGGGGAGGGGAAGAAGAAGGGGAGGAGAGGAGGAAGGGGAGGGGAGGAGGAAGGGGAGAAGAAGGCGAAGGGGAGGGGAGGAGGAAGG
This sequence comes from Oratosquilla oratoria, assembly GCF_046742065.1. Lineage (NCBI taxonomy): Eukaryota > Metazoa > Arthropoda > Malacostraca > Stomatopoda > Squillidae > Oratosquilla > Oratosquilla oratoria. The sequence continues at coordinate 11,324,006 of NC_134800.1, read as the reverse complement.
GGAGGAGAAGGCGAAGGGGAGGGGAGGAGGAAGGGGAGGGGAGGAGGAAGGGGAGGTGAGGAGGAAGGGAAGGGGAGGAGGAAGGGAAGGGGAGGAGGAAGGGAAGGTGAGGAGGAAGGGGAGGGGAGGAGGAAGGGGAGGTGAGAAGGAAGGGGAGGTGAGGAGGAAGGAGAGGGGAGGAGGAGGAGAGGGGAGGAGGAAAGAGAGGGGAGGAGGAAGGAGAGGGGAGAAGGAAGAGGAGGGGAGGAGGAAGGGGAGGGGAGGAGGAAGGAGAGGAGAGGAGGAAGGGTAGAAAAGGAGGAAGGAGAGGAGAGGAGGAAGGAGAGGGGAGGAGGAAGGAGAGGGGAAGAGGAATGGGAGGGAGGAGGAAGGAGAGAGAAGGAGGAAGGAGAGGGGAGGAAGACGGGGAAGGGAAGGAGGAAGGAGAGGGGAGGAGGAAGGGGAGGGTAAGGGAGGGGTGGGACGAGGAAGTTGGAGGAGAAGGGGATGCGGAGAGAGAAGGAAGAATGAACGATCAAATGAAGATGCAAGAAAGCAATGAAGTGAGGAGAAGGAATGGAAGGAGGACAAGGAGGAGAAGGAGGACGAGGAGAAGAGGAAGAAAGGACGAGTAAATGAAGAAGAAGGGGGAAGATGAGAAAAAGAGGTGACGGCCGAGAGGAACAAACGAGACAATGATAATCGAGAGGCAAGACGGAAAATGAATAAAAGAAGCGAGAACGATAAAATGGAATAAAATGAATTCGAGGACTTGAGACGTGACTAAAAATATCACGGGGAAGAATAGGAAGAAGAGGAGGAGGAAGAAGAGGAGGATGAGGAGGAGGAAGAGGAGGAGGAGGAGGAGGAAGAGGAGGAGGAGGAAGAGGAGGAGGAAGAGGAGGAAGTAGAAAAGTAAATGGACGAAGGGGAGAAGGCGAAAGAAGAGGAGGAGAAGGAGGAGGAGGAGGAGAATGAAGAGTAAGAAGTAGAAGAATAAATGGACGAAGGGGAGAAGGAAGAGGAGGAGAGGGAATAAGAGGAGGAGGAGGAGAAGAAAGAGATGGAGAGGGAAGAGAAGGAGGAGGGTGAGGAAGAGAACTAGGAAGTGGAAAAGCTAACGGACGAAGGGGAGACGGAGAAGGAAGTGGAGGAGGAGGAGGAGGAGGAGGAGGAGGAGGAGGAGGAGGAGGAGGAGGAGGCGGAGGAATGTAAAACGATAAAGAAAAAGAGAAGGAATAGGAATAGAAAGCAGAAGATTAAATTGAGAAAGGGGATAAGGAAAAGCAAGAGAAGGAAGAGAAACGAAGTGGAGGAGGAGGAGGAGGAGGAACAGGTGGAGGAGGTGGAGGAGGAACAAGTGGAGGGGAAGAAAGAGGTGAAGGTGGAGGAGGAGCACGAAAGGAGAACGAAAAGGAGGAAGAGGACGAGGAGTAGGACGAGGAGGAAGAGGAGCACGACGAGGAGGAGGAGAAAGAGGAGGTGGAGGAGGAGGAGCAGGTGGAGGAGAAGGAGGAGGAGGTGAAGGTGGAGGAGTACGAGGAGGAGGAGGACGAAAAGGAGGAAGAGAATGAGGAGTAGGACGAGGAGGAAGGGGAGCACGACGAGGAGGAGGAGAATTACAAGGTGGAGGACGAGGAGGAGGAATAAGAGGAGGAGGAGGAATATCATAAGAAGGAAAAGGTGGAGATGGAGGAGCAGGAAGAGGAGGGGAAACGTGCGAGAGGAAAGAGGTGGAGAAGGAGGTGGAGGATGGAGGAGGAAGAAGAGGTGAGAAAAAAGAGGAAGAAAGATAAGAAAGAGAAGGAAAGAGGGAAAGGAGAAGACTGTAGCAGGGAGAGGTGGAGGGACGCTCATGAAAGGCTGGAAATGTGATGAGATGAGGGGCATAGAGGAGGAGGAGGAGGAGGAGGAGGAGGAGGAAGAGGAGGAAGAGGAGGAGGAGGAGAAGGAGGAGGAGGAGGAGGAGGAGGAGGAGGAGGAGGAGGAGGAGGAGGAGGAAGACGGGATGGGATTGGGAAGGATGAGGGAAGGAGGGAAGAAGACGAGGGGAGTGGAATAGTGGAAGAAGAGAAATAATGAAACGTGGAAAGAAGTGGAGGAAAAAGAAAGGAAGGAAAAGAGAAGGGAAGAGGATCAGGGTGGAGAGGAGAAGGGAGGAGAGGAGAACTAAGAAGAGAAAAGACATTGAAGAATAGAAGATGGGAGGAGAAAGGAAGAGAGGGGAGGGAAGGAGAGGAAGAGAAAGGGAGGAAAGGGGGAGGGAAGAGAAGGTAGGAGAGGATAAGAGAGGAGAGGAGATGGGAGGAGAGGAGAGCTAAGAAAAGAGAAGAAATTGAAGAAGAGTAGAAGGGAGAAGAAAGGAAGAGAGGGGAGGGA
>NC_134800.1:11299148-11316648 GCF_046742065.1 Oratosquilla oratoria | reverse complement strand
TTGTGGGCGCGGAGTTGGGTGTGTGTGTGCGTGTAAGTTCACAGCATTACCAATAGATCGGTCATATATGAGCTCTGAGCTATCTTCTCACACACACACACACACACACACACACACACACACACACACACACACACACACACACACACACACACACACACACATATATATATATATATATATATATATATATATATATATATATATATATAGTATATTTCGGGCGCAGATTCTCACTAATACACACTGTGTTAAACACGACAGCATTTTGGCACTGATTAATCTTCTTACTGAGATTTTCAATTTTTCTCACGGTAGTTCTCATCTCATCATCCGCAATGCTTCTGACCATTCCAAGCTTCCTTTCCCACGAACCTACCTTCCCTTCCCTTCCTTTTCCCTCTTTCCTTCTCCCATCTTCGTCTCCTCCTCCTCCTCCTTCCTCTCCTTCCCCTCTTCCATCTGCACCCCAACTCAGATTGATGCGCCGCCTTTCCACCAACATTTCTTTACCTTCTGATTTGACTTATTTCCCATTTCTTGCTCTCCCTGTCAACTCTTTTTATTTCTCTCTTTTGCTCTTTATTTTACTCTCTTTACCTCTTTTTTGACTGTCTTCACCCTTCATAATTTTTTTTTGTCTTTCCCATAACCATCCTCAAGAATATTTTCAAACTTATGTGAAGCCATTACTCGTTTTTATTTCCTCTTCCTCCTCCTCCTCTTCCTCCTCCTCCTCTTCCTCCTCTTCCTTCTCTCATTTTCGTTGTCTATCTATAGAACATCTCCCTGCTTCAATTTGATTTACCCATTTTTTTTTTTTTTTTTTTTTACAAATCTCTTACCTCTATTGTCTTTATCTCTTATATTTTACATAATTTGGGGACATTCTACTAAAATTTAAATAAAAATAAAACTGATCCATTTCCCCCACGGCAAAAAAAAAAATAAATAAATAAATAAAATGATATCTTCCTAAAAAGTTTGCCAATCCGACTACTTTTTTGTTTATTTGCTTTATTATATTTCATTAATCTAATTTGATTTATTTTACTTAATTGTTCTATTTTCTATTTCTATAGATTTCGCTATCTTATTCTATTTTTTGTCATTTTATTCATTTCTGTTTTTATTTGTATTGTCTTACTTTACATTTTCTTTTATTTCACTCAATTTGTCTTTTCTCGTTCTATCTTGTTCTATCTTGTTAAATCTCATTCTGCTTAATTATATTTTATTCCATCTTATTTTACTCCATATTATATTACCTTATTACATTCTACTTCATTTCATTTCATTTTGTTTTATTTTGTTCTATTTTTTATTTATAGTTGAAAAATCTCTCACGACCAAAGTGGTATGAATATTACAACCACTCCCTTAATCCCAACACTATGGACAATTTTTCTTTAAATCTAATTTATCTAAATTTCTCCACAAATCATCCACAAATCCTCTCTTTCTTTACAAGTCAAGGCCCCTCTTCCCTTTCTCTTTTTTTCTTTTTTCTTTTTATCTGCTTATTTTCCTTCTTGCCTATCATCAGTCATCCCCCTTTCTATCCCTCGTCCTTCCATTCTTTATCTCTTCCCCTCCATTTTCCTTTTATGTTCCATATGCAACCCCACCTCCGTTTTCTTTTTTATTCGCAAGAAAGATCTTATGTCAGTAAAGATGTGACGAATAAGAATAATAATAATAAGTGTACACACGCGTGTACACACACACACACACACACACACACACACACACACACACACACACACGCACACACACACACACAGTATATATTTTTTCACGAATCAAACTGGCTCTAGAGCAGGGGTTCTTAACCTTTTTTCTCCAATTCCCCACTTTTTAGTGAGCCAACTCTCCATTTCCCACCACAGCATCGGTCTTTGACAAATTCGATTTTAACCCATGCAGTGTTTAGTACGTAAATATACGCTTTGCTTTTTTGTGCCATTTTACGGCCCTTAATTTTTTTTTGCTTATATTAGATTTTTTTACTAACAGTTATCACATTCCCCACTTGGCAACTCCGCCATTCCCCACCAGTGGGGAATTCTCCACAGGTTAAGAACCACTGCTCTAGAGAAACATTTTAAACCCAGCCATTTTCTCTCCCCCCCTCCCTCATCCCTTCTCGGTAACATCTATCTAAAATCCTAGACGATTCTCTAAACACGTTGTCTAAGTATCTCATCTTTCAAATCTAACCTAACGACTTTTGCGAAATGCCATGCTGAGCGATCTCATGCTACGGGGATTAAAAGAAATGTGAAAGAGGAGGAGGAGGACGAGGAGGAGGACGAGGGGGAGGACGAGGAGGAAGAGGAGGAGGAGGAGGAAGAGGAGGAGGAGGAAGAGGAGGAGGAGGAAGGAGAAATGTTCAACGTGAGTACAAATAAAGAAGTTGGGCCGGTAACCTGGATAGTAAGTGTTTGCAATAAGCTGTGCATTCTTCGTCAAAGGTAGTAGTTGTCTGAATTTACATAGTCTTATTATTTTGTCCCGCACTGAGAAGAAATGACAAATGTGGACATTAGACAAAAATGACGGAATGAAAAAAGAGAGAAAAAAAAATAGGGATGTAAATGCGTAGAGAGGGCAAAAACAGAAAAAAAAGAGAAAACAAAATATTGGCACTCACGGGATAGGTGAGAAAAAAAAAATAGATCAGTCAATAAGAACATAAGAATAAACCAGACTGCAAGAGACCATAAGGCCTACACTAGGCAGTTCCATGTAAAGATTTATTTTTTATTTTTTTATTTAAAGGAAGTAAAACATTCTGTGTACGTGAAGGAGTGTTTGTGTGGTGTGTAGTTTCAAAAAGCCAAAATAGACTTTAGAAATATAAAGAATATATATTAAGTACGTCAGATAAAGTGTATGAATTCATGTTGATTTTAACAAAACAATAAACACAACAAAAGAGAAATTAGGAAAAGAATAATAATCAAAATCATACCAACCGAAAATCAAGCTATCGGTCGGCGACACAAAACCTATGCAAAGAATTGAAATGGAAAAAGTTAATGTGGTTGATAAGATGAAAATCTATGTACTGGGGACTATTCAGTGTGTGTTGTAATATATCTATCTATCAATCTATCTATTTATCTATCTTATTACCGACTACCAGCGACTTCCAAAGACTACCTGCAACTGACCGGCGATCAGGTCGGAAACAGGTCGTAAGCATAGTGTGACAAGGTTACCACCTTAATCATTAAGACCTTACACAATGAATTAAAACTTAACCTTCTTGCTGTTGACCTGCGACTTTGCTCAGATTTAAGGGTTAAACTAGCTTTGATTTAACCCTGTTCAGGACAATAGGAGTTTATTTTAATTCTTTATGTGGCTATCATCAGACAATTTTATTTTCTTGAAGAGAGATAGGTTCATTTCAGTAATGGGTAAAAGTTTCTGTAATCGTTGAAAGGTTTGTGACTTCCCCTCGGCAACATTTGCCTCACGCAAGCTTCATGCAAGCCTCATTGAAGGATAAAAGAAAACCACACAAAAAGAACGGTTTAATTAACGTATCTTGATGCTAACTCCCCCAGCAGATAAAAGACGAAAGGGGGAAATAAAAAAAAGAGAGAAGAAGAAAGAAATGAAAATGGAAAAGAGGACAAGAACTATTTTCGTAATACCATGAGTCGTCTAATTCATCTTAACTTCGATTTTTGGTGTTCCTGTGTTTAACGTGCACAGCCCATGTTAATTTATTCTTGGATCTTGTCCAGAACACTTTCCTATACTTATTCCACGGCTTCAGGGTGCAAAGAATTCTCTTAAACACGACTAGAAACTGCCGAGTTATCTTCCCCTTCTTACTCTCTATGCTGTTGCCTCTTCTCCTTCATCCTTTCCTCTTTTTTTTTTTATTCTCTTTGCCCATTTTGACTATTTTGACCTTTCTCAATTTTTTGTCTTTCTCATAGCCATTCTCAAGAATATTTTCAATCTCATCAGGAGCTATTACTCCTTCCTCCTCTTCTTCTTCCTTCCCTCTGCTCTTCTCGCAAACACGACTACCACAGATGAAAGCCCAACTAAAGGCATAGAACGATGACGATTGCATGATATGTGTACCTTTTATGAAAACAATCGTAATGACGTTATAGCAAGGCAGCATCGAAAAGGTTCTTGATCTTTCAAACTCATCTCCTGTAGTGTGTGTGTGTGTGTGTGTGTGTGTGTGTGTGTGTGTGTGTGTGTGTGTGTGTGTGTGTGTGTGTGTGTGTGAGAGAGAGAGAGAGAGAGAGAGAGAGAGAGAGAGAGAGAGAGAGAGAGAGAGAGAGAGAGAGAGAGAGAGAGAGAGAGAGAGAGAGAGAGAGAGAGAGAGAGAGAGAGAGAGAGAGAGAGAGAGAGAGAGAGAGAGAGAGAGAGAGAGAGAGAGAGAGAGAGATAGAGAGAGAGAGATAGAGAGAGAGAGAGAGAGAGAGAGAGAGAGAGAGAAAGAGAGAGAGGGGGGGTTACGGAGATCAGGAAAATTAGTGAGCCCCTGTCCTTTAATGGTAAAGTTAGAACTGCATTGTTTTCAAATGTGGCCCGCGTGAACAACCCCCCTGTGCTGCATAATTATTCTTAATTGCATTGGGTTGGGTCAGGGTAGGGTCAAGCTGACCAGGCAGGTTTGCGCATCAGATCGCAGAGCGTTCTGACTGGTGCATGTCACGTGGACAATACAATGCGCGTCACGTGGACAATACAATGCGCGTCACGTGGACAATACAATGCGCGCCACGTGGACAATACAATGCGCCACGTGGTTTGTACACCTTGAATTCTTAAACACTTGAGTTCGGTGATTATCTATCAAGGCTCCTTCGTGACAACTAACAGACGTTTCTGTTCAGCTGAGGGACGAGTTCCTTGTCAAAGGGAGATATCAATCTATGGCACGACCTTTACCCCATGTCCTTACCCCCATTCCAAAAAGTGGTTCGACTATCAAGTTAAATAAAAATGCTTGTCAAAATTATGTTTAAAAAATAAATTGGTAAGAACTGGTTCACCGATAGAGTGGTTGACGAATGAAATAGGCTTATATAACTTATTAGATAGGGATAAAAGATGGCAAGGGACATGGAAACTACCTAGTGTAGGCTTTATGGTCTCTTGCAGTCTCCTTCATTCTTAGGTTCTTATGTAAAGCAGAATCTGTCCGTAGCATCGTCGTGATGAAGTTTCCGCAAACAGACTCGTCTTTCGTCTTCTTGAAGAAAAAGCTAATGAGGTCACCTTGATTTTTTTTGTTATTATGTACCGAGAAGCAGAAGCTTGACCACGAAGCTCTCCTCTTCAGCACAGAGGGTAAGCTCTTTAAATTCCTCCTTGCTCCTCTTTTTTTTTTTTTTTTTTTTTTTTACTGGCTGTTCCTTCGCCTCCCAACCACTCTCTTCCTCTTCACGTACTCTCTTTTTTCGACCCAATCTTCTCGTTCCATTTCCTCTTGCTCTTCCTCCCTACTCTCACCTGTCTCACTCTTTATCTAACAAATAATGATATTCAGTCTCTTTTTCTAACATCTATCTAACACAAGCTTCTCTTGTTTTCATTCTAATAAACTATAATGGATTAGAATAGTAAAGCACACTAACATGAGACGGGAAACTTTTCTGTCCAAATCATAATCAGATGCGGAAAAATATAAGCAAATACAACTAAACAACTAAAGAAAACAAAGAAACAGCAAATAGGGAAATAGGTAAGTGAATGTTCGAACAAAATAACCACTTGGAAGACATTAGAGCATATTGCCTAAGTTCTTATCCGATTAAGTCTTGAAATACAGCGCTATATTACGTTCCACCACTGCTGCGGAAATTGTCTTCATTTCACTGAAGACTACGCGACTGGTGAAAATGGTTCTTCTTATTTCTAAGTTCAATTTACTTACTAAAAGCTTGAGGTAATTATTTCTCACCTGGTTTGCACCGTGAAAATATTTTCAATTCTAATGTTATTAATTTTCTTTAAAAAAATCTTCCTCTCGTACTTTGCGTAGAAATATTCTTACTTCTAATGTTATCAATTTTCTTTAAAAAATTATTCCTATTGTACTTTGTGTGAAAATATTCTCAATTCTAATGTTATCAATTTTCTTTAGAAATTCTTCCTATTGAACTTTGTGTGAAAATATTCTCAATTCTGATGTTATAATTTTTTTTAAATTTTCCTCTTGTACTTTTTGTGAAAATATTCTCAATTCTAATGCTATCAATTTTCTTTAATAAAATCTTCCTCTTTCTCTTCCCTTCCTCTTTCCCAATATTTTTCCTGTTCCTTTTTCTCTTCTCCTCCTCCTCCTCCTCCTCTTCCTCCTCCTCCTTTTTCTCTAGTCCAAACATCACACCCTATCATACACGTACAATACACAAAACAAAAAGGCATGACGACGAAGAGAGGAATAGAGTAAGAGGAAAAGAGAGAAAGAAGTTTGAAAAAAGAGGTCGAAGAATGAAACAGAAGGTAGTGAGACAGAAAAACAGAGAGGAACAAAGAGAGGGAGAAAAAATAAAGAGTAAAGGAGGATAAAAGCGATAACTTGGTGGGCAGGGAATCAAAGAGACAGAGACAGACAGACATACAGACAGACAGACAGACAGACAGACAGACATACAGACAGGTAGACAGGTAAACAGGCAGACGGTAATTAGGTAGGCAAGTAAGTAGGTAGGTGGGTAGGTGTATTAGTGGGTTGGCATGTCTATTTGCTAAAGACAACAAGAAATAAAAGAAGAGACATGAGAGGAAGAGTTAATTGTCGTTGAGGAAAGGCAGAATAAACAGGCTGCTGAAGAAAAGAGAGTAAGAGTATGTGTGTGTGTGTGTAGGAGAGAGGGAGAGGGGGAGGGAGAGGGAGAGAGAGAGAGAGAGAGAGAGAGAGAGAGAGAGAGAGAGAGAGAGAGAGAGAGAGAGAGAGAGAGAGAGAGAGAGAGAGAGAGAGAGGGAAAGAAAGAAAGAGAGGGACACACACACACACACACAAAGATAAATGGATAGATAGAGAGAGGGACACACACACACACACACACACACACACACACACACACACACACACACACACACACACACACACACACACACACACACAACGAGAGATAGGTAGATAAATAGATAGAGAGAGAGAAAGGAAGAGGGAGAAACAGTGAGCGAGGAAGAGAGGAAGAAAGAAAGAGAAAGAGAGAGATAGAGAGAGAGAGAGAGAGAGAGAGAGAGAGAGAGAGAGAGAGAGAGAGAGAGAGGAAGAGAGAGAGAGTGAGCGAGAAAGAGAGAGAAAGAGAGAGAGAGAGAGAGAGAGAGAGAGAGAGAGAGAGAGAGAGAGAGAAAGAGAGAGAGAGAGAGAGAGAGAGAGAGAGAGAGAGAGAGAGAGAGAGAGAGAGAGAGAGAGAGAGAGAGAGAGAGAGAGAGAGATTCTGCAAGAAAGAGGAAAAAGTACTTGAACTACGGAAAAAAATAAAAAGTTTAGAGCCAAGTGCAGCAACTTTGAAGACAGGCGAAGAAAAATAACGTAGGTAATGATTCTTTGCCAGGAGTGGAGTGGAGTGGAGTGGAGTGGAGTGGAGGGAGGTAGGGATTAGGGAGGAGGGGGAGAGGAAAATGCTGTTCTTTCAAATCTTCCCGTTGTTGCGCGTATAGTGGAGACAAAAAAAAAAAAAAAAAAAAAAAAATCTCGTTCCAGTCTTGTCCTGTGATTATGTGCCCATCGCGATAGTGAACGCTATTTTCAAAGCCTTTTGTTCACGTCATTCAACAACTGCCTCTCTTCACCGAGCCATTTTGAAAATAACGAGAGTATCTTATAACTTCGAGCGAAACAATGGAATCCTGGTCACGGCTATGTCCTTCAGTTGTCAGCCCTGGATCCAGAACAGATACAACTGTGCTGATTTTCCAAGAAATACGCGAACAGCACATTATGAAGGTTCTCTAGAACCAGGCTTACCAACTGTAACGGAGCAACGTGTACTGTGGTCCTATAATGTATTGCCATACGTTTCATATATTCACCATTTATAACATTCGAAACCTGTCTCTTTTGAACATACAAGCATACATACGAGTACATACACTCACATTCACACACACACACACACACACACACACAGACACACACACACACACACACACACACACACACACACACACACACACACACACACACATACACACACGACACGATGGGGCAGCGGTAGCGTTCACTACTGCCACTACGGCGGTTCGGTTCGAATCCCGCCCAGGGCTGAAATAATTTCAGTATCGTTGCGCTGCGAGTCGTTACTCCAACTCTCGTTGGTGGGGAGTTTGGGGTATGTGTGCGTGTAAGGTCACAGTATTACCCATAGATCGGTCATATATGAACTCTGAGCTCTCTTCCGGGAGGGAAATAGCTGTCGACCATGAATCCAACACGTGACCCAAGACCATGGTGAATGGTGAATCACACACACACACACACACACACACACACACACACACACACACACTCACACACACACACACACACACACTCACACACACACACTCTCTAAGTTCTCTTCCGGGAGGGAAACAGCTGTCGATCGCGAGTCCAACACTAGATCCAAGACCATGGGGAATCACACAGGGGCACAGAGAGAGGTGTCTCCCGGGGATCTGATTAGGCTTTTCCAGGATTCCAGAGAGGTTTCCTTAGGGCCACACAGCAGGCGTTTCCTCAGGAGGCTCAAGCAGAGGTTCCTTGCGGTCACATCACTTCGGAAGTACTTAGTCAAACGCGACCTCACCAAACCTTAGCCTAAGCTAATTTGCAGATAGCTCCTGGTCTTCAGGGTTTAGTGGACGTTACGTGGTACTCTGTTCGATCCTCTGAGTGGTACGCTGTTCGATCTCACGCCCCGATTTTTTTTTTTTTTTTTTTTTTTTTTTTTTTTTTTTTTTTTTTTTTTTTTTTTTTTTTTTTGGTCTTTTGTCGTCGTCGTCAGTCTGCATGGTAATGTAAGGCCCTCTTTTTACGAACCTTCTCAGGTTCATCGCTTGTCCCAATATTTTTATTTTAAAATAACAACATAAAGAAGGACAAGAGGAAGAAAGAAACCCACAGTGACTGTGATCTCGTCGCTAAAGAGAAAAATTAACGAAATGTTGTAATTCTGAAACGAAGGCAAAACTGAACCCAGAGATCAAAAGGAGGCGGTGTAGATACATATATAATAGGCTCGAGTCTTGTTTATAACGCAACCATATAATGTTTCACACTTACAGAAACACAGAGAACGGACTTCACGATCGTAAATTTTCCTGAATATTAGGTGAATAAGCACACACACGCACACACATATTGACGCTGTGAAGGCGGTGCCCCGGACACCTAGCCGGGTACCGCCAGCCGGGGACGCCCCTTTCAGCCACTCGGGCCACGTCCCCGGTCTTCTTCTTCAGGTAGCTCCTCTGGACGTCGCCGAGTACGTCACGCTCTGAGGCCCGAACGAGGAGGAGGCCGGCGGGCACTCCGGGGAAATGGGCGCGCAGCGCCTCTCTCGGCCCCCAGAAGAGCCCACGTCGTCTTGTTCTTGGCCGATCGCCCGGGTCCGTCCCTGGGATGCCCTTCCAGGGTCGAACAACTGGAAGGGAGGTCAGACCTGACGGAGGAAGGCGTACTTGCTGAGGGCGGGCACCCCGAGAGTGGCAGCACACCCAAAGTGCAGCCAGCCGGAGTGCCCCTCTTCCTGCCCGCGCCTTCGGTGAGACCCATTGGCGTCATCCTTTGGAGAAATCCTTCCGAAGAGGTCCAGATCTTCCGCAGCCGCGTGTGCAATGTGTCCTCCGGGGGCTCCGCCGTTGAAGATGTCCCGTCTAGATGCCACCGGCCGAGGCGGCCCTCGTCGCGCCCAAGTGGCCCGGGGCCCAGGTTCCGCGAGGCATCTCGCCCAACAACGGTGGCGCGCATCTCGGACGGAGACCACCAGAGCCAAGTCTAGAGACACACACATACACACAAAATGTATATTTTATGTTTATTTTATCTATTCATTTTATCTATTTATTTTTCTATTTATCTATATGTTCATTTATCTATTTATGTTTATCAATTAATTTATTTGTTTATTTACTCATTTATCTATTTACCTATTTATTATCTATTTAGTTATTCACTTATTTATCTATTTACTTATTTGTCTATTCATTTATCTATTCATTTGTCTGTTTATTCATTCCTTATTCATTACACCTCGGCACAACTCAGTCATTGGACAAGCATGTGCCGCACACTGCATGGACCAATCACTGTTAGCACAAAACCACTGCATGGACCAATCACTGTTAGCACAAAAGCACTGCATGGACCAATCACTGTTAGCACAAAATCAATGCAAAACCAAAACTGCTCAACCACAGTACAATCACTGCAATTAGCACAGCACTCCATCTGCACGTGTACATTTGAGTCACTGTTGTCACTGCACCATTGACGTGGTCACGTACCCACTACGTCATCCCTCCCCAGAAATCAATGGTTGTGTACTTTTAGCATACGTTTGTTGAAAGTTTGTAGAAATTACGCTTAATAACTGCAATCTTGAAATTTTATCAATATAAAATCGAATACAGTGACAAAATAAATTGATTTTGATTAAAATTTTTCTCTTGCTATGCGATGCTAAGTATGCAATACGAACTTTAAAGAATCTTTTGACAATCTTTGAAAGAAAAAGTACTATTTTGTCTCAAGTATAAATAAAATGCCTAAAACAACACAGAAAGCGTTCTTTGTGTATGATCTATGTGAATATATATTTGAAATATCCTAAAGAAAAAGGATAGGGCAGGTTTGTTGAAAGTATGCATGCTAGTATGTGACAACGTTTCAACAACCGTTTGTACAACATTTGCTTTCTGGGGGGATGGGAGGGCAGTCTAAAACAACGACTTGTAATGTATTATGCCTTAGGGTCAAGAAGAATGTAAATATTATGACTGTGATATAATACAATAAAGATATATAACAATGGGTCTATTATCATGAATATGTGAACTGGTGACGTAATCAGTGGCGTCCTAGTCTCGCATTCGCTTGGCTTTGGGTTCGAGTCCCAGACCTCTCTCCGATTTCCAGCAGTGACTGACACCTGCCTCAACAATTCAAGCGCATAATAAGGTGACGGCTTCGGCCGCAGACACTCAGCGCCTCCTAGTGTAGGCTCCTCCACCTTCTTTCCCATGAAGATAAGAGAAAATGTTATGGCAAGCCCGGACGGTCGACACTCACACACTTTGGGTACAAACCAACTTTGTGACAATTTCAGCAAAGACGAGGCTGAAGCAAGACATCAAGCCTTGAACTGGGCTTTATATCTACACTATCGTGTTTGCTATCCTGGGTTTACTGTCTACAGTGTTTGTCAAGGGCTGTAGGATTTCAAGGGAATGGGATGGAAGGGACAAGGAGTGAGTGAGTGAGTGAATGAGTGAATGAGTGAGTGAGTGAGTGAGTGAGCGTGCGTGTGCGTGTGCGTGTGTGTGTGAGAGAGAGGGAGAGAGAGAGAGAGAGTGAGAAGAAAAAAGAGAGGGAGGAGAGAGTGTAAGAGAGAGTAAAAGAGAGAAGAGAAAGAGAGGAGAAAGAGAGGAGAGAAAGAGAGGAGAGAGAAAGAGAGAGAAAGAGAGGAGAGAGAGAAAGAGAGAGAGAGAAAGAGAGAGAGAGAGAAAGAGAGAGAGAGAGCGAGAGAGAGGGAGGAAAGAAATCAAATATTTTGACAGGAACAAACGGAGGGAAGAGGTAAGAGCCTTTGAAAAACATACAAAGAACACAAAGTCACGAAGTATGCCATTTAAAAATAAACAAAATCCAAATTTAAAAAATGCCACAGTGGAGGCAACAGGGACGAGGACAAGAACAACATATCCTAATTATTATAAATATTTCTAAAACAATCATAGTTTTACAATTAATGAGTACTGAGTGGTAATAACGGTTGAAATAAAACTATCCTTTTAATCATTTCACGAACACAAACTACAAGGACAAAGATGGAAACAATGTAACAGAAACAACATCAGAAAATGACTTAATGTGGATGAAGAAGAATATGAATTCACTGGAGTGACGAAGAAAAAAAATCACAGAAATATTAATCTCAGTTGTTGTTGTTGTTGTTTTTTTTTTTGAAGAGGAGAGACAGTGCGCACGCTGCATCCCCGTCAGGTCGAGAAGGACAGAGTCATCCTCATCCTTACGCCAACATCGTAATCATGCACAAGGTCCTCCTCCAGCTCCTCCTCATGACGTCATTCCCTCATTTCCTCTCTCTCTCTCTCTCTCTCTCTCTCTCTCTCTCTCTCTCTCTCTCTCTCTCTCTCTCTCTCTCTCTCTCCCTCTCTCTCTTTCTCTCTCACGCATCGCCACTTCCCGTCCTACTAATGCCGTGGAGAGGAAAATTATCATCTCTTTTTATTTGCCTTCCTAAGAGAGGTTCCTTCTTCGCGAGTCTTTCTGTTCCGCGAATAGGAAAGGTTCTATCTCACAGTATCTGCGTGTTTTTTTTTTGCATTGATATGTACAGGTGTACATGTATATGTATATATATATTTATATGTATATGCATATGTATATTTATATGTATATGCATATATGTATATGTACTGTATGTGTACATATGTAAATGTATATGTATATGTATATGTATATGTACATATGTAAATGTGTATGTATATGTATATGTACATATGTAAATGTGTATGTATATGTTTATGTATATATATATATATATATATATAATGTATATGTATACTTATATGTATTACATGCGGAAAGCCACAAGGAAAATAATAAACTATGGACCAAGCGCTTTCGTCGATTCAGACATTTTCACCTTGAAGATGTCCGAATAGACGAAAGCGCTCGGGCCATAGCTTATTATCATTTTTTTCAGTATACTTAGAATCACGAGTGCATGTGACTTCTGCATATATGTACATATGCATATGTAGATTTATGTATATACACACAAACACGCACACACACGCATGCATACACACACACATACACATGCGCAAACACAAGGTTACACACACACACACACACACACACACACACACGGGGAGTTGGGGGTGTGTGTGTGTGTGCAAGGTCATAGCATTACCCATAGATCGGACCTACGAGCTCTGAGCTCTCTTCCAGGAGGGAAATAGCTGTCGATCACGAGTCGAACACGTGATCCAAAGACCAAGTGAATACACACACACACACACACACACAGGAACACGCGCGCACACACACACGCACACGCAAATACATACTATACACACACACACACATACATATATACAGTATATATACATAAAATGAAAGGTGGGATGATATCCCCTTCGGAACGAAGAGAGAGAGAGAGAGAGAGAGAGAGAGAGAGAGAGAGAGAGAGAGAGAGAGAGAGAGAGAGAGAGAGAGAGAGAGAGATAAGAGAGAGATGAGAGGAGAGAGGAAAGAGAGGAAAGAGAGGAGAAAGAGAGAGGAGAGAGAGAGAGGAGAGAGAGAGAGAGAGAGAGAGAGAGAGAGAGAGAGAGAGAGAGAGAGAGAGAGAGAGAGAGAGAGAGAGAGAGAGAGAGAGAGAGAGACGAATAATGATAGAGCACGCGATTGAATTAAAATTCTTAAGAGCAAAACTATATTTAAGATACCTCAGGTCCTCTCTAAACACACGTAATCCTCTGTTTTTTTCTGAACTTTATTTCTTCTATTCTCTTCTCAGTTCTTTTCTCCTGACCTTCCTTCTCCTTCTCCTCCTCCTCCTCCTCCTACTCCTCCTCCTCATTCTCTTCTGCACCAGTACCTCCGCCTTGTCTAACCTCTTATCTCTATCTCCCCTCCCCCCTCTCTCCTTTACACTCTTGTCCTTAGTCTCTAGCTATTTCCTCTTTACGACTTCGAGCTCCCTCACGGTTGGTCCTCCTGTCCTAACATAATCTTCCTATTACCCTTCCTACAGAAAATTCCCATATATTCACCCTGTTCCAGAGGCAAATGGCTACTGTTCAACTCCCTGGCTCTTACTCTATGGGTCTCATGTCACAGGTGATTGCTACGTGCCCTGGCTGTGCAGGGCAAAAATGAAGCGTTCATGGATACTTAACAGATAAGAACGGCGTCCTTGCAGAGCTGAGAATGAGGAAATTGACTCTTGTGAGGGAAAAAGTACTGACGATTAATGTATGTAATACATACTAATGGAGATGAAAAACTTCGCAGAATACTGCCACTGTTTCAACCCGAACGTATGAGGACAAGACAAAACATATTAGCAAGCGTCATTGAAGCCTTAGCTCGCTGCCAGTTACTTGCAATCTGATTTGCAGTGACTACTATAGAGTGAGGATTCTCTTAAACTTGCTTTATTGAAGCATGGAAATTAGCAGATTTGAGAAAAGAGCGAACATTTAATCCTTGATGAAACTCGAATGGAAGAGGATGTAGATTATTATGGGTTTGCAAAAGGTTTATGATGATGATACTAAAAAAAAAAAAAAAAAAAAAAAAAAAAATATATATATATATATATATATATATATATATATATATATATATATATATATATATATACACACACACACAAATGGATTCAGAGATTCCAAGAAGGCAGGGAAGACCTGGAAGATGATCTTCGGACCGGGAGACTAAGAACATCGAAAAATAGTGAAATGATTGATGCTGTTAGAAATCTAATTGAAGAGGATAGAAGAATAACAGTTAATCAAATAGCTTTGTCCCTGGAAATATCATATGGCTCAGCAAATTCAATTTTGCAAGACTATCTAGGACTCGGCAAGCTTTCTGCGCGATGGGTCCCAAAAGCGTTGCGCCCAAACCAGCCGATTCTTCTTTCAATTGGCGATTCTGAGTACAATTGAGGTTGATGAAGAGTTGTTTATGAGTTGAATTATTACTAGCGATGAGACCTGGATCTATCAGTATGATCCTGAAAGTAAATTGTAGTCCAAAAAATGGCTTCCACGTGGATCATGTGGACTAATCAAGTTGAAACCAGAAAATTCGGTTCAGAAAGTGATGTCCACCGTGTTCTGGGATTCAGAAGAAGCCTGACAGAAAAAGAAATTCCAATCGACCTTACTATGCAGAAGTTTTAAAGAAACTGAGACGGCACTGGTAAGATAATATATATATATATATATATCTATATATATATTTATATATATATATATATATATATATATATATATATACATATATATATATATGTATATATATATACATATATATATATATATATTTTTTTTTTTCTTTTTTTTTTTTTTTCTGCAGAAACCACCGGGAGATTGAAAAAACAAATACCGAACGTTTTCGTCTATTTGAAAATGTCTTAATAGACGAAAACGTTCGGTATCTGTTTTTTCAATTTCCCGGTGGTTTCTGCAAAAATATTTTATCACGTGTGTTTTGTGATTTCTTTGCATATATATATATATATATATATATATATAAAAGTATGTATGTATATATATATATATATTTATATATGTATGGTCCTTTCACTATGACAATGCACCACCACGTTCTACGAGAGTCGCGAAGTATGTGATTCGAGAGTTCCGATGGAAAGGGTTACCATACCCGCCTTACAGTCCAGGTATCTCCCCCATCAAAGTTCTTTCTCTTTATAAAGCTCAAGAAATCACTTAAAGAAGCCCGCTTTGAAAACTTGAGAGAAGCTAAAAATACTTTAAAGACGTGATTTAGAGAAAGGACTGCTGATTTTTTGAGAGAAGGATTAAACGGGTCATTGTCTTCAGAAATATAGTGAGCAGGATGGTAACTATGTTGAAAAATAAGCGCTTTGTGTTTGCTCGCTTCAGTTAAATACATTTTTTTAGTTCCGCAAAGTTGTTTATTTGCCCTCGTATATAGCTATATGTACACAACACTTACGTATATATATATATATATATACACATATATATACATGTGTGTGTGTGTGTGTGTGTGTGTGTGTGTGTGTGTGTGTGTGTGTGTGTGTGTGTGTGTGTGTGTGTGTGTGTGTCTGTGTTACTTCATTCCTCTTCCACCTTGTTTTAATATGCACATCACCCACTCTCTTCTATTTTTTTTTTCCTCATTTTCATATTTTTTCTTCTTCGTTTTTTCTCCTTCCCCCGTCCTCTTCCTTTCTACTTTTTTTTTTTTTTTTTTGCTACTTCTTCCTGTCGCGTCTCGAATTAGCATAATCATTCTATATTTAGCATATTTTCCCTACATACAATACTATATTAATAAAAGAAAAAATGAATGTACTTATTGAATCAGATTTAGTATAATTTTTGCCAATCTAGCCTAATTTCAGCAACTGTCTAGCATATTTCCGCTCGAAAAAAACTGGTCTTGGCATCTGTTTACGAACCCCCTTTTTCTTCGACAAACGGCGAAGATTACTCGAAAACAAAAAAGAAAAAAGAAAACGAAAACTTGAGGGTGACTTCAAAAACCTTCCTAATGGATCGCCCAAAGTTCGATCACCTTTGAAGTTCTTTGTAAAAAAAAAAAAAAAAAAAAAAAAAAAAAAAAAAAAAAAAAAAAAAAAAAAAAAAAAAAAAAAAAAAAAAAAAAAAAAAAAAAAAAAAAAAAAAAAAAAAAAATGAGTACTGGCGGTGGTGGAGGTGGAGATAGAGGAAGAGGTGGTGGAGAAGGTTGAGGTGGAGGCGGATCTGGAGTAGGAGGTGGTGATGGAAGTGGACTTGGTGGTGGTGCTGGTGGGGTTGGTAGATGTGGTGGAATGGTGGTAGTGGTATTGGAAGTTGTAGTGGTAGTGGCAGTGGTAGTAGTAATGGTGGTGATGGTAGTGTTGAAGGTGAGGGGAGAGGGTGAGGGGAGAGGGTGAAGGGAGAGGGTGAGGGGAGAGGGTGAGGGAAGAGGGTGAGGGGAGAGGGTGAGGGGAGAGGGTGAGGGGAGAGGGTGAGGGGAGAGGGTGAGGGGAGAGGGTGAGGGGAGAGGGTGAGGGGAGAGGGTGAGAGAAGAGGGTGGGGGAAGAGGGTGAGGGAAGAGGTGAAGGAAGAGGGAAGAGGGTGAGAGGAGAGGGTGAGGGGAGAGGGTGAGGGAAGAGGGTGAGAGAGAGATAGAGAGGAGAGGGTGAGGAGAGAGGGTGAGGGAAGAGGGTGAGGGAAGAGCGTGAGGGGAGAGGGTGAGAGGAGAGGGTGAGGGAAGAGGGTGAGGGGAGAGGGTGAGGGAAGAGGGTGAGAGAGAGATAGAGAGGAGAGGGTGAGGAGAGAGGGTGAGGGAAGAGGGTGAGGGAAGAGGGTGAGGGAAGAGGGTGAGAGGAGAGGGTGAGGGAAGAGGGTGAGGGGAGAGGGGGATGGGAGAGGGTGAGAGGAGAGGGTGAGGGGAGAGGGTGATGGGAGAGGGTGAGGGGAGAGGGTGAGGGGAGAGGGTGAGGGGAGAGGGTGAGGGGAGAGGGTGATGGGAGAGGGGTGATGGGAGAGGGTGAGGGTGAGGGTGAGG
>NC_134800.1:11281648-11294148 GCF_046742065.1 Oratosquilla oratoria | reverse complement strand
AAATAACAGAATCGTCAAGTGCCATTCTTTCCTCCACTCTACCACCCACACCAAACTCAATTCTTCCATCTCAACCCTTCTTCCAAACCTCCACTTCTACCCCCCACTCCATCCTCCTCCCCCTCCTCCATCTCCCATCGCCCTTTCCTCTTCCATCTCATCCCCTCTCCCTTTATCCATTACTTATACCCCTCCACCATCTACTTCAATCCTCCCTCACAACGGCTTACAAAGGAGACCATTTGGTCCATAACTAGGTTAAATGCAAAAAAAATAGAGGAGAAATAAATTTAAAAAATAAGCAAATAAATAAATATATAAAGTAAATAAATCAAATATAAATAAATGAGTAAATAAATGAATAAATAAATAAAATAAATAGATAATGATAAATAAAAAGCAATCTCATTCTATTCCTCTCTTCCCCTCCTTTTCTGAGTGGATTGTGATCCATTTCTTCCTTTTGTCCACCATTTGCCTCTACAGTATTCCTCTCCTCTTCATCTCTAGTTTAGTAAATTGCGTTTAATTACCTACCTAAAGTCATGTTTGATTCATATTTTCCGTTTATTTACATCTGGCAAATCTTTCATTTTCAAAGTCGCGAAATAACTGGTTGGTTATTCTTAATTTCCGATGAATTTGAGTTTTTTTTTTCATTCGTGAGCGTATATATACATTTCAACAAGATGGCTCCTCTACTATAAAACTCATCCTTAAATCTTTATTAATCTTCGATATTGGGCAGACGATAGTAGACCTCTATGACCTGAAAGAATCAAATTCTCTTGCGATCTCCCAATTATGATTTCCTGTTTGTATTCACTTTATCGCTGTATATGTGTCTTGTGCTGTGTAGGTATTGGATGCACTGTGTCTTGCTGCATTGCATCTGACTCGAGCAGTAGGCGGGAGACAGGGATGACCCGTCATCCAAGAGGAGCTAAGATGAGAGGGTGATGGATGGGAATGGAATGAATAGGAGTCTTGATTGGCTACCTCTCTTATGAGGTGGAAAAGACCCTTAGTGTATGTATATATATATATATATATATATATATATATATATATATATATATAGATATAATTTACTACATTACAGCAGAAACGGTAATTCGATCCGGCTTGAGTGATGACGACGATGACGATGACGATGATGACGACGACGACGACGACAACGACGATGATGATGATGATGATGATGATGATGATGATGATGATGATGATGATGATGATGATGATGATGATGATGATGATGATGATGATGATGATGATGATGATGATGATGATGATGATGATGATGATGATGATGATGATGATGATGATGATGACGACGACGACGACGACGACGACGACGACGACGACGACGACGACGACGACGACACCTAAGAAAAACACTAGCTAGAGGATAATACTCCCCTAACTCGAGCTGTACCAGGACATGAGGACGATTGCACAACGGCGAAGCCAGGACCTTCACGCGGCAATGAAGTCTCAATAGGAAAGTTACAAAGAAAAAGCTTCTTCTTGCCCAGCAGAGGCCTTGACCCGGTTCAATACCTGCCGACACCCATACATACACACCAATGACCAACTGGAGTTTTCGATTGTAAAGGCAATGTTTACTCACTCCTACGAAAAGGACCGCTGGCCAATACTTCGCGTTGTCGCTGTTCTTCCGGTCAATTTTCTTATCCACGAGCGCTACGGACACAAGTAATGACCTTGGCAGTTGTTTTGCATCCCAACCTTAAGATCTTTTTTCTTCTTCTTTTTGAGTCATTACACTGATTATACGGTGCTCAGGGACGGGTTCTGGACTATATACAAGGAGAACTTAATTCCTTATAGATGTAGACCGCCTTAAAGAAAATGAAGTATTAACAAGAATGGATGGATGAGGCGGGTCACTCCATATATGGGATCCGTGCTCCATACAATGAGTTACATATAAACTACAGTATCAGCGGCTGAGTAAAAGTTAGACAAAAATGGAGGCGACATGAAAGGTTAAAACAAGTTTATATACAGAGATGAAAAAGTTTAAAGAGGCAAGAAGTTAGCATGGAGGTACGTAAAAACATAAGAACGGAGGAGACTGCAGGAGACCATAAGGCCTACACTAGGCAGTTCCATGCCCCTTGACAACCTGCACTGCTCGAAGCTATACAGCCCCATTGAAAAAAAATAAAAATAAATAAAGCTCTAGATAATCGTATGACGATTATCGTTGAGCCATGAACGATCATCGTTGGGCGATAACTGAACCAAGGAAACGTAACTTAGTGTTCCTTTTCAGGTAAACGTTGATGGGAGAAACATGTGGACAATGTAAATATGATGAGTATAATGCTATTTATTTTTTCAGACCTCTTTACTGCAATGCGCATTGGTTCGCTTCGCGTCGCACATCTTCGCTTTCGTTGGCGTCGCTTCGCTCGCTCGCTCATGACTCCCCCAGGGATTTTTTTTTTTTTTCTTCTTTTTTTTTTACAATCCCGCGTATTTTAGCAACAATTTTTTCTACCATCGTTGCACAGTTGCACGGGCGCGCGAAAACAGATTCTGCAGTTTTGGGGTTAATGCGGCGTAAACTAAGAGTCGCAGTGTGTTAAATGAGCGGAGATTATGCAGTGCTGTTGACGACAATGGACTTAGGCTGCGAGTGTGTGCATCAAAATGAAAATTTCATCATATAATTTTTCACACCTCGACTTTCCCTTCTTTCTTTCTCTTTCTTTCTCTCTCTCTCTTTCTCTCTTTTTTCTTCTTTTTATTTTTTATTTTTTCAAAAAAATTTGAGAATGCATGCCGATATTCTCCATTCCCTCGTCCCACCTTCCTCCTCACTATCTACTTCTGACAACCACAATGACAACCAATATACTTTTACCTACTTCAGTAGGTAAAATATTTACGCATCTTTTGTTATTGTATATATCCTGCTTGTTATACCTAAAGTTAGACATACAAAATGAATTTCTACTTTTCATTAAAAGCCTGCCTTTTTCACTACTCACTGTCTTGCAACGTCGATATATTAATGTCAACACCAAATTGTACATTTCTTCTATCACTTGGACGGAGAAATTAAAAAAACATCCTCAGTGTGAACTCATGTAAGAAAATAAATAAATAAATAATAAATAAATGAATAAATAAAATAAACAAATGAATAGATAAATAATAGTAATATTAGTAATAATAATAGTAATAACAAATAATAATAAGAGTAATAACAAATAGAGAGGAACATAAAGCAAGAATAAATAAATCTATTGATGAACAAGTAAATGAATAAATCTATAAATAAATAATAAATAAATATAAATAAGAAATAAAACAAAAATAAATAAATATATAAATAAATGAATAAATAGATAAATGAACAAGTAAAGAAATTAAAGAATTAATGAACAATAAAGAGACAAATAAATGTAGAAATAGATACGTGAATTAATATGTCCACTCGACACTCCCGAGGGAACATAATAGAGACTTTCAATATTGTTAATCAATGAATAGAATCGCCAATGACGACGATGTCAATCAAATAATTCCGACAGTTCTCGCCGGAGGTTGAAGAATTTTCTAGTCCCAGTAGCGTAGTCGGTAGAAGCATAGACCTTCCACCGTGCAAGTCCTAGGTTCAAGTCCGGGGACAACCGTCGGAATTATTTGATTATTAATCAAATTTACGACAACGTTCGAGTATGTTATGAAGATGTCTTCAAGATACGGAGGAACTCGACTGATACAAGAAGACGTAGTAAGAGATTATTAAGGAACATTCACGATGAAACATGAAAAAATATTTGTTTCGTAACAATAGTAAATGGATGGAATGGGCTACAAAACTCTACAATAAGCCCAGAAAATGTAAAATGTTTTGAGAAAAAGTTAGATAAAAAGTGGGAAACTCAGAGCTAAAAATGTAGCTGTAAAGAAAATCTAAGAAAATCCGACCCACAACAACGGAGTTGCCAACCAAATTAGGAGAATAATGAAGAGTTTCATTCACAGGCTGAATAATTCTTCTTTCGGTCAGAAAACTTCTGTGAATATCTGTGAATACATGTGTAAATAACTGAATGTATGAATAAATGAATAAATAAATAAATAATTAGATAAATGTATAAATAAATAAGTCAATAAATGGATAGATACATAGAATAAATAAAAAATAATCATACAAATAAATAAATGAATAAATAAATTTGTATATACGAAATAAAATAACAAAAAAAAATAGATAAATAGATAATCATAATGTTAGTAATAATAATAAGGATAATAGTAATAATTAGATAGAAATAATAAAAAACAAAAGAAAAATAAATCCATAAATAAATAAATTATCAAGTAATCGAACAAATGTATAAATAAATTGATTAATGAATAAACAAATAAATATATAAATCAAATAAATAAATAAATGAATAGATAAATAAATAGATAAGTCTAATCAACAAACATACAAATGACGTAAGTGGAGTAGGAAACACAGAAGTCTTAGTCCGAGTTTATTCCTGACTAGTTTCGCAGGTATGCTTTAAAAAAGTATACCTGCGAAACTAGTCAGGAATAAACTCGGACTAAGACCCATGTGTTTCTTACTCCACTTACGTCAACCTGTCAGAATAACTCAACGAAACAGAAACAAATATAGTAAATAGTCATTCTCCCTTGAACAAAGATCAACTCCAGCACCCAAGTCCTCTTCAAGAAAAGCGACTCAAGGAGTCTCCAGTAGGTCGAGACACAAAACAGCATCCGGGAAAGGAAGTCTTCGGAGGCCGTACGTACCTGCCACTTCACCCAAAACACTCCTCTCCCTTCATATCGACACCTTCCAGGAGCCAATCGACGATGAAACCCCACTTACCGCTTATGCCTGGGACTTATGTGTTACTGTTTGTTTGTCGATGTTCCCTAAACCTTCATATCGACACCTTCCAGGAGCCAATCGACGATGAAACCCTACTTACCGCTTATGCCTGGGACTTATGTGTTACTGTTTGTTTGTCGATGTTCCCATTCACCTAAACCTTTCTACTTTTGTAATAATTTGTATTTTCGTTCCTGAAGAGAATTGAACGATGGAATCCTAATGGAAGATTGCAAACACCATATGTTACAAAGGAAACTTCACCTGGAGCCTTTGTATAGATGATAAAGGAGATATCGCGGGAAGACAGGAGAAAGGAGGATAGTGGAACTGTATCTGCATTCCTATATCTGTCGGGTCTTGTCATCTAATAAAGGACGCTAGGTAGCTCTGTCCCATAGGGGTGTCAGAAAACTCTCTATAATAGTAAATAGATAATATATGCGATCATTACTTCAGGTCAGAATTACATATTTCAAAGTGATCATTGAAAGACAAAGGAATTAAAGTGAAAAAGAAAATTACCATTCTAAAAATTAATTCATAAATTTTTCGAAAAACCTCTTATAAAACAATCATTCTCAGCTTTCTTTTTCACTTCTATTGTCATAGATTCATCTTAAAAAAAATCTTAGGGTTTTATTCAAAAACAGAATATTTTTGTTATCCTCTCTCACATTTGATATTTATTCATTGCTGAGTTCCTTGTGCCCGTATCCCTTTTCTGATTTATCATAATATTTTTACCAGCGACACGACAACACCTATTTTGCTGTGTGAAGTGATATTAAGTTGCATTCTGTATGGTGACGTATCCCAGCCTGAAAAAGTGAAACATGTTTCAACAAAGCAGTTCGACCTACTGGCGATCCGTACAGACGATCTCCTTGGGGTATGGTGTCAGAAAGTGTTTAGACTCTTCATTTTTTTTTGTCTCAGAGAATACATATTTATATATATATCACAACAAAGTAATGTCGTAGCACATTGGTAAAATTATACTAATGATCCACTTTCGGAGAAAAGAATAGGTGAAAGTAAAAAGATCCGTATATTTCGATCACTATCTGTGATCCTCTCCACTCTGTACTCACATCTGCTGAAGAGGATCACAGTGATCAAAATATACGGATCTTTTTACTTTCGACTATTCTCCGAAAGTGGGTCATTAGTATAAAATTTATATCTATCTATCTATATATATATAAAATATGGTGTTTGTCTAAACCAGTGGTTCTCAAACTGTTGCCCACGAACCCTTAATGGACCACTGAGGTTCGAGAGAAAGGCCACAATCTTAAAACTAGTGATAAGATGCATGACAATTAAATCCAGTGTTAACATGGTCTCCAGGAAGTATATGAACAGCAGAACATAAGAAGGTAGAGAACCCCTTGTCTACATTCTATCTTTTGTGCAAGAGAGACAACCTATTTGACGCTCCCTTGGTTCTTATTAGCAACACCATCGTTCAGCTCCTTCAATCCAATAATGTCCGTCACTCACTCCAGCTACGATCTCGACTTCTCAAGGTCGTGTTTCTGGCTACAGTCGGTCTTTTTCATCCAGCTGGAAGGAAGGACGTGGGATCAAGAGGATGGATGCGTAAGTGGTTGAAGTCTCTATTTGGTGTATAAATCCTCCCTTCCCTCCAATAGGAAAATAAAATTTGGTTTTGGCCAATGCAAAATCCAAAGAAGCCTTGATTGGATCAAGGGCCTTCAACCTGTTGAACCCGACCATCGCTAATGATTTTATTATGGCTAACATCAAACGATTTTATTCAACTAACTCGTTCCCATGTCCAGTAATCCATAACGAACATCTCCGATGACTTTATTCTGACCAACGATTTTATTCAGCTAAGGACCTCTTCACACTAGCGGTTTGAACCGCGGCGGTTCAAATACAACGTAGTCAATGGAATCGTTCACACACAACCGTGCAGTTTTCCCTTGACTATACGGTACCGCCGCGGTTTCCGCGCGGTTCAAACCGCTAATGTGAACAGGGCAGCACGTATAAAGAGGCTTAACTACTGAAGAGGGATCGCCGGCCCTCATGACCTCTCTATGTCGAATAGGAAAAAGCGAGAAGACAGTTTTCCCCATTGCTGCTTAATGACTGCCGTAATGACCCGAAGGCCTGGTGTAATGAGGCAATTCCCGGTTGTTAACTTAGTGTTGTGAGTGTTAACCATCTATCATATGTCCATGGTAAGGTAGGTTACAGTCAGGGTACGGTGTCGTGTCATTGTCAACGGTTTGCTATATCTATTTTTGTGTCAGCTAAATGTAAATTAATATGAATATGAATATCGATATGAATATAAATATAAGTATTGATGTAGGTAAAAAAATAGAATTAAATATAAACATAAAGATGGATATAAATATGAATACAAATATTGACATGAGTAAATAGATATGTATGTAGATATGCATATCATATATGTATATATATATATATATATATATATATATATATATATATATATATATATATATATATATACAGTATATATATGCCTAGGATTCTACGATCCTCATTAGATTAGATATTGAGTTCAGACCTGCAACGAGTAATCTGACGTGAAACGTAATCCGTGCAACATGATTGCAAAGGACATTTTGTTTGAGACGTGCGACTCTTGTGAAAACAGAACTTCAGATTTGGTGTCTTTATTTCAAGGGCAGTGGGCGAGATGCAGGGATGACCCGTCATCAAGGAGGTGCCAAGATAGGAGGGAGGGAAGAGGGTAGAAGGGAGTGGAGTATGTAGGGGATGGAATGGGTGGGAGTGGTTTCTATGCCTTTGTTTTTTGGCTGCCTCCCATGTAAGGGGGAAAGAGCCTTTGGTATGTGTATGTATGTGTGTATTTAAAGTGATGATGAATGTAGTGGAAGTGCAAAGGTAAAAAGGGAACAATAAATGGGCGTGCCAAGATATATGCAAGTTAATTTTTTTTGTAGTTGTTTATTCATAATGTCCGCATGATTCTGAATAAGAATAAATACATTATTGAGCGTAGATTTACCCCCATACCGAATAACCCTCTGATATTGTATTCTTAAGTGAATATACACTGTACTCTATGTTTTGGACTAAGGTGTAGTTGGCACTGTCACTCATGTATTTTTCCCAACTGACGAACTTTTTTCATATATTAGCATTTTTTGTTAAATAAGGATTACCATCACTAATATCTATCATGACATTTTCCCGGTACCATCAACATCACAAGCTTGCCTTGAGACAGAGGTTCTGTCGTGCTCTAGGTCATCAGGCCTTCGCTCAAGATCCTTCTCCTCTTCCTCCTCCTCCTCCTCCTCCTCCTCCTCCTCCTCCTCCTCCTCCTCCTCCTCCTCCTCCTCTTCTTCTCCTTCTTCCTCAGGGGCAATACCAACAGACCCTCTTTATTGCGCCAAAATTTCTTGGAAGGAAAAAGAAGCGTCAGTACGCGACGCTCAAAAGGATTTTATTCCGTCGATGTCGTACAGTTGCGCTAACAGCAACCTGGATTAATTTCAACGATAATGACAACCGATGGTCATGGTTATGGTGACATATGGTAACAATGACGTTGACGATGACGCTGACGATGACGATGTCAATGACTATGACGAAGATGATGACGACGACGACGACGACGATGATGATGATGTCGATGATGACGACGACGACGATGATGATGACGATAATTAAGTTGATGATGATGATGTTGATGATGATGATGATGATGATGATGATGATGATAAACATACAACTAGATAAATGAGTACTATATAAATGAATAATAAACACACAAACAAAAAACAAACAAATAAACGAGTAAGTAAATAAGTAAATAAACAAATTAATGAATATCACTCCAGGGCAATGCGCGATGAAAAAACATAATGTAAGAAAGATAAATAAACAAACAAAAAAATTAGATAGAAAAGAAATTGACATGATACTAAAAAATTTACAAAATGAGTTAACTTTTTTTTTTTTTTTTTTTTTTTTTTTTTTTAAGGCGAGGCAAGTGCGTTAGCTAAATTATTCTTGCAGGCTTTGGTGTCTTCAATTAGTCCCTCACACCCGGACGCGTTGTCGACGTCCTCCTCCTCCTCCTCACCTCCCCCTCTACCCCCCTGCCACTCCTCGCCACTCTCCTCTTGACCTCTGGCTTGCAATAGCAGCCTTTTCCTCTCCCCTCTTCCTTCATTCTCTCTCTCCCTCCCCATTCCTTCTACCTCTCCTCCTCCTCCTCCTCCTCCTCCTACATATCCCCTGCCAATCTCCTCCTGACTTTTGGCTGGCAATAGCAGATATTTCTACCCCTCTCATTCTTCTTCCCCTCCCTTTTCCTCTCCCTCTCCTTCTCTCTCTCTCTTTCCTTCTCTCTCTCCCTCTCCCTTCCTCCCCCATTCCCTCTTCCTCTCCCTCCCAATTCCCTATCCTTTCCCTTCCCTTCCCCTCTCTTCCCTCTTTCTCCTCCTCTCCCTCTTCCCCTCTTCTTTTCCCTTTTCCTCTTTTTCTCTCTCTCTTCCCGGACACCATGTTGTCCCCACGTATGGCCTCAGGTGCCAAAAGCTCTTCTTATGGCAGTACTCAAAGAGAGAAGTGTCCGTTAACCCGTTCCATATCATACCGTAACGACATCACAGAGCGTTACCTCCCGTTACGCACCTCCTCTGGGTTGGGCTACAACCCTACCCGCAGTCAAAAAAAAAAAAAACAAAAAAAGAAAAAAAAATAAAAAAAAAAAAAATCAGAGCGTGAGTTGGTACCCGCCCCAGACTCTACCGAGCACTTCAAGACTACGACCAAATATGGAGGAAACATCGTAGTTATTATTTCTCTGAGTTACGTTGACACGGGACCTGTAGTGAATTGCCTGCCGACAGCAAAGGATTTATGTTTATATAATTTCATGTCACCTGACGTCAACAGACTCCTCTCTCTCCCCGTTCCTCCCCCCGCCCCCCCGCCCCGCCCCGCCCCGCCCCGCCCCGCCGTGCCTCTTTGGAAGTCTTCAAGAAATCTCATATGATTTTCCCTGCCTTCTGTTTACCTAATCTTATATAAAACAGACAGATAGACAGACAAGCAGGTAGCAGACAGACAAAGGGGGAGAGAGAGAAATTAAGAAAGCTGCCTGAAATATGTAAATACGCTCTCTCTCTCAAAAAAAAAAAGACCCAAAAAGAAGAACTGTATGCAACCATTCAAGATTCATACAATTTCAATTCTCAAAATTCATCTGGTTATGTCTATATACCAAAAGGCTTCTTCCCCCTTATAAGAGGGCTAGCCAGCCAACGCCCATTTGCTTCCAATTTGTCTCATCTCCTTGTGGATAAAGGTTCATCCCTCCCTCCCGACCACTGGCTGAGTCAGAAGTAATGTTGCAAGACACACAATCACCTATGCAACACATTGAGGAAACTCTTCACAAAGGATTACAAAGGCGGAACATACCGACAGGAGACCTTTTGGTCCACTTGTACCTATTCATCTACTCAATCCCTACAATGAAGCAGGACAAGAAATACGTATTCAAAAGTTTCCCTGAAAGCTACGAATAACTGTCCAAGCATATAGGGCAAAGGTGACTGCTGCTAAGTGCCTATTGGTGTATGTTCATCACCTCCTGTTATGATAATGATATCGTTCCGATAACGAACAGGACCTCAATATCACGTTTGTTATCTCAAAGTATTATCTTTCGGTTACATGCACGTAGGTTCGAGTCTCGCCTCTTCCTGATCGCGGGTTCGAATCGGCGCTGGTGACGTCCGTGGAAGCACCGTGTAATAACCTTTCTACGCGAGTCGGTGCTCCCTTTCGCCCAGCGTTAGCTACTTGTCAGCGCGCCATAAAACTCCATCATATATTGCGAAGAGATGAGCCTCGTAAGTGTTCATAATGTCCGACCACAAAGGCGATGATGTCATCTCGAGAACCAATAACCGTTCTTCCCTAAGAAATGCCTTCCAGGTACTGACGTATATCCTCTCAGATTGGGGTCCTTCCCTTATCTACAAGGCACACTCGTATCTCGGCCATTACAACGTATTTAGCTCGCGCCTTATGGAATTCTGTTCGGTCTGGGTCAACCTAGACCTCACTCTGTTTCCCATCAGCTGATTTAAATCGTTTGGCATTCATGAGAACAAAATTCTATAAGACACGCCACTGTGTTGAAAGTTAGAATTAAATAAAATGTCTTGGACGGTTGGAAACGTCTTTTTCTTTCAGTCGAAGAGTCTGCCTCTTAGCTGGAGATCCTGAGACCGCAAAAGAGTTTCCTTCTAAGACCATGAAGGACAATTACGTCCTGAAAACGTTTCCCGCAGTACAATGAGTTGTAGCTTGAAACGAAACGAAATAGAAACGTCTTTTTCTTTCGGTCGAAGAGTCTGACTCTTAGCTGGAGACTCTGAGACCGCAAAAGAGAGTCTCCTTGCACGACCATGAAGGACAAATATATACTGACATTTCCAAAGTACACTGTGTGTGGCTTGAACCAAAACTGCAACACTCGGACGAAATAAACTGCACATGGGCAATGATTTGTGAAAACAATATCATATAATTATACGAGTACCAGATCGATTAACTCACACCTATCCCGATTAATCTCGTGTGTAATGTATCCTTCTTCGCTTAACTACCCCCAGTTTAATTCATTAATCTCAATGATACCTCCAGTGTTCAAACAGTACCAATACAGAATGGTCCAGACCACATTGTCATCATCAGTTAGGGGTCAAGGCCAGAGAGAGCGGTGATTCTCTCATATACTGTCTCTAGTCTGTACGGTCTCTCCGTGCGAGCTCCCATTCAGGCACCCTTTCCATCCCAAACAACTCTCTATAGGTTCAATCTACTTGCTCTAGACATATGTTCTGTAGGTGTCCCCTTCGTCTTCAACAGACACACTCATACCGTCCCAGATTCAATCAGTACTCAGTGAATCACAAGCACACACATGCATACTCACATGCATACACAATTCCACATAAACACACATATACATACATACATAGACACACACACACATACATACACGTATACCTATACCCAAATACATACACACTTATACACATGCACATACACACACACACATACACATGCACAAACACGAACACACACACACATACATACACACACACACACACACGCGCGCGCGCGCGCGCGTATACCCATACCCAAACACATACACACACATACACATGCACATGCACATACACACACACAAACACACACACATACACACACACACACACACACACACACACACACACACACACACACACACACACACTCCATTGAAGAAGAGGCGTTGAATAAAGAATGCTCTGTTGACACGTTTGCTATAATCAATGTTTAAGGAAACAATATTGTTCTTTACTAGGAAGCTAAGAAAACAGAGAAACAGAATAACAAACGTGAAAAAGGAAGGTCCACCGATAGAAATGATTATACACATGAATATGGACCCTGTGAGCCCATTAACGATGATAAGCGAGAATGGCATTTGCTAATAACGTTATCATGCTAATTCGAATCGAGTGCGTGCAGCGTCCATCGATACGCAACGCGAATATCAATCACGTGACAA
>NC_134800.1:11261648-11276648 GCF_046742065.1 Oratosquilla oratoria | reverse complement strand
CTTCTAGCTTATGAAAACTAAGTCAAAACCGATGCTAAGATATTTTGGAAACCAACCGATTAAATATCTTTTCAGAGAAGAAAAAATATATGGGAACATAATTCTCCCCAATGTTTTTTTTATACAGTATAAAAACGAATTATTGAATAAATAATTAAAGAAAGTTGATCAAAAAGAGATCATAGCATTTGCTATCAAAAACCTCATTACTGATTACACAGCATCAAATTAACATATTTATCGAAAAAATAATAATAAAATAAATACAGTACCTGTTTATATCTGAATGATTAAATTTGAGAAAATGTTTCACAATATAAAATTCTACTTCCTGTTTTGGTCTTCTACTATTCCTACTATTGCTACATAACCACAGAAACTATCTGTAAAAAAAAAAAAAAAAAAAAAAAAAAATCAAGTATGACACTTATCCTTAACCATCGAGTGTGACACGGATAAAGAAACTATGTCGAGGGGAACATCCTCAAGGACGAGAAGCATCGAGGACAACCCATTAAGGGCAGAAGACAAAGAAAGTTTGACAGACGTCGGCCTCGACTCGAGATGACGATTCCTCGAGTTAAAAGAAAGAATAAAATAAATTGATGGACGAGTGTTCACCCTGTTCACACTAGCGGTTTCAACCGCCGTAGTTTGAACCGCGGTGGTTCTATTACAGTGCAAGTCAATTAAGGCTTTCACACACAATCGCGCAGTTTTTCCTCGACGATGAAATAACGCCGCGGTTTCCGCGCGGTTTCCGCGCGGTTCATACCGCTAGTGTGAACGTGGCCTAACACAGAAGGAAAAGGAAAGAAAAGAAATACAATTAAACGAATACAATAAAAACGATTGAGAGATACAAATATTTATCTACCAAAAAGAGGAAGAAGAGAAGTAGGATAGAGCGAAAGGAAGAGAGAATGAGAGGAAAGGGAAAGAAGGAAGATAGAAGAGAGAGAAAGAAGAGGAAGAGAGAGAAAGAAGAGAGAAAGAGAAATGGGAAGCTTACATTTTGTCAACAAGAAACAGTTCTGCTACCATTAGACATAATGTCGCACTGAAGAATTTAGAAAACGGAGGGTTGGACGTCAAGAATTATCAGCATTTTATTTACTTATTTATTCTTGTTTATTGTTTATTTATGTATCTATTCGTTTATCTACTTATTTATCTATTTGTCTATTTGCTTGTGTATTCATTCATTCAATTATCTATTTATATATTATTTTTAATGAACGTCATAAAAAATACGGGGTTGGAAAGGGAGAGGCAAAATGAGAATGGGAAGAGAGGGAGGGAAAGAGGGAGAGAAAGAAAGAGAGGAAGAGGGAAATGGAAAAAGAGAGAGAGTGGGACTGAGAGGGATATGGAGAGGATGAAGAGGAGAGAGGAGGAGGAAGAGAGGGAAGAAGACGGGGATGAAAATGGGGAGGAAGAAGAGGAGGAGGAAGAGGAGGAGGAGGAGGAAGAAAATTGAGGAGGAAAAGACAGATAGAAATAAGGAAAAAAGAAAGTAAAGGAGAAGTTGGATGAAAAGAAGCAAAAGGAGAAGGAGAAAATGAAGGAGAAAGTAAAGGAAAAGAAGGAGAAGGAGGAGGAGAAAGCGGAACAGGAGGAGAAGGAGGAGGAGTAGGACGAAGAAAAGAAAGAAAACGAAGAAAAGTATAGAGAGCTAAAAACTGGATGACGAATAATGAGAAGAGAAAGAGGAAGAGGAGGAGTAGGAGGAGGGGAGGAGGAGGAAGACGAGGACGAGGAGGAGGAAGAGGAGGACGACTATAAAGAGCGATTTATCTATTCTGCTACAAAGGGAAGAGAAAAAAAAACAGAGGACGGTAAATACGATTAAACGACATAATGCCTTTAAATCAGACTCGAGAAGGAAAACGTTTGACCCGACTGATCAAATAAAACGTTTTCTGGAACAAGACCGTCCCGTTCCGAATGATTTCGATTGTAAACAAAGACAGACAATGCATGTGAGCGAAGTCGAGATGAAAGGAACGATTGCCAAAGAAATTGGGCTCGAGTGGATTTGGGCAAAAGTTGACCCAGAATGGGTCATCTATTGTTGCTCCGCATCAGCTCTTTGACCTAATAGGTCCATGGGGGAGGGGGGGAGGTCAAGGTATGGAAGGCCACAGGGTAAGGAAAGTGAGTATAGAAAATGGAATGAGGAAATGGCCTTTGTTAAATGGAATGAGGAAATAGCCTTTGTTAAATCATTATTTCAAGGCAAAGTAAATACAAGTCTTGCCCAGTTTTCTGTTGTGTATAAGAAAGAGACAGAAACAAGGAAACGGATAAAGAGAAAAAAACAGAGGGAGAGAGAGAGAGAGAGAGAGAGAGAGAGAGAGAGAGAGAGAGAGAGAGAGAGAGAGAGAGAGAGAGAGAGAGAGAGAGAGAGAGAGAGAGAGAGAGGGAGGAGACAGAGATAGAGAAAGAAACAAAGAGACAGACAGAGAGAAAAGAGAGACAGAGACAGAGAGAGAGGGGGAGAGTGAGTGAGAGAGGGAGAGAGAGAGAGAGAGAGAGAGAGAGAGAGAGAGAGAGAGAGAGAGAGAGAGAGAGAGAGAGAGAGAGAGAGAGAGAGAGAGAGAGAGAGAGAGAGAGAGAGAGAGAGAGAGAGAGAGGGCAAACCAGGTAATATCACGAGTGAATTAACAAGATCGTAAATAACTGAGAATGTGTCAGAAAGAGTTGTTAAATTAGGGGAGGGAGAAGGTGGGAGTGGAGAAGGAAGCGAATGGGGAAAGGAACGGTGAAGAAGGAAGGGAAGAAAGAAAGAAGGGAGGAGGGAAGGAAGAAGGAAGGAATGAGGAAGGAAGAATGGAGAAAGGAAGGAAGAAGGAAGGGAGGAAGGAGGAAGGAGGGAAGAAGGCAGGGAGGAGGGAGAAAGGAAGGAAGAAGGAAGGAAGGAAGGAATGAAGGGTGGAAGGAAGAAGGAAGGGAGGGAGGAAGGAGGAAGGAAGGAAGAGGGAAGGGAGGAAGGATGGAAGAAGGAAGGAAGAAAGGAAGGAGGAAGGCAGGAGGAAGGAAGGAGGAAGGAAGGGAGATAGATGGTGTGAAGCAACGAATGAGTGGATGAGGGAGAAAGGAAGGGAGGCAAAGAGTAAAGGAGGAAAGGAATGAGGGAGTGAAAATGTGGAGGAGAGTGATGGTGTGATGGGGAAGGAGGGACAGGGGGAGGGAGGCAGGAAGGGAGGTAGGGAAAGAGGAAGGAAGGTAGGAAGAGGTGGAGGGAGAGGGGAAGGGAGGGAGGGAGAGATGGAGTAAGGGAAGGAGGGAGGAATGTAGGGAGAGAAGAAGGGGGGAAGGAAGGAACGGAGAGGGAGAGATGTCAGTACGGAGAAAGTGACGGAGGGATCGAGGGACTGAGGCCAGGAAGGAGGGAGAGAAGGGACGGAGGGGTGGGGGGGAAGGAGGGAGGTAGGGGGGAGTGGGAGTGAGTGAGAGGGGAGTGGGAGGGAGGGAGGGAGGGAGGGAGGACACACAAGTCCTTGAGAAATGAGGACCGGACGTGTCTCGCCTCATCAGGTTCCTTAGGGACCCGAGCCATCCATTGTGGGGTCGCCCCTGAGTTCCCCTTCCGGACTCCCCCTCTTCAGGGACTCTCTCTCCCTTCCGGATAAGTGGTGGAGAGTGTCCGGACGCTTCCAGACAACGTCCGGGAAGAAACATCATCAGCGTCAAAGACCGGATGCTGTAGCGGTATTGGGTCACTTTTTTTTTTTTCCTTTCTTACTTCGTGTCTGATTGTTTGTCTGTATGTCTGTCGCCATCGGTTATTGTTGCTGCCGGTGTTGCTATTGCCGGAGTTGTTAGTTTGTTATTGTTTTGGAGTCGTCGCTTTAGTTGGAGTTGTTACTGTCGTGATTGTCGTTGTTATTGAAGTTGTTGTTGTGGTTGTAGTGGTCGTCGTTGTTGTTATTTTTGTCGGTCTTGTCGTTGTTGTCTACAACCCTACCACCTTCTCATCCAGTTTCAAACATCACTGTCTACATAACAACCTACATTTATACCTTAATCCCACGTTAATTATTCCATTTCCACCATTCTCGACCCTGATACCATGGTGACTTCCTTTCTAGATTATATTCTGGCTATTTTCAAACTATTTCATTCACAAGATGAATGGGTTATCCTTCTACTATGACGACCAATACAGAATTTTCGGTTTCCAGGAGACTTTATTCGGCAAAAGGAAGAGTTTCTATTGTGTTATAGGACCTTCTCTTGTATTTCTCATCAACGGGAAGAACTTGACACGGCGCAAGCAGTGTGACAAAGATATTTGATTAAGTAATTACTCAATCAATTTAGTAATTAGCGTCAGGATATAGGGGGGAATTGGCTGCAAGGAGTTGCCTCATATTTCTCGATCAGTTTGTGTCTTAGACTTTGATTATTTGATTTTCTTAAAAAGGTTATATTCTGGCCAGTTGGAGATGATGTTTAGTAGTTTAATGCCGCCCCTATGTTCTTCTAAAGTGGTTAGTTTTTGTTGGAGAATTTGTTCTGCAGTTTTTATATATAGGCACACATGCAGGCGCACACACACACACACACACACACACACACACACACACACACACACACACACACACACACACACACACACACACACACACACACACACACACACACACACACACACACACACACAGAACTTACACACAAAACACACACACACATAGAGGAGAAATTTACACACACACACACACACACACACACACACACACACACACACACACACACACACACACACAGAAGGACAGAGAGAATTTACACACACACACACACACACTTACACACTTACACGCACATAGAGAAGGACAGAGAATTTACACACACACACACACACATGGAGAAGAACAGAGAATTTACACACACACACACATAGAGAAGAACAGAGAGAATTTACACACATACACACACATACAAAGACATACGTACATATATGCAAACATCCACTGAGAGGGCGTGTGAGTTCCACAGCTAGAGAAAATGACAAGACCCTAATTACCCTCAGCTCGGATTCTTGGCAAGGCCCTGCTGAGGTGCAGTACTCTCCTCCTAACCCATCCCCTTTCTCCTTCCCCTTCCTGGTCCCCGTTCCCATCCCCTTCCCCTTCCCATCCCCCTCCTTCCCCTTCCCCTTCCCACCCCCTCCCCTGCCCCTTCCCCTTCCTGTTCTTAATATATTTTCCCCTTTATCCAAAATTGAATCTTCATCGGGGGAGGGGGAATCACACGATATATTTTATTCTGGCTGACATCGTGAGGTACTTAATCAGCTGAGAGGTGAA
Organism: Oratosquilla oratoria; assembly: GCF_046742065.1. Classification (NCBI taxonomy): domain Eukaryota; kingdom Metazoa; phylum Arthropoda; class Malacostraca; order Stomatopoda; family Squillidae; genus Oratosquilla; species Oratosquilla oratoria. The sequence goes on along the minus strand of NC_134800.1, from coordinate 11,271,336 downwards.
TCTGGGACTAAAGGATCTTGATTAAGGGAGACATTCTGGCCCGGTGCTCCGCCCCTGACAGAAATAAACCTGGTTTACGAGCTTTACTCTGTGTGTGTGTGTGTCTCCCCGTGTTTGTTGGCCATTCTTGTTTTTCCTCCTGTTCTGCAAGGGCGTGAATCCTCCCGTGAACTCTAACCCGGTCTCCAGCGAACACGAGGTCTCAGCGTGAAGTCAATTAAATACCGTATGCAGTATACAGAGGCGCGCGCGCGCACACACACACACACACACACACACACACACACACACACACACACACACACATATATATATATACATATATGTATATCATATATATATATATATATATATATATATATATATATATATATACATATATATATATATATATATATACACACGAGCCCTGAACTCTCTTTCAGGAGGGAAATAGCTCTCGATCACGTGTCCAGCACGTGATCCAAGACCATGGTAAATCACACACAGACTCACACACACACACCTACACACACGCATATATACAAGTGTGTGTGTGTGTGTGTGTGTGTGTGTGTGTGTATGTGTGTGTGTGTGTGTGTGTTAGCGCGCCCGTGTATATGTGTGTGTTTTCATATCAACAATATCCCTGCGAAGAAGAACACAATAGTCGTTTTTATTCGAGGACAGACTTCAACTCATGGAAAAACATTGAGCCTTTTATCAAAACCTCATCATTCGTTCGTTTTATTCGTCCAAACTCTTTCTAGAACCAGTCTTTGGACACCACCTCTTCTTTTCCGTCGGTGCCTGAGAGATAAGAATGTTGCCACCGTGTTCCCAAGGGTGTCATAAAAGGTAACTAAATGGGACGGAGCGAAAAGCCTCGGGGATTTCCCTTTCTGTATTTCATTTCCCAAGAAGAGGTATGGTCCCCATATGGGCTCCGAACTGCATAAGAATGTGTGTGTTTGTGTGTGTGTGTGTGTGTGTGTGTGTGTGTGTGTGTGTGTGTGTGTGTGTGTGTGTGTGTGTGTGTGTGTGTGTGATTCACCATGTTCTTGGATCACGCGTTGGACTCGTGATCGACAGCTATTTCCCTCCCGGAAGAGCGATCATATATGACCGATCTATGGGTAATGCTGTGATATCACACGCACACACACACCCAACTCCCCGCCCACGAGTTGGAGTAACGACTCGCAGCGCAGCGATACTGAAATTATTTCAGCCCTGAGCGGGATTCGAACCCGGACCTCCATAGTGGCAGCCGGGAACCCTACCAACTGCGCCACGAGTTGTGTGTGGTGCGTGTGTGTAATATATAACATACTGCGTATGTACATATGTAAACATTATGTGGAGGAGAGAAAAGGAAGGGAGGGACGGTACAGTCAAAAGACGCCGCCCCCTGACGTCATGAATCGAGAAGTACAAAGCCAATGGCCCTCACACCGCCCGGGCAAGAAGTCAAGATGGGACGTGAGTAAATACTCGTAAGATGTATGGACAAACAAAGCTACCAAGCGTGATGACTGTGTTAAGGTCTCTACTCCCTGGTGCCTTGCCCTACCACAACGTAGAGCGCTTGTGAACTTGGGTGAAGAAGCGACTACAAGAGTAGGGTAGCCCAAGGAGTGACCGAGCCAAGGTCCGTAGACACCTGAAGGGTACAAGTATACTTTTGTCCGAGTGGGCCGACGGGTTTCCTCGAGATGTGAGGTGTTTCTTCTTGTTCTCCGTTAGAGCCGGAATCTATTGCGGTCTTCAAGACCACTGAATTTGCATTACTTATCCCGTTAAGTCCTCAAATATCGTGACTTTGAATATAGACCTTCACACATCATTCGAGATTGTTACTGGCACGGGCAGGACACGATACAAACAGGATCTGATAAACAAAGAACAGACCTAGACGAGTTTATCATTTACATCACGGTATCCACGGGGGCGAACCTCACGACAAATTGTACACAACATACGTTTTATCTATATTCCATTTCACTTATTCTTTTTTATTTTTCTATTTTATTTTTTGGAGTTGGGGGCGGACTTGTACCTGTTGATCTGCAGTGCACTTCACTGCAGCTCTTGTCCTTGGGGAAGGAGGAAACCCGTTCAGTGACACAAGAAGCTCGGAGCCAACTCCTGTCTGACGCACAGTAGTCAGCCTGAAATGTGATATCATCAGGGACACCCCCAAGTCAGGAACATATGCTAACGCAGGAGCTCGCTCGCTCGCTCGCGCGCGCGTACGCACACACACATACATACACACACGGCTGCCATGTTTTCAATAAACCGTTTATTATTATTATTGTTATTAATTATTATTATTATTACTATTATTATTGTTATTATTATTATTGTTATTATTATTATTGTTGTTGTTATTGTTGTTATTATTATCATTATTGCAAACACACAAGCATACAACTAAAACACACACACACAGACTTTCATTATAATCTACGCCTTCACATATTTCATTCTGTCTACAATCAGCTGATTTCATTAATGGCGAAACAGTACCTGGCCACTCAAGAGGCACATTTCACGTTCAGCAATTTAACGTGGCCATTTCTGACTTTCCTAAGCAACAAATGACATCCATTTAGAATCACACGGAGGGGTTAGGATAGGTTAGGTTAGGTTAGGTTAGGTTAGATTAGGTTAGTTTGGATTTGGCTAGGTTTGGTTAGGTTAGGTTAGGTTAGATTAGGTTATGCTAGGTTAGATTAAGTTAGGTTAGGTTAGATTAGGTTAGGTTAGTTTAGGTTATGTTAGATATGGCTAGGTTTGATTAGGCTAGATTAGATTAGGTCAAGTTCGGTTAGGTTAGGTTAATTTTGGTTCGGTTAGATTAGGCTAGGTTAAGTTAGATTAGAGTAGGTTAGGTTTAATTAGGTTAGGCTAGGTTAGGTTAACGGTTAATTTAACCGTTAACCCAATGTTCCCGAATCTGACGACGGGATCCGAAATCGGGGAATTGACCCGGTAGGAAACAATCCTTTCTCGACAGACACCGGGTGCCGCTTTCTTCGCGCCACCAGACCATCATGGCACCCTGGTGCAGCGGGGCGCTCACTTGCAACCCAAAATAAATTAGTTTCACGTCTCGGAGCCAGGTCGAGTGGATATGCTCGCAGCTACTCGCTCCTACGCTATTTCGAGGCGACACAAGTGCCGAGATAAAAGAGACCCGACGCATTTGCTAGTGGTAACAGCATAGTGTGTGTGTGTGTGTGTGTGTGTGTGTGTGTGTGTGTGTGTGTGTGTGTGTGTGTGTGTGTGTGTGTGTGTGTGTGTGTGTGTGTGTATGCGATTCACCATGGTCTTGGATCACATGTTAGACTCATGATCGGCAGCTACTACCCTCCCGGAAGAGAGCTCAGAGCTCATATATGACCAATCTATGGATACTGTTTTGACCTTACACGCAAACACACACCCAACTCCCAGCCCACGAGAGTTGGAGTAACGACTCGTAGCGTAGTGATACTGAAGTTATTTCAGCCCTGGGCAGGATTCGAGCCCGAACCGCAGTAGTGGCGGCCGGGAATTATACCACTGCGTCATGAAGTCGCGCGCGCGCATGCGTGTGTATGTGTGCATATTTATGTATATGTACACCAAAGACCTTTTCACATCTTATAAGGTGGGCTGGACATGTCAAAGCACACACCCTTATCATGTACAGCTAAAACCCATTCAACCATCTTTCCTATCTCAGCATCTCGGAGGATGAAGAATCACTACATCCCTAGCACCACTGCTCTGGTCGAAAACTTTGTAGCGATGCATAGCTTTCCCACAACAGCGCCTCATAACCGAGGCTGGTCTATACCCACCGCTTCATCGACCGCTTCACCGTATTACCTTCCCGTTCTTCATCTCCTCAAATTATGAAACAGATGCGAAGAACATTCCTTCGAGTCCTGTCATTCTTTCACACACTCGCAATGCCCCCCAACCTCTACCCAACCCATTCACTTCAATCTCTGGCACCCTCTCTCTCTCTTACTCGACAGACCTTCCTCAAAGATCCATAAATTCCTTTACCTCATCCATTCATATTATTAAATTGATCTTGCTCTTATGTTCACTTGATCTGCTGCCTTCCATACTCCCTTTACTAATCTATTCTCTCTATATACACAAACCACCTTAGCATTTTGTTCTTGTCCAACAGCTCTCTTCGTAATTGATATATCTTGTACAGTCATCTGTTTCTTGTTGCAATAATGATTAATCTATTAGAAATTTACTAAGTAGCAACTTATACTTAAAAGCAGAGCGGAAATCATACACATTAACATCAATACAGAAATGCACAACTCGAGGAGATATTATAACTTCAAAGAAAATCTACTTCAAAGCAAGCGAAATACAAAGAGAAATTCTTATACATTTATTCGAGTTAATGACTAAAATTAACGAGAAAAACAGGGAAACGGTTCAGTAAAGTGTTGATATAATGTCCCTGTGGAAAGTAATTAACATGATTTGATCATTTTTGTCGCACGACAGTACTGTAATTTAGGTTTAAGAAGGAAATAGGCATGAACTATTTCATCAACAGAGTAGTTAACGAATGAAATAGACTTAATAATCACGTACTGAGCACTGAAACAATTGGTTGTTTTAAAAGAAGATTCGACAACTTTATGGATGGGGAAGACAAATGGTATGTCGCATAGAACTGCATAGTGTAGGCCTTATGGTCTCTTGCAGTCTCCCCAATTCTAATATTCTTAATGACCAAATAAAATCCAGAAACGTTTACTCACATCGTAAAAAACGTTTAACGAATATAAATAACGTTGTCAGATGCAGGAGTAGAAATGATATTGGGAGATATTCCACTAATATTAGGCAAGGATTGCGCTGTTGTCATATCACGTTATCATAGTCATTATTAACCCAAACATAATCTCATGAAAGCTGATACCTCACCATCTCATCTTACCTATAGCCTTCTTATGGGAGTGTGATGGGATTGAGGGAGTTTGAGCTTAATTCACTCCCCCTTCCCCCATTTTCATATCCATTACCCCATAGTACATTTTACTTCTACACATCTAATGGGATGCGAGATATACTTATAAAACGCGACATTTTTAAGATACAGTTTTCCTTGACCAAAGTTTACGTAACCTCAGTTTCATATACACTCACAAATAATACACAAAATATTCTTATCCTCAACGCTAGGCTATACTTCTGAACTACTCTTTAACTCAAAAAACACCCTTTGTCTAACCCAACTTCCTAACACACAAAGCTGTCACACTTTTTCAAGTGCTCTCCATGTACTTACCTCCGCTAAGAACTTCATAATCATAAGAGTTATAATGAATTAAAAAAACTTCCATAATACTGCCTACCTTGGAATCTGATCAAATGCTTTGCTGAGATATACGTGTTCCTTCTATGTGTATTTGGCTTCACTGTTAAGTACTACATCTTTTTTTTCCGAAGCTTTAGCAAGGGTATTTGTTTATGTGGTATATTTACGGTACAAAGAAGTCTGCGATGTCGTAAAGAGCTCGAACACGTCGTAAATCTACGACCTAAAGATAAACAACAGCCACAGCTCTCTTGAGCACATCAGCCACTGTAGCATGTAGAAATGGAGTCAACTGTAACTCTTTTATTTTCATACATTTACTTATTTTATTCTACTTTATTTATATAATAATATATATATATATATATATATATATATTTTTTTTTTTAATTAAGCCATTACACGTAATTTGGAGATTTATTAATTTTTATCACTCCTCTCATTCAGCCATTGTTGCATGTAGAAATGGAGTCAACTGTATCTCTTATTTCTAGTGATTCATTCACTCATTTATTTACTTTTATTTCGAAAATTACGCACGTTGCGCATACTTTGGAGATGTATTCATTTCTATCACTCCTCGTATTCACGTTTGATGTGATGACATTACCTCTTGGAAGTCCCTCTATACATTAATCATAGGGAGGTTTCCTTGTGTGAATGTGTGTGTGTGTGTGTGTGTGTGTGTGTGTGTGTGTGTGTGTGTGTGTGTGTGTGTGTGTGTGTGATTCACCATGGTCTTGGATCACGTGTTGAAATCGTGATCAACAGCAACTATCCTCCCGGATGAGAGCTCAGCGCTCATGTATGACCGATCTATGGGTAATGCTGTGATCTGACACACCTTCAACTCCCTGCCCATGAAAGTTGGAGTAACGGCTCGGAGCGCCGCGATACAGAAATTATTTCAGCCCTAGGCGGGATTTGATTTCGGACCGCTGTAATGGCAGTTGCGAACGCTACCACTGCGTCGTCGAGCCGTGTGTGTGTGTGTGTGTGTGTGTGTGTGTGTGTGTGTGTGTGTGTGTGTGTGTGTGTGTGTGTGTGTGTGTGTGTGTGTGTGTGTGTGAGTACGTGTGTGCTTACGCGTGTACATGTACCTATACGTATGGCTAATCATACTTAAATTTCCATCTACAAAATAATCACGAGGTTTGGGATTTCAGCTAATCGAGTAAGCGAGCAATTCAATATCGCCCGGAAGGAAGGAAGGAAGGAATCGAGGAGAGAAGGACGGAGTTAATGAAGGAAGAAAGGAAGGAAGAAAAAAGGAAGAGAGGATGAAAGTAAGAAAGGAAGGAAGAGAGGGTGGGAGAATGGGAAGATGGGAGGATGGAAGGAAGGAAGGGAAGGACGGAAGGACGGAAGAAAGAAAGGAATTAGGAAAGGGAGAAGGGAAGGCCGGAAGTAAGAAAGGAAGGAATTAGGAAGGAAGAAAGGAAGTACAGATTGAAGGAATGAAGAACGGAAGATAGAGAAGAGGGAATGAATGGAGGAATGAATGAAGGAAGGAGGAAGGTATGGGAGGAAGGAAAAGGAGGAAGGAAAAGGAGGAAGGAAAGGGAGGAAGGAAAGGGATTAAGGGAGGAAGGGAAGGAAGGGAGGAAGGAAGGAAGGGGGGAGGAAGGGAAGGAAAGAAGGGAAGCAAGGGAAGGAAGGGAGGAAGGAAGGAAGGAGGGGAGGAAGGGAAGGAAGGAAGGGAGGAAGGGAAGAAAGAAGAAAGGAAGGAAGGAATGGAGTAGGGGAGGAAGGGAAGGAAAGAAGGGAGGAAGGGAAGAAAGAAGGAAGGAAGGAAAGAAGGAAGGGAGGAAGGGATGAAAGAAGGAAGGAAAGAAGGGAGAAAGGGAGGAAGAGAAGACAGAAGGAAGGAAGGAAGGAAGGAAGGAAGGGAAGAAAGAAGGAAGGAAAGAAGGGAGAAAGGGAGAAAGGGAGGAAGAGAAGACAGAAGGAAGGAAGGAAGGAAGGGAAGAAAGAAGGAAGGAAAGAAGGGAGAAAGGGAGAAAGGGAGGAAGAGAAGACAGAAGGAAGGAAGGAAAGAAGGAAGGATGAAAGGAAAAGTATAAGGAAGGGTGGAAGGTAGGACGAAAGAACAAATGAAAGAAAGGAAGGAAGGAAGCCAGTGAGGAAGAAAGAGAAGGTGGAACGAACCAACGTCACCGACATGGAATCCCCCTTACACTAATGGAAGCGAGTTCCACGAGAAGTATACTTTACACTTCCTTCTAGAATGTTAAGAGAACGATCTCTGTTCTATATTACAAGAAGAACTGAAGAAATCAGGTTCCAGAGAACTTTCTAATACTTCTGCGTGCAAAATCACACACCAGAATAGTTTCCATAAGTCCAAAAGGAAAAAAAAATGCATTTGTCTTTCTCTACATAAAAAAAATCCTTCACTGTAGCTGTCAGCGAAAAATAATTATAGTGTATCGTTACGTCTATCAACAAACAAACGCCAATGACGAACAGAACGCCTGAAACGACAAATCTGAGTCTGGTGTGGTCTGAGTTGACTCAGTGTTGCCTCACCTGTTTTTTCACTGCAGTTGGTACTCCTGATAACGCTCAATGATTATCTTATGTTACAAAATTATCACAAGGAGATCACGTGGAGTTGGGAGTTGAATAGATGCCTGTCTTACCTGGCTTCCTCCTATATCCATAAGAACATGAGGGAGAAGAGGCCTTTTGGTATATAGACAGACAAAACGATGAAAAAAAATTGTATAACATAAAACAAAAGGGAATTTTGAACACAAACATTATTTTGATTATATCACAAATAGTGACAAGAAATTCTAGTCTCTTCTTTCTTGTCACATTGGACTAAGATCCTGTTCAAACTAGCGGTTTCAACCGCCGCGGTTTGAATTTACCATTTAAGGCAATGGAAGCGTTCACACACTACCACGCAGTTTTTCCTTGACTATACGGTATCGTCGCGGTTTCCGTGTGGTTCAAACCGCCAGTGTGAACAGGACCTAAGTCTAGCTCCCCCCATCCTAGCCCCCTAAACTATTCTCCCTATCTAGCCCCTTAGCTAAGCTCCCCAGCCTATCACGAACACCCTAGTTCCCTAACCTAGTCCCCCCAACCTAGTTCCCTACCCTAGTTCCCCACCCGACTAAGATTAGGTTGAGACATTGTGACAGGTTTGAGGAAGGTGGAAGAGAAAGACACAGGTCTATGGCCGAGTTTATTCCTGACCGGTTTCGCTTATAGCTTCTTCAGAGGATTGATAAAGAAGCTATAAGCGAAACCGGTCAGAAATAAACTCGGCCTTACACCCGTGTCTTTCTCTTCCACCTTCCCTAAGATTAGGTTACAGATCAGTGTAACAAGTAACCGAGACAAGGAGAGTACCACAATGTTCATCTTATAAACTGTGAGTTGCCTAATGCTAATAACCTTCAGCATTACTGCCTTGAATGACCCACAGTGGCTTAGTTAATTCTCCGTAGACTATCTGTCATAGATGTATGTAAATATTTGCTTGCTAATGACCATTTAGATGCACTTCTCCTACGTCATCCGTAATTTGGTGGGTGCTGATTGTAATTACCTATGTTTTGATATTCATGACACAGATTTGACCTTTGCCATCTGTTATTGACATTTAATATGTTAATGTTATATTAACAGTATACTATTGTAATTACCTTTCATTTTGTTATATTGTTGTTTATAACTGCATGGTGTTGTTTATAACTATTTTTTGTATGTCAAGATCATTTTAACAGTGCTGAACATTATCAGTTATACCTTATCTCTCATACACTGTCATTGATTGCATAATATGTATATAGGCTCCTTTCACACTAGGCAACTAGTGACCGTCACTAGTTGCCTAGTGTGAAAGTCTCGGGCAACTGCAAGCAACCAGTGACTGTCACAGAGTTGTGGAATCCTTTCTCATCATCTCATTAGTCGAAAGAATGGCATCAATGGAGGAGGTGCTTCTGTTGGCTTTGCTGGTCAAGAAACGGAGACGGTCGGTGACGGCAACTGCCAGTGACGGTCACTTGTTACGGGAGCGGGCAACAACCATAGTCTGTTGCGCAACCGGGCAACCGCAGTGACGTAGTGTGAAAGGTTCAATTTGAAATGATGGTAGGCAACTAGTGACCGTCACTAGTTGCCTAGTGTGAAAGGGGCCTTAAACTTATTTCTTGTATTTATTTCAATCTCGATTGCTATACCAAGGGCTACCTGTAGAGATTCGTACTTGTCTACGATATTCCACTTAAAGATCGTGTCTTGTGAGTCACAATTATCACGTACGAAACTACCTTCTGATGCACCAGAACTATAGCTCACTGAGCGAAATAAACGAGAAAAAAAAAGATAGATTTACTGTTC
>NC_134800.1:11246648-11256648 GCF_046742065.1 Oratosquilla oratoria | reverse complement strand
AGTGTCTGATTTGTTCTAGAACTCCATTTTTTTGTATATATGAAACGGGTAAATAAAGTAATTAAATGAATAATTTAATCCTCTAAAGTAATCTTTAATGACAAAATATGACGATAGAAGACCTTTTGGTCCACAGAGATACCAAATACAGACAAAAAACAAACAAGTGAACATGCATCCAGACAACCAAAGAAAACAAACAACCATAAACAAACAAATACCCCCATTGACAGATTTTACAGTATATTGCAAAGGTATAATTTCAGAAACTGAAAAAAAAATCCTTCACTCACCTCGTTGAAGTTTATTTCACAAACGAACTACGCGTTTGGCGATATTGGTTTTACTTCACCGACTTATTTGTTATTTTACGCAATCTAATGCCTTGCTTTCTAGATAGACGAGAATTCCTGTCTCGATGCTTTGTCACTGTATCTCACACTTGTTCTTAACTTGAGAAGTAAAGTAGGACTGGGGTTTCATTAAAGTTTAAAGATACTATTTCACTCTCTCTGATACAATGTTGCTGTGTTTCTACCGTGTTGTATATAATTGTGGGAATATACATGTATGTTTGCATATATATATATATATATATATATATATATATATATACATATATATGTGTGTGTGTGTGTGTGTGTGTGTGTGTATGTGTAGGTATGAATGCATGTATTATGTATGTATGTATGCATGCATGTATGTATGCATGTATGTATGTATGCATATATGTATGTATGCATGTATGTATGCATGCATGTATGTATGTATGTATGTATGTATGTATATGTGTATGTATGTATGTATGTATGCATATATGTACATACGTATGCATGTATGTGCGTATAAATGTATGTTAGTATTGTCTGAGGCCATCTGTACAGGTAGAGATTAACCCTTGGTTTTAATGAGCGGCCCTCACTCACCACTCCACAAATGCCGTGGCTGGGGATGGAGTGGATTACCTCAATCTACGTTAATTATCCACTCACTGTCTGCTACTGCAGAAATTAAGAAGAGGGAGAAAGAGAGAGAGAGAGAGAGAGAGAGAGAGAGAGAGAGAGAGAGAGAGAGAGAGAGAGAGAGAGAGAGAGAGAGAGAGAGAGAGAGAGAGAGAGAGAGAGAGAGAGAGAGAGAGAATCAATAATGAATACAAACAAACAACCCAATCGTCTAACTCTTTATTTTTTCCTAACAGGATATCTCAGACAAAACAAAACAAAGCTGTTACAAACCACACTCGGAGACTCCTGTCTACAGGACCCTTGAGGACCCTCGAAGTCTTCAGCACCCAGAAGACCCTCCAAGAACGAACTGCCGAAGTTCCTCTTGAACTCCCTCATAACTCAGGATCAGAACCACACGTCCACGATCTCCAGACCTTAATGTACCAAAGTCCATTCAACCTGTGATGGATGTCACACAGACACAGGACCCTTGAGGAGCCAGCCACTGCTCATCTAGATGCAGGACACACATCTAGAGTCGGGCCTCTAGAAGCTCCCGGTGAGAGAGAAATGTCTTTCGACCAGGATCTCCAACGGATCCACTCGTTCGTCATCGATGTCCTGTGGCAGGATCGAGTGCTTGTGTTCAATGGGCAGAGTTGTTTCGTGTTGATGTTTGTCTCTGCAAACATGCATGCTTGTGGTGGTCGAGTTCTTCGGAAGAAATTATAATATTCACTCTTACATATAAACATCCGAATACAGCCATATGTGCATACATACAGGTATGTACATACATATGTACATACATACATACATACATACATACATACATACATACATATGTACATACATACATACATGCATACATACATAAATACATGCATATATACACAGATAAATACATATATACATACACACATACATACATACATGCATACATACATACATACATACACACATATACACACATGCATATATACATGCATACATAGATACATACATACATAGGCTACATACATGCATACACACATACACTCACATACATACATACAGACATACATACATACAGACATACATGCATACACACATACATACATACGTATACATACATACATCCAAACATATATACATACATACATATACACAAACATACACACATTTTCTATAATCGTGGCAGTTTGTCAGTGAAACTTTTTTTATTGTTTAGTCTTACTCTGATCCTTTCGCAATTTCGTGGACGTTTTCTCGTGTATCTGCAATGGGTATATCGCCATCCAAATGCGAGTGATTGAAATATTCGCCATCAGTATTGAAAACTAAAACTTACTGGTTTACCATCAAGAGAGTTTTTCATTGGTTTTGGTGCAGTTCTATCGCCCAGTCTTACTCCTTTGTCTATCTCTATTTGGAATATATCTTATCCAATTGGAACATGGTTCTACCAGTGATCAAATATATCTTCTGCAAAAATCTTACTTTGTATATATGTATATGTATATGTATATGTATATGTATATATATATATATATATATATATGTATTTATATATATGTATATATATATATATATATATATATATGTATTTATATGTATATATATATGTATATGTATTTATATATATACATACATACATATATATATATATATATATATATATATATATATATATTCATTTCAACCTTGATTGTATATTGAGTTTCGTAGTGAAGATTGTTCTGTCCAGTCAAAGGTCTTTTCAAGATCTACAAAAGATTTCTTTACCTTATAGTTTTCTTGATTAGTTGAATTACTGCCCCTAGATTACGTATAAGTGAGCATCTCTTTCTGGTCCCTAACTATTCTATAAACTGGTTTTGATTCTAAAATTAAGTTAATTCTCTTTTCAGGGATATTTGAAGAGATTTTCGTTAGTGTTCCCGTAAAAGTTTAATTTATATAGATGTAAATATTCTTAATATATGAAAGATACACAAGAACACTCAAGCTTGCTACAATATATGATTTCAAAAGTGGTTAACTTAACCTTGAAGTCGAGAGTGTGTAATACATAGAGGCAGAAATAACTCTAAATAAAAGTTAAAAAAAAAAAAAAGTTATAGAAAACTTTAACTATAGTGGAAAGTGGAGAAATTCTGGGTTTAGTTATCCTTGACATTATCATATCAACTGAACTTCAGAAAGAACAGTAGATATATCGGAGCCGATAACACTACTTTCTTATGTCAACAACTAATCATACAGATCATTAGCCCTCCTATATTTGGAAGACAATGTGATCCTCTAATCTTATTATAGACAGTGACAGATTAGGAGGAAAACAGCTACGATCTACTAAACTAACACCAAATAGAAAAAAAAAACGAATAAATAAATGAATAGATAAATAAATTAAATAAAACGAAAAATAAAATAAAAAATCACACAGAAATACATAACTATTTGGACCTGATTTCAATTTTATCCAAGGGATGACAAGTGAGAATGGACATGGAACTGCCTAGTGTGGGCCTTATGGTCTCTTGCAGTCTCCTTCATTCTTATGTTTATGTATATGAATGAAAGGGATAATATCGGAATTTAGAATATATACACACTCAGAATACTAAGCAGAGCTGGGCGCGTTCCTCGGTGCGTTCCATTGAAGTTTGGCAGCGGTTAGCGCTCCCAAACTGTTAAAGCAGTATAGGTGCCGGTATAGTATGTGGCCTACCTTTTGAATGTGGCCTACGAAATTTTGCTTTGGTATAGTAAGTGGCCTACCGGACTTTTATTTCGGTATGAACCTGTCCCTCAAGCTTTAATAGTTGGGGAGCACTAACTAAAGCGGAACGCACCGAGGAACGCACCTGCCACCATTTAATGTACTGGGTGGCTAATGACTGCGCAAAGTAAAGTGTTAAATTTTATATTTGGATACACACAATCAACAAATGCGTGCACCCGCAACAAGGCCGTCTTCGAAACTGACGCCCAGCTCCAGATTTTGCGCGCGAACGTGCAACGCATCTGCGATATCTTACATAAATACAAAATAAATTTTATACATAATATAATTATTACAATAAATAATAAAACAATACAATATAATTTTATATTATACACCATGCCAACACAAGGAGCGCACCTAGGAACGCGCCCAGCTCTGAACTAAGCTGACAATATCCAATGGTCTTAACCACATTATAATTTTATATTATACACCATGCCAACACAAGGAGCGCACCTAGGAACGCGCCCAGCTCTGAACTAAGCTGACAATATCCAATGGTCTTAACCTGCTGTCAGGACGCAGATTTAATCTAAAGATAGCTACGAGCAATTTTGCCAATCGCGTGATCAGCGCATGTAAAAAAAAAGAAAAAAAAAAAAAGAAAAAAAAAATTAAAATAGGAAAAACATGATTGCTTGTACAAATGCAGTGAAGGTTTACTGCCCACATTCCTAACTGCCCGAGGCACATCATTTCATAATAGCTGCCAATTAGCCAAAAGTGCGTGCTTATCTGCTCTTGCGTTCATTCTGTAGTCTATTTTATTCTATTTTAATTTACTTATTTAAGTATTTCTTTATTAATTCATCTATTTATCTACTGATTCAAGGATTTATATATTTATCTACTTATTGATTTATCTATCCACTGGTTTATTTACTTACCTAATTCATTATCTACTTATCTATCTATTGATTTATTTATTTACTTGTTCATACATTCATCCTTGTAATTCAGTGTAATATACATATATATTTGTGAGTGTTTGAATGTGTTTGTGTGTGTGTGTGTGTGTGTGTGTGTGTGTGTGTGTGTGTGTGTGTGTGTGTGTGTGTGTGTGTGTGTGTGTGTGTGTGTGTGTGTGTGTGTGTGTGTGTGTGTGTGTGTGTGTGTGTGTGTGTGTGTGTGTGTGTGTATGCATGTGTGTGTGTGTGTATGTATGTGCGTGTGTGTATGTGTATTTACCTAGTTGTATTTACCTAGTTGTATTTTGCGGGAAGTGTGTGTGTGTGTGTGTGTGTGTGTGTGTGTGTGTGTGTGTGTGTGTGTGTGTGTGTGTGTGTGTATGTGTGTGTGTGTGTGTATTCCAATTATTCATCACTTCATTCCCACTGACATCAAAATATTCCATTCAGCTTAGTGACGTCATTGTAGCGAGGCGCTCAATGTCTCAGCCCACTCTGTGTGTTTGTTTGTTTGTTTGTTTGCTTGTTTTCTTTAGACTTTATTGCGGTTGAACTACTATTTTCTTGTTTTATTTCATCTTCACGCACGCACGCACTCTCTCTCTCTCTCTCTCTCTCTCTCTCTCTCTCTCTCTCTCTCTCACACACACACACACACACACACACACACACACACACACACACACACACACACACACACAAGCACGTACGAACTGACACTATCACACTCAAATCAACCTCGAGAGCATCAGGTAGAGCAGGCTCGGATCGAAGAAAATGTGAGAGAGAACGAGGAAGAGAGTGAGAGAGAGAAAAAGAGAGAGAGAGAGAAGCAGGGAGAGAGTGAAGATGGTAGATAAGGCAGGTGTTCTGTCAAGACGCAGAGGTGGGGGGAGGGGGGAGGGGGAGGGGGAGTGGAGGGGGTGTGGGGGTTGGAGGTTATGGTGTATTAGGTAACCAAGGTGCACGTCTCTGACAAGCACATATTATGGTTGGTGGCAATGGGTATTTAAGAAGAGATTCTAGTAATTGTATTTTATGTGACAATATATCAAACCTATCTCCAGCTAGCTCATTTTTCAAATGGTCTTCTTGATAATCCCAAGTAGCTTATTTGGGCTTTATTCAACGTCTTTGTGACAGAGTGACGTAAGTTTTTTTTTTTCATCAATTTCTTATATAGGTCAAAAGGAAAAAAAATCGTTACGGTATGACGGATAGGATATTCATACATTTTGTAAAAGTGATTAATATTTTATTACGCTTTTTCAGTGACGTAAGTTTTTTTTTTCATCAATTTCTTATATAGGTCAAAAGAAAAAAAAATCATTACAGAAAGACGGATAGGATATTCATACATTTTGTAAAAGTGATTAATATTTTATTACGCTTTTTGAGTAGTTTGTAACTTTAAACTTTCATTTGAAAACCTTAGGCCAAGTACTCTATCTCCCCTCGGCTGTGAGATGAGTTTAAACAGGAAAATATAAACGTAAAGCGTTATTCTCTCTTATCAAAATAAGGGAAGGAATATTTGTTTTAAAGGTGCCCGTGGAATGTGTTCGGATTCTTTACGCAAGCTGAACAAGGGGGTTGGAATGCCTTTGTGGTAGGAGAGGCATGGACGTTGTAGTATCAGATCCTATCTTGATAAAAAATTTGTTTTGGTTGGTGTAAAGTCTTCATAGTCGCGGTGAATTTATGATTTTGCTTGAAATGTGTGTAGTGGACGTGATATCGAAAGATCGGTGAGGAAAAATGACAATGAGGTCAGTGTTTCCTTGCGTATCAAATATCAGATTGGGAAGCGAGGTTGTATGAAGAAAATAAAAGGTGTAGACAGCAAGAAGTACGCGTGTTGGTTGTCCTAATTCTCTTCGTCATCGTCGTTGTCGTCGTCGTCGTCGTCGTCGTCGACATCGTCGTCGTCGTTTTTCTGTTGTCGTATTTTTTCTCTTCGTCTTTAGTGTCCTCATCGTTGTCGTCGAAGGTTTTGCCTTTGTTCTTCGTCTTCGTCGTCGCTGTAATCACGTTTGGCTTCGTTGTTACATTTCTTCTTTTTTGTCTTTGTTGTTGTCACTAACGTTACAGGCTCGTTTAACACGTATCTACTCTTCGTCGTGCGCCGTCCACGGCACGACGCCGTACTCTCAAATAACCATGGTTATCTAAGGATGCTTTCACACGTGGTCGTGGTTATGACGTGTGAAAGCATCCTCAGACAACCATGATTATTTGAGAGCACAAGGTCGTGTCGTGTACGGCGTCGATACGTGTGAAACGAGCCTTATCCGTAAATGTTATCGCGTTCTCTCGACATTAGTTTTTGTCATTTTTACAATTACTTCCAACGTCTTCGTTTCAATATATATATATCTATATATATATATATATATATATATATATATGTATATATACATATATATATATATATATATATATATATATATATATATATATATATATTTGTCCCCAATGCCATGACCTTTGTTACACTCGCTGTTGCTAAGATCAAGACTCTTCACTGATATAGAAAGACGAGATCCTTCTTGATCCGGGATCGACCTCGGGAAAAAACAGAAACGTGACGAGAGTCAAGCTACGGTCGCATTAAGTTCTCCGGTCACAACAACATAACCACCGAATCATTAACTTTTTAGAAAATATATTCTGTAAACGACCACAGCACATCGATTTTTCAAAATTACGGTGGATTTCCCTTGTGTCAAAAACTGTGTCTGCAGCTTAAATGACTAATAGTTATGGACGAAGATGCGGGGACAAAGTTCTGATGGGAACTTGAGTGAAATGATGAAATGTTCTGGTAAAAGAGGCTGGTAAAGGTATAGTTCTATTGTTACAGTAGTGTTCTAAAAAATCACAGGCGCACTCACAAATGTATTCTACAAAGTGTTTACATTTTTGAACACCACACCACATATATATATATATATATACATATATACATATATATATGTATATCTATATATATATATATATGTACATATATATATATATATATATATATATATGTTTATTCGTATATATGTATATATGAATATATGTTTATAGATGTACACATCTATTTACATGTACAAATACGTATATCAAATATAAGGTGTCCCACAAAAGGCACTTACTTTGCGAGTAAATTTGTGAATATATTTTGTTTGTTTTTATGACATTCTTGTTTTCGTGCGATTATCGCTCAACGATGATCGTTCATGGCTCAACGATGATCGTCAAACGATTGTCTAGAGCAAAGATTCTTTGTTCTTGAATGGGGCTGTTTTGATACGAACTGGAAAGCACGAGGCTAATGATCTTAACAGAACCTACCAACGCGCTTACCTAAATAGGATGCCAGTTAGTAGGATGCGCATCACCTGACATTGGCTGTGGTTGGCTAATGATCGCACTAAGCTAAACGTACCATAAAATGTGAAAAATCATTTTGGGTTTTCTTTTTCATTATTTGATTTAATGTTCTCTTGCTCCACCTACCCCCCTTGTATATCAACAAATACTCCATTATATTAAATATCTTGAATTTTTGCGTCGTTATCTCATCTTGCTTTCTATTATTTTAATTCCTTCGATTTCGCTTTGTATTTCTTCTTTTCAATCATAGTTCCACTCAATGATTTTACCCATTATACTTATGTTACGTATGGGCTTAGAGATCAAAACACACGCACACACGCACACACAGACACCCACACACGCACACACACACACACACACACACACACACACACACGCACGCACGTACACGCACGCACACACACACACACACACACACACACACACACACACACACACACACACACACACACACACACACACACACACACACACACACAACTCGTGGCGCAGTGGTTAGAGTTCCCTGCTGCCACTACGGCGGTCCGGGCTCGAACCCTGCCAAGGGCTGAAATAATTTTAGTATCGATGCGCTGTGGGTTGTTACTCCAACTCTCGTGGGCGGGGAGTTGGGTGTGTGTGTGTAAGGTCACAGCATTACCCATAGATCGGTCATATATGAGCTCTGAGCTCTCTTCCGGGAGGGAAATAGCTGTCGATCACGAGTCCAACACGTGATACACACACACACACACACACACACACACACACACACACACACACACACACACACACACACACACACACACACACACACACACACACACACACACACACACACACACACACACACACACACACACACACACACACACACACACACACACACACACACACACACACACACACACATTGTAACATAGTTGAAATTTTTTCCCCGTGTGAAGGGAACCCTGAAAAAGTAGAACGGATTCTTTCAAAAACTCGCCTGTCTTTCTTTTAAGCTTCGTTACTCCTTAAACGCTGTGTAGAGATACCTGAGATGAATGAAAATTCCTGGAGCCAACGGGACAAATAAATAAATAGAATTGGTTTCGTTTTCCCTTTTCTTAGAGAAATGCCAAGTGGAATTCCAATTTCACTTTTCCAATTACGAACTGTTTCATATGTTAACGTTATTACTAATTCTCACTTATCCATGCAATAAGAGTTCTTATTCATAGACAACATCAGTCTATTTATTGTCTATTAATTTTTCTTATTTATCAATGTTTTCATTGTTTATTTACTCTCATTAATTTTTATTTGTTTATTTATCTATTCAGTTAATTAATTATCAAATTGTTTATTTATTTATTTATTTAACTAACTGTTTATCAATTCATTCATATATTCATTTGTTTATTTGCTTGTTTATTCATTTATCTATCAATCTATTAATTTATTCAACTGCTTGTTTCTCTTTCTTTTTCTTTCTTTCTTTCTTTCTTTCTTCTTTTTTCCTCTCTATCTTTCTTTTTTTTCTCTCTTTTTCCCCTCTTTCTTTTTTTTTTCTTTTTTTTCTTTTTTTTCTTTCTTTCTTTCTTTCTTTCCTTCTTTCTTTCTTTCTTTCCTTCTTTCTTTCTTTCATTCATTCATTCGTTCTTTATCTATTTGTTTATTTACTTCTCTATTTCTTCATTTGTTTTTGTTATGGATACCAGGGTTATTCGGGTCGTTCCCACAAGCTGCGTCCCGATGCGGTTTCGCGTGTGAAGACTGTGGTGATGGTGAAAGAGACGGCAATAGGTGTAGTGTGTATGGGTTACTGGTGCTTTCGTTTGTGGTGTACGAGTTGGTGGTGACTCATTTCGTCGAGTTTGAGTCAACGGTGGTGACTGTGATTGTGGTGGTGATTGGTGTGGTGTTTATAGTGGTGATGTTTCTGGTGTTCTTCGATGTGGTGTTTGATATTGTGATGTCTGTGGGGGTGAGAGTAGTGATGAAGGTGATGGTGTTTTCAGTGGTGCTAG
>NC_134800.1:11234148-11241648 GCF_046742065.1 Oratosquilla oratoria | reverse complement strand
TTTTAAAGCCATAGACCCGTAAATGAGTAAATAAAATATTAATTTTAATTTGATGTCACTACTTTTTTATTTTTATTTTTTTTAATGACAACGATACAACCGATACAAACGGGAAATAAGAGATGAAATTAATTTCGGCTACAGTGGAGTAGTGAAGGACTTCTTAGTATTTTATTTTGGTTAAATCATGTAAACTCTAATTAACTAATAAGTATTCAGGCTTCAGAAAGGAGCTTAGATTTGTATACATTAATCCTATCGACTTGGAACTGTTATTTAGTGAGTTTATTATTGATAATGATGAAAAATGTTATTGAACTGTATGAAGATTTCGAAATAATGTTACTGAAGTAGAAATCATGATCCAGAAAGGGATTTATTTTTATCTATTTTTTCTTTGATTATTTATCTATTTATCTATTTATCTATTCATCTATTTATCTATTTATAAGTTTGTGTTTTGTTTGTTTCTATATTTATTTGTTTATTTGCTTGTCTATGTTCTTTTGTTTATCTATTTACTTATTCATCAATCTATTTTCCTATTAATCAACTAATTAGTTAATTGATTTATTCATCTATTCATCAATTAATTCACACCCTGTGTGGTTGTCAATCAAAGTGAGTGGATAAGATTTTATTGACGATGGCGATGGCAAGTTTTAATGAACATTGAACTACCTAGTGTAGGCCTCATGGTCTCTTGCAGTCTCCTTCATTCTTATGTTCTTATATGGTCCCTACTCCGACTCCCACGCGACACCCTACACTCCCAACTCCCACGCATGAGAAAGTATAGGAATGGAGTCAAGGTTTCAGATATATTGGGGAGGTGATGGGGTATAGCGAGGTCTGCAGAAGAGGTCAAAGAGTGTTAATTAATCTAATTTAACCCCCTTCAGAGCGAGGACGGTCTCGCTGGGTTAAATTATTTGGGATGAACATGGAGAACATATGCAAAAATGCTGGCGAGTTGAAGGGTACAATTGCGTGGTTAGCAAGTGTGAATATTTTGAATCATATTCATTCTGTTTATTATCTCATAGTTGTCTTCCTCGGTGATGACAAATCTTTATCTCTTAGGACAAAAGTGACGCTGAGTTCAGTCACAAATAATCGCCTCCGGGCGTAAGCTCCCCACTTTTATTCTTTAACGTACTCAGTCTGTACCCGCTATGCGAGGTGGTTAGGCATGCTAACCTTTGTAGGAGTTCGGAGATTAAGGACCGTGTGACCTTGTTGCCGCTACGCGTGGGATCTTCGGGACTTCGAAGCTCCTTCTTCTGGTTTCTTGCTTCCAGACTTGGCTTCCTCTTCAGTACTGAATGACAAAGCTTCTGGAGTTTGTATAGTTTCTGTGAGCTGGTGCCGTATTCGAAAGCATGCAGATCTCGCATTCACTTAGTTACAGGTTCGAATCCCACACTCCTCTCCGATTCCCAGCAGAAACTATTTCCAACCTGCCCTAACAGTCCAAGGGTGTATGGACAAAATGACGGCTTCGGCTGCAGCAACGCGCCTCCTGGTGGACGCTCCTCTTCCCAATGATGATCTCTCCTTCGTGTCTCCCAGACTCTACTGGATTCGCCACATCCCTCTGGTAACGCGTCTTGAGGTGACGGCACATTAGGCTGGCATGCTATTTACTTTTGCTATTTGTAAAAATAACTTCGGATACAATATTCTAGACTTCCGTGAGAACATCTCAACGTTATTCTCTAACATAAGAACATAAGAAGGAAGGAAACAGTAAGAGACCATAAGGCCTACACTAGTTAGTTCCATGTCCATTACCACCTATCAACCCTATCCATAAAGTTACCTAATCTTCTCCATAACCGATAGTTCCAGCACCCACTATATGGTTACCAATTCCATTACATTCGTTAACCACTCTATTAGTAAACTAGTTCTTGCATATTTCCTTCTTATACCTAAATTTGTCAAATTCAAATCCATCGATGTCCTGCAATGTTGTCTTGATATGATGAACTTATCTGTATTACCCTTGTTAAAGCCCTTGTCCCAATTGAACACCTCTATTAGATCACCCCGCGCTCTACATCTTTCCAGAGTGTAGATGCCTAAGCTTGTCCTTGTAAGGCAAATTCCTGAGCCCATGTATCATTTTGGTCATTCTCTTCTGTGCTGATTCTAGTAAATCAATATTCATTCTATAGGACGGGGACCAAAACTTTACCGCATAGTCAAGAATGGGTCTAACTAACGTCAAATAGTTTGATAACTACCTAGGCACTTTTATTTGTGACAGTCCTAGATGTGAAACTTGATGTTCTGTTAAGTCTTTTCCTGGCGCTAAAAAAAAAAAAAAAAAAAAAAAATCCCTTAACATTGGCGAATCGGCAACGGTTAGAGAAACGTGCCTAGAGCAATACTACATCGACTACTCTTAGTCACGGATTCAGGGAGGAGCGCGCGTACGCAAGCATGTCTCGGTCCCGAGTAGGGCAAGGCCATCGAAGAGGTCGGAGGTTCTTCTTTCACTTCGAGGAATGAGACTCGAAGTCGCCCGTGAGGCGAAGTCAACAGAAGTCTTGTGCGCCTAAACGGTTTCGATTTCTTGCTCCGGATCGGCCTCTGACGTCATTTTAGTTTTTTTCCTTCTTCTTCCTTTTTTTGATGATTAATGTCAGTTGGTTTTGTTGACGTGAAGGGGGGAGGCGGAAGAAAATGGTTCCTGAATTGAGTCAGACCTCTTGCTTTTTGACTTATAGACGAACTTGATGACTTTAACGACATATCCTAGCTAACGCTAAGCGGTTTTATTTAGCTGAAATGAACTCATAAACATATATATGTTTGCTTATACACATACATATATATAAATATATATATATGTATGTATGTATATATATTCATATATAAATAAATATATATATATATATATATATATATATATATATGTGTGTTTGTGTATGTGTGTGTGTGTGTGTGTGTGTGTGTGTGTGTGTGTGTGTGTGTGTGTGTGTGTGTGTGTGTGTGTGTGTGTGTGTGTGTGTGTGTGTGTGTGTGCGTGTGTGTGTATGCGTGTGTGTGTGTTTGTGTGTGTGTAAGTATAAGTAGATATAGATATGCTGTGTATGTAAGACAGATTGAATCTTTAGAAGCTCTGCCAAGGGATTCGAACCCTGACCTGTGTGTGTATAATAGCGAAGCCAAGACGCTAGCAACTGAACCATGTACGATGCTACAGCAGACGTAGTGCCATTTTCATTGATAAAAATGAGACTACGTCTGCTGTAGCTATGTAGAGTGTGCTCGAGAACTCGTTAGTCCTTTTGTAGTATCGTACATGTTTCATTTGCTAGTGTCTTGGCAGGCTTCGTGACTATGCACGCACAGGTCAGGGTTCGAATCTCTTGGCAGAGGTTCTACAGATATAGATATATTTCTTAAACACACATACAGTTATGTGTGTGTATATATATATATATATATATATATATATATATATATAATATATAATATATATATATATATATTTTTTATCTAACTAGAACTATCTGACCTTAACCATCATGGACTACACAGATGACGTCACCCCACTTCCGGTGTTGAAATTCAGACTCGAATGAAATTAACTTCGAGTCGCAATATCCACCGTGATGCAAAGTCTCCATTTACTTCCAATTAAATCAAATTGTCAACTTTGTCACGAGTTAAATCAAAGGATATATTCTGTGTCTAGTGTGTATAAAATTAAATGGCCGACGCCGGAAAATCAAAGGCGATTTAAAAATCGCAGCGTTGCATGAGCAAGATTAAAGGCGTATTCGCCATGTGGGTTTCGCTTAAAGAAAAATTAATAGGGACAAATAATTCGCGTTAGTGAGATTACCCGTATGCAAAGATATATTTACATATACTGTTTATATATATATATATATATATGTATACAAATATATATATATACATATATACATACACACACACACACACACACACACACACACATATATATATATACATATATATATATATATATACGTATATACATATATATACATATATATATATACTGTATACATATATATATATATATATATATATATATCCCTCCTCTGATTCTGCCACAAGCGCAGTGTCGTCAGCCAATATCAACTGGTTTATCTTCCATTTTCTCTATTTTCTTTAACCACCTCCAATCACCGACCCATTATCCTTGCGTTTACCTCTGGCACCACCCCATCCATGTATGGATTGAACAGCCAAGGCGACATAACGCATCCCTGGCGAAGTCCCGTTCACTCTCTTCATTTCTAATTCTAACACAGGCTCTACTTCTCTCGTAAAAACTCTTGACTGCTCATAACAGCTTTCCTCCTATCCCATATATCTGTAATACCTCCCACAGTGCCTTCCTGTCTACCCTGTCATAAGCCTTTTCCAAATTCGTAAAGGTCCAAAAAATTTCCTTAACTTTTTCTAAAGCTTTCTCTCTCTCTCTCTCTCTCTCTCTCTCTCTCACACACACACACACACACACACACACACACACACACACACACACACACACACACACACACTCACACACACACACACACACACACACATATATATATATATATATATATATATATATATATATATATACATATATATATATATAGATATATATGTATTTCCCCAACAAAAAAAAAAAACTAATTAAGTGAAGCAACTGTAACCTTGAAAAGAAAAAAGAAAAGAAAAAAAAGTAATAAATTTTGGAAACGTAAGAAAAAGTAATTTGGAAGAAGGGAGGAAAATGAACGACGGATGAAGGGGAGGCGAGACGAATGTATCGGCCCAGGACTGGAGGTGGAGGTGGAAGGAGGCTGGGAGAAGGCGAAAGTGAAAATGAGAAAGGAAACTCAGGATTTATTCCCTATGGAGGGAAGTGAGAAGCCGACTGGTAGAGTGAGACATTGAGAACAGACGTGGAAAGGAATATAAGCAACAGATTTGGTTGTAAAATGAAATAGGGAGGAGTAAATTAGAAAATGGGATGTGTAGGAGTTGAATGAGACAGAAGGTGGTACAATGCAAGTACAATACATGTACATATACTTGTACATGTTCCTGTGCATATTCATATACATATACATATACACATTCATATGCATATGCATATACATATATATATTTACATATACGTATTCATATACATATATATATGAATACAAATACATTTATGATATATGTATATATATATATAAATATATATATATATATATATATATATATATATATATATATATATATATGTATATCTGCAAGCAATCACATCACCGCGATACAAAAATGCAAAATGACCACAGGAGAAAGGAAACTTGTAGAGAGTAAGTACTTTCGTATATTACATCTTCAGAGTTTTTTTAGTCTGAAGATGTAATATACGAAAGTACTTACTGTCTACAAGTTTCCTTTCTCCTGTGGTTATTTTGCATATATATATATACTGTATATATATATATATATATATATATATATATATGTGTGTGTGTGTGTGTGTGTGTGTGTGTGTGTGTGTGTGTGTGTGTGTGTGTGTGTGTGTGTGTGTGTGTGTGTGTGTGTGTGTGTGTGTGTGTGTGTGTGTGCACACATACAGTATATACCCATGCATACACATATACGTGTGATTGTATATGCGTGTTTGTGTCAGTACATTTACCTAACTGTAGTATACAGGAATGGTGCAGCGCTCGAAGGGTCCTATCTTTTATTCTCTAATTGAAATACGTAGCTTAAAAATGTGAGTGTGTGTGTGTGTGTGTGTGTGTGTGTGTGTGTGTGTGTGTGTGTGTGTGTGTGTGTGTGTGTGTGTGTGTGTGTGTGTGTGTGTGCATTATAACTGTATGCCAAAAGAACTCTTTATTCAATAGCCTTTATTTGTATAAATGTATACAGTGAAAGGCATATATGCAAAATCATGTGTTTTTTCTCTTGAATTCTAGTTTATAATTAATATTTAATCAATTAAAAAACACTTAGAAATTCATTATAAGTAGTATTCTCGTATACATGAATAAATACGACATTAATTAATCTTCCTACCATCGTTATATAGGAAATATAAAGCTCCTTATTCTATTAATTTGATTAAAAAAACAAAATAAAGGTGCATTTATATTTGGACTAAAGTCTTCCGTATAGGGCAGTCTCGTTCTGAAATAGTTAATTGTTCCTTTAATGTTACGATATGAACAGCCTATTCTATTCCCCATCGCTTGTTTACATACTTCTCCATAGCCTAAAGTACACAAAAACCATTTTTGAAACGCCTCCCCTTCATATAACTTTACTAGGCTTTGCTTAAGTATAGGTAAAGAGGCTCGGCAGGATTGGGGTGCATTGTATGTAAGCCTATATGCATATGAGAGCATACACGCACGCATACACACACACATACACACACATACACACGACTAGATGGCGCAGTGGTAGCGTTCGCGGTCGTCACTACGGCGGGCCGGGTTCAAATCCCGCCCAGGGCTAAAATAATTTCAGTATCGCTGCGCTGCGTGTCGTTACTCCAACTCTTGTGGGCGGGGAGGGAAATAGCTGTCGATCACAAGTTCAACACGGGATTCACGATCATGGTGAATCACACACCCACCCACACACACACACACACACACACACACACACACACACACACACACACACACACACACACACACACACACACACACACACACATATATATATATATATATATATATATATATATATATATACTGTACATATATATATATATATAATATATATACATATATATATTTATATATATATATACATATATATATATATATATATACTTGCGCGTAGGCATAATAGTGCACAAAAGTACACACAATACACACGCACACAAATGAGTACCCGCACACACATATATACACATTGCGCGCTCACGATACATGCACACATACTGTACACGTGATATACACACAAATGCATACACGCACACACACACGTATCCTACAAAGAATCACTTAAAAAAAACTAGTGAATCAGTGATTTTGCTGATTCAAATAAATTTTTGATTAGTGAAAAGTGCATTTTTATCAAGCCAGTGACCAAATAAATAAGTAAATAAATAAATGAATAAATAAATGAATAAATAATTAAACAAATAAAGAATTATGAGATACTGCAGCACTCAATAAATGCTTTATTTTTCTTTTCTTTTCCTTCTGGTTAGTATAAATAAACAGTAAATGACAATTCTTTGCGAGATATGAGTATTCAATTCTGTCAGATTTCTTTTTCTGGTGAATATTCGTATACTTAAAGTAATTGGGCTCCCCATTGCAAATCTGTACTTCCTGGTTTCTCTCCCCCACTTCCTCCTCCTCCTTTCCTCCTCCTACTTCTTCCTCTTCTACTATTACATCTATTCATCCTCCTCCTCCTATTCCTCCCTCTGATCCTCCTTCACCTCCTGCTCCTCCTTCTTCTTTCCTCCTACTTCTTCTTCTTCTACTATTCCATCTATTC
>NC_134800.1:11219148-11221648 GCF_046742065.1 Oratosquilla oratoria | reverse complement strand
TACATGAACATTAAATCCTCATGGGCTTGTCAAACCCGCCTCTTCAATTTACTGTCCCGTCCACCAATCTGATCCACTTCTCCTCTTCCACTCCACTCCACCTTCCTCCATACAGACCCTCTCCCCTCCACACCTCCACATGTTCCTCTACTTTTTCACTTCGTTACATTCACCCTTTTTCCTTTCTAATTTCTTTCTTCTTTCGTTTCTTCTTCCATATCTCTTTGTTTGTGTCCTTTTCTCTCCCCTTGTTCCTCCTCTTTTTCTCGTCTATTTTTTCTCTCTCTCCTTCCTCTTCTTTGTTGTCCTTTGTGTCGCCTCCTCCTCCTCCTCCTACTTCTCCTCCTCCTTCTTCTTCTTTCCATTCTCGTCCTTTTCATTTTAGTCTTTTGATCACTCTTTATCTTATTATCTCTTTATCTATATAATTTCTTTTTTCACCATCCTTATCTGCAATTCCTCTTTTATTTTTCATTCACATCAACTACATTCTTCATCTGCTTCTGCTATTCCTCTTTTATTTTTTTTAATCACAAACCCCACATCCTTCTTCATCTCCATCTCGTTTTCCTCTTCCCATACCTCTTCCTCTTCCTCCTTCTCTTCTCCCACACTCTCCTCCTCCTCTTCACACACGCTCACACACACACGCGCACACAAACGATAAAAAGGAAAATAACTATGAGGTAAAAGGTTCTGATAAGCTCAGCTTTAGACCGTTATGTCTCACAATAATTTCTCCATAATATGATAAGCCATCTCAACTCTCCTCCTTCTCCACTCTCTCTTCCTCTCTCCCTCTTCCCTTCTCTTCTCTCTACCCACCTCCTCACCTTTACTCCTCCTCTCATTTCTTCCCTCCTCCCTCCTCCTCCTCCTCCTCCTCCTCCTCTCTCCCTCTTCCCTTCTCTTCTCTCTACCCACCTCCTCACCTTTACTCCTCCTCTCATCTCTTCCCTCCTCCCTCCTCCTCCTCTTCCTCTCTCCCTCTTCCCTTCTCTTCTCTCTACCCACCTCCTCACCTTTACTCCTCCTCTCATCTCTTCCCTCCTCCCTCCTCCTCTCCCTATGTCTCTTACGTGTTGTCGTTCTTAAAATTCTCTTTTATGATCACTTTATTGACTATTTCTCTTCAGTGTGATATTTTACCAAAGATAGAAACGCTGGTTAATGCAGAAGTTTTTTTTTTCTTCTTCTCCGGTTAAAGCAATATACCCAAAGATAAAAAAGCTAGTGAATTATGTAAGAAGAAAAACAATATTTCTTATGTTTGTGTCATTTTCACAATTGGAAATAAACTCATCTGCTGGGATTCGAACCCCCGCCAGAGCGGAATGATTCATATAAAGCGAGGACTGTACAGTGTAGTACAGGCGGTACAGTCCTCGCTTTATATGAAGCATTCCGCTCTGGCGGGGGTTCGAATCCCAGCAGATGAATATTTCTTATCTTTCCTCATCCTCTTCCTCTTCCTTGCCCTCCTCCTCGTCCTCCTCCACCTCTTCCTTCTCCTCCTCCTCCACCTCTTCCTCTTCCTTCTCCTCCACCTCCTCCTCCTCTTCTTGCTCCTCCACCTCTTCCTTCTCCTCCATCTCCTCCTTCTCCACCTCTTCCTTCTTCTCCTCCTCCACCTCTTCCTCTTCCTTCTCCTCCACCTCCTCCTCCTCTTCTTGCTCCTCCACCTCTTCCTTCTCCTCCTCCTCCTCCACCTCCTCCCCCTCCACCTCCACATCCTCCTCCTCCTCCTTTTCTCCTCCTTTTCCCCGTTCTTTTACTCCCAAACACACGTGTCCTCTTTCTCTCTTATCCACTCTCTTTATTCCTCTGTCTCTTTCCTCTCCTCCTCTTCCTCCTACCCTATTTCCTCCCCTCCCTCTTTCCCTTATCCACGACCCTCAGGATCCTGCCTCCTATGCCTCCCACTCCTCCTCTTCCCTCCTCTCCCTTCCTCTCCCTCCCTCTCCTCCCTCCAATCCCAACCCCGACTCGCTATGCCAAACACTATTCCCACCTCTGCGTTTGGTTGTAATGACCCTGTTAAGTATCTCACTAATAAACTTACTTAACCACCTCCATCCCTCCTTCCTCTTCCTCCCTCCCTCCTCTTCCTCCCCTCCCTCCTTTCATCCCTCCTTCCTCTTCCTCCCTCCCTCCTCTTCCTCCCCTCCTTCCCTCCCTTCCTCCTCTTCCTCCCCTCCCTCCTTCCATCCCTCCTTCCTCTTCCTCCCTCCCTCCTCTTCCTCCCCTCCTTCCATCCCTTCCTCCTCTTCCTCCCCTCCCTCCCTTCCTCCTCTTCCTCCCCTCCCTCCCTCCCTCCCTTCCTCCTCTTCCTCCCCTCCCTCCCTTTCTCCTCTTCCTACCCTCCCTCCCTCCTCTTCCTCCCCTCCCTCACTCTCTTCCTCCTCCCTTCCTCCTCTTCCTCCCCTCCCTCCCTCTTCTTCCTCCCCTCCCTCCCTCCTCTTCCTCCCCTCCCTCCCTTTCTCCTCTTCCTCCCCTCCCT
>NC_134800.1:11201648-11214148 GCF_046742065.1 Oratosquilla oratoria | reverse complement strand
GGCTTTTTCCCCCTTCCAAGGGAGGTAGCCACAAAAGGAAAGGCATAAAAACACTCCCACCCATTTCATCCCTAAATACACTCCACACCCCTCCCCTCCTTCCTCTCATCTGAGCACCTCCTGGATGACGGGTCATCCCTGAACCCTGCCCACCGCCCTGGGTCAGAAGCAGTGTCGCAAGACACAGTACATCCACAGCAAGGCCGCTTCATTTAATCGGCGACCCCCCCTCTCCGTCCCCCTTTGCATATAAGGAGAGGACGGGGAGAAATCCCTTCGGGCTGCGTCAAAATTTACTCACACATACTACTCACACATACCACCCCCCCACTAACCCCACCCCCCACCCCCCCGCCTATTATTATTGTTATCATTATTATTATTATTATTATTATCATCATCATTATTTTTATTATTATTATTATTATCATTATTATTATTATTATAATTATAATTATTATTATTATTAATTATCATCACCATCATCATCATCACCATCATCATCATCATCATCATCATCATCATCATCATCATCATCATCATCATCATCATCATCATCATCATCATCATCATCATCATCACCACCACCACCACCACCACCACCACCACCACCACCACCACCACCATCATCATCATCATCATCATCATCATCATCATCATCATCATCATCATCATCATCATTATTATTATTATTATTATTATTATTATTATCATTATCATTATTATTATTAATATTGTTATTATTATTATTAATATTATTATTATTATTATTATTATTATTATTATTATTATTATTATTATTATTATTATTATTATTATTGCTATTATTATTATTATCTATATAAAAGATAATAATAATAATAGCAATTATTGCTATTATTATTATTATCTATATAAAAGATAATAATAATAATAGCAATAATAATAATAATAATAATAATAATAATAATAATAATAATAATAATAATAATAATAATAATAATAATAATAATAATAATAATAATAATAGTAATATTAAGAATGATAATAATAATAATAATCATAATAATAATAATAATAATAATGATGATGATGATGATGATGATGATGATGATGATGATGATGATGATGATGATGATGATGATGATGATGATGATGATGATGATGATGATGATGATGATCATGATAATAATAATAATAATTATAATTATAATAATAATAATAATGATAATAATAATAATAATAATTATAATGATGATGATAATAATAATAATAATAATAATAATAACAATAATAATAAAATAAATTAATAAATAATAATAATAATAATAATAATAATAATAATAATAATAATAATGATAATAATAATAATAATAGTTATAGTAATAATAATAATAAATAATAATAATAATGATAATGATAATAATAATTATAACAATAATAACAATAACAATAATAATAATAATAATAATAATTAATAATTAATAATAATAATAATAATAATAATAATAATAATAATAATAATAATAATAATAATAATAATAATAATAATAATAATAATAATAATAATAATAATAATAATAATAATAATAATAATAATAATAATAATAATAATAATAATAATAATAATAATAATAACAACAACAACAACAATAATAAATATGATAAATAATAACAAGAATAACGATAATAAGAATAACGATAACGCCAACAATGACAACAAGAAGAACGAAGAGACGTCCTTTCCGAGGACTCCGCCTTCGAAGATGATGAAGTTGATACGTTGGAGAGGGACCTCGGGGGGGATCTGTCACGGCTGGAGAGGCGAGTGAGATATTATTGACAGAGCCGAGACATTGCGGCCACGGGACGCACTAGAGCTGGCTGATGGATTGGGTTCTCAAGAATGACCTGGTTCCTGACAACTACGATGTGAAACGAGGTCAATGATGGGTACGTTAAGGGAAATCGTCTTCCTGCCTTTCTATTTTTTTTTTTTTTTTTTTTTTTGCCTTACAGGTATGTAGCGACTGTGGCCATGAGGGTTGTTTGCAGTTGTAGGTCGTTAACTGGCTTAACTGGCCCAATAGAACACTGTCAGTTGAATAGAGGCTTAGGCACCTTACTTTACACTCTCTGGAAAGACGCAGAGTGCGGGGTGAATTCATAGAGGTGTTTAAGTGGATGAAAGGCTTTAACAAGGGTGACGCAAACAAGGTCATCATATTAAGACAATAGGGCAGGACTCGAAGTAATATATTTAAACTGGACAAAATTAGATTTAAAAAGGAAATAGGCAATAATTGGTTTACTAATAGGGTGGTCAACGAATGGAATTGACTTAGTAACCATGTAGTAATAACTGAAACTATCACTTATTTTAAGAAACGGTTAGACAATTTCATGGATAGGGATGACATGTAGTAATGGACATGGAACTGCCTAGTGTAGGCCTTATGGTCTCTTGCAGTCTCCTTCATTCTTATGTTCTTATAGGTCAAGGTTTTTCTGCCACTCTTTGGCCAAGCTTCCTATGAAGAAACTTATGATGTTGCTTTCGACAGTCACTTCTAGTTTGTTCCATATCTGTACCATTCATCTAGAAGTCCCATTAACAACTCTAATTACAGAAGTCCCGAGGGTCTAAAACTTGGTCTCCGGTTCGATCCCAAGATTTCTATAACATATGTAGCAACCGGCGACACCTCCCAGACTCCTCCTAGCCAAAGGCATATAAACAGATTACCACTAATGTAATATAGATACGTACAACTTAATTTCCAAGAGAGACATATGGAAGGTCCTCTGGGCTCTTTGATGCCTGCCTTGAGTCTACGTATTTCCAATCGGCAAAAACTGAGGCTTCAATTACAAGAACGATAATGACAATTGCTATTACTATGATACCCAACCCTTTCAGTCAATTTAAAAGAAGGGTTATTGGCGTGGGCTTTTCAAGAAAATTGATTAGAATATATGAAAGTGTCTGTCTTTGCTCCAGTTGTGGTTTTTACATATTCTATCATTTATTGTATCAAATTATTTTATTCTGTTAAGAAAGGTGTAGCCTTGGGAAATATACGGTGGTATTCTTATAAGAATTGTTTTCTTATATAAACTTTATATAAATCTTTGGAAGGGAAAGATTTATATAAGCAAAGATTTTTCTAAGAATACCATCGTAAGATTCTTACAGTGGTATTCTTAAAAAAATTCTTTCCTTATATAAATCTTTCCATTCCATGGATTTATATAAGATTTATATAGGGAAAGATTTTTTTTATGAATACCACCGATACGGTCTACTTTGATTGTCATCAGGCAATCATATCCATTTTTATGACAATGTCATGTTAGCAAAGAGTTTAAAGCCACAAGCATTGGTGAGACAAAGAAAGGCTTCTCCTCTTCAGCCTGATGACTGTGTGTGTGACAGACAGCACTAATTTGAAATGAAAATAAGGAACAGTTTGAGTCGTAGTGGTTCTTGGACCATGACAAGAATTGGCGGAAGCCATAGCCAGTCAACCACGAAATAACAAGAGAAAATTATTTAACTGCATTTTACTTTTGATCATTAATTTTGGGTGTTGGGGTGTCGGGAGAAATATAAAGAGGGTCACGACGATGTTCAAAATTCCTAAACGTGGGAATGGAGTGAAATAAATAAAACCACTGACCTAGATGAAGATAAGCATAAAGAACGAGAGTCTAACAATGCCAGGACTGTAAGTGTTTAAAGTATCAAAGGTCCTTAGATGAAAGAAAAAATATCTCACATGATATTCGAAATGAGTACTTAAGGAATGATGAATGGCATTTTGACCTCAAATTTAGGAGAACCTCAAAACCAAAGGAGTTCGTGATATTGCCGAAAGAACGAAAGTGAAAGATTGCACACAATGATCAAAGTTGTTAAAGACGTTGTGGTCTAGACGTCGACTCAAAACTTAGAACAAAATCCGCGATCAGATAGTTTAACTTGTCAGCGTGATTTATGTGTGAATATCTGTGACCATCACATCTGGAAAGACTCATAGTATGGTCATCTTACCTCACAATGACAGAACTCCACCTCTATAGGTTGTTCTTTGGTCCTCGATCGTACTCCGCAAGTTCCAACCCTTACCTGCCAAAGAAACATATATTGTATGAGAGAGAACATTGCTGCTGTAGAGTCATAAACAAAATTATTTTACCCGTCCAAAATCTTTCATGATATATTTATTTTTGTCTCATTATTATTTTTCTCTTTAAAGAAAATTCCTAAATGTAAGGTAAACACTATATAGAAAATATATCACGTACTCAAAAAATAATAATAATAATAATAAATGAATGAATAAATAAATAAAAAAACATATTAACATTGCGAGGCATGTAGCATGGAAGAAAAAATTTACTCATGACTACATAGTGGGTCTACAATGAACACAAACATATCCCCATGTTTTATCTAGGAAGGGTTATACATGCAATACTTTATATACATTTTGATTATATTTTCAAGATTTACAATGTCTAGGAAGTATTTATTAGAACTTCTGAAATCTATTTCCTTATGATTCCCTTCACCCTGCTCTTACTCTTCTCGTTCTTCTCTTTTCATCTTCATCACCCTTGAAACCCAACCATTACCCTTACAAATCACCCTTACATCCCCTCCACCATTACCTAAAATCACCTTTAATTCAATGTTCAATCTCTCATATTTACACTCGCCTTTCAACACTCTAAAAACTTCACCCTAAAATATTTCACCCTTCAAACCATACTTTATCCTTTACTCTATTGCTCTTGCCTTCACCCTTACATTCACCCTAACATTCACCCTACGCACTCTTTCATCTCACCCTTACTTACAATATCATTCATCAATCTTGTCTTTGCTTATATCACTCACTCTTACCCACATCATTAACCAGAGCTGGGCGCGTTCCTCGATGCGTTCCTCGGTACGTTCCGTTTTGCTTTCATTTGGCCGCGGTTAGCGATCCCAAACTATTAAAGCAGTATAGGTGCCGGTATAGTATTTGGCCTACCTTTTGGATGTGGCCTACGAAATTTTCCTTTGGTATAGTATGTGGCCTACCGGACTTTTAGTCCGGTATGAACCTGTCTCTTAAGCTTTAATAGTTTGAGAGCGCTAACCGCGGCCAAATTGAGGCGGAACGCACCAAGGAACGCACATAGGAACGCATATAGGAACGCGCCCAGCTCTGCCCTTAACCAGAGCTCAACCTCCACTCATTCTCTACGGTCACCCTTACCTTTCACCCTCAGTGCCTACCCTCACCTTTCCCACTCACCCTACCTATTCTTCACTTTCAGGTGTCTCGCCAGATTCCTTCAAAGAAATAATTCTCATTATAGGTTCTCCTTTCTTGCGCACGTCTTTGCGCACCTTCAATGGCGATGTGCGCATGCGCGTGCATCTGTGGGTTCCCGACTGTCTGCACCTGAGGCCGAATCAAGGACTCTTAAAACCAGAGCTGGGCGCATTCCTCGGTGCGTTCCTACATGTGTTCCTCGGTGTCCTGAGCAAAGTCATGAAAGTCAGGATATCGAGGAACGCGTCTAGGAACGCACCGAGGAACGCAACGAGGAACGCGCCCAGCTCTGCCTAAAACTAACCTGTGATATAAAAACTATGCATTTTTTTTGCGTTAAAACATTTATATATATATATATATATATATATATATATATATATATATATATATATATATATATATATATATATATATATATATAAAATGTCATAAGTAAATTGCTCCATATTTGAGGCTTCCCAATGAAAGATATATTGGCACATTTACAATATGTCATTGGTCAAGTTTTGATGTCTGAATTAATATAGTACGATTTAATCCATAAGAGAAGTTAATTTGCAACATCGTTCTTTAAAATTACACGATTTTTGGAGTGTGAAATAATAGGTGACCGAAGGCTATGGATACCACGCACGCATATACACACGCACACACGCGTGCGCGCGCACACACACATAGGTTACATTATATCTATCTATCTATACACACACACACACACACACACACACATACAAGATTCTTAGTCTGAGTTTATTCCTAACTAGTTTCGAAGGTATATTTAATTTGAAAAAGGATCCATGCGAAACATGCTGGTCAGGAATAAACTCAGACTAACACTCCTGTCTACCCTACTGCACTTACGTCATATATATATATATATAGATATATATATACATCTCTATATATATATATATATATATATATATATATATATATATATGTATATATATATGTGTATGTATGTGTGTATGTATGCAATGTAGACCACTTGGAAAAAAGAAACTAACTAAGCAGAGCGCTTTCGTATATTACATCTTCAGTGCAACAATATACGAAAGCGCTCTGCTTCGTTAGTTTCTTTTTTCCAAGTGGTCTACTTTGCATAAGTGAACACACGTACCTGTGTTCTTATTAGCATATGTATATATATATATGTATATATATACTAACATACACACACACACACATATTAAAGCACAATATTAGAAGACCCTGGACTCAGGGTCAGATTACGACCCTACATAAGAAGGATGAGAATATTATTACTATTATGTGTACAATACATCTTACAGCACTCCATTGTCTTACCTGTTGTTTAGAGCGTACCCCCCTTTAAGGCTCTTAGCTCGGTATTATCTCTTCCATATATGGCATTGACTGCTTGTTTTATGGCACCATTACTCTGGGGGACTTTATTGACACCCCGTACGGACCAGAGCCACTAATCATTATTTTATGACTGAAGACTAATCTCCGCTCAAAAAAGGATTGATCACTTGTAGCTACAGTTTTTCCTTCGTTTTGTTATTCTGCCTTTCATCTCTCTTCGTTGTTGATTCTGTGATTCCAAGTCCTCGGTGAAATGTTGTACACTTTTGGTCAAACACAAGTGAGGAACATTCTCATGACAGTAGTTTTTCCAACATTTACAAGTATATGCATATACGTGTATATACATATACACACACACACACATATATATATATATATATATATATATATATATATATATATATATATTATATATATATATATATATGCAGAAAAATCACTGGGAAATAAGAAGCTTAGTCCGAACGTTTTCGTCAATTTAAGACATTATCAAGTAATACACAGTTACAGAGACAAAGGTGGATATATATACATAAAGTAAAAGACAAGCTAGGAACATGTCTTCTACTTTATGTATAAAATATCCACCTTTGTCTCTGTCACTGTGTATTCCTTGATAATGTCTTAAATAGACGAAAACGTTCGGACTAAGCTTCTTATTTCCAGTGTTTTTTTCTGCATATTATTTTCACGTGTGCCTTGTGAATTACTGCAATATATATATATATATATATATATATATATATATACATATATATATATATATATGTGTGTGTGTGTATATATATATATATATATACATATATATATATATATACATGTATATATATATATATGAATATACATATATAAATATATATATATATATATATATATATGTGTGTGCAAAATAACGACAGGAGAAGAGAGACTTGTAGATATTCTACAAGTTTCTTTTCTCCTGTGGTTATTTTGCACTTTCGTATTACTGTGATGTGATTGCTTGCAATATATATATATATATATATATATATATATATATATATATATATATATATATATATATATGTGTGTGTGTGTGTGTGTGTGTGTGTGTGTGTGTGTGTGTGTGTGTGTGTGTGTGTGTGTGTGTGTGTGTGTGTGTGTGTGTGTGTGTGTGTGTGTGTGTGTGTGTGTGTGTGTGTGTGTGTGTGTGTGTGTGTGTGTGTGTGTGTGTGTGTGTGTGTGTGTGTGTGTTTCTCTCTTTCAGCCTCTCTCTCTCTCTCTCTCTTTGCCTTCCTCCCTCTCCCTCTCACCCTCCCACGCCCATAGGCCTCCCTCTTGCTCTTCCTCTCTCTTTCTATGCATTACACGTTTCTAGGATGTCCTCCCAATGGTGGGCGACAGAGGCCCACTGTCTTAATTAGTTATCAAAGGGATTCTTGGCCTCAATTTGAAAAAAAAGACAAAAAGAGAAAAAGAGAACAAGATAAACCCGTTGCTTACGTCTTACTAGGCTTGTGACCTCTTTTAGACAGCCAATCACAGACCTTGATAGGGAAATGGGGCGTGGCCAATTTGACACCACAATGCATAGATGTCTGAACAGAACAGTATTTGAACTCTCATACAACAATAACAACACACACACACATACACACACACAGACACACACACACACACACACATACACACACACACACATACACACACATGCATACACACACACGCACACACATACACATACAAATACACACACACACATATACACACACATCTGCTCATTTGATAGAATCTATTTATTAACAATGACGACTTTTATGTTAGTTATGGAAACCGCCAGCGCAGTACAAGGTGTAAAAAAATATTCACAAAAATACATATCTTTGACTGGACTGAAATTTCCTTCACGAGTAAAGAAATAATTATCTTTCACTGTCAAATATTTCAAATATCTCCCTCCATTACGATTAGATCCCTCACGAAAATATATAAGTTTAGTAACCAACCACATTAAATACAACCAGAAGAAGGTACTCGTACGATTCTGCTGCATCATGGGACAGATTCCAACGTCCCCAAGAGGGAAGAATGAATACCAAACGACATCGAACAAACTCCAATGCCAAGTAGTCACTATAATCCCCAGCAATGATAATTTCAGTACGGTAAACGATAGACACCCTTATGGCGTGAGTGCATAAGTGTCTTCTGTCGACTATTGGGTGCCTTATCCATCGAAACCTTGCTGAATACGAGGACTATCCAAAAGCGAAATTACGTTGTTATGGACTGTCATTTACCAGCGCTTCTATTATGAAGAATTTAATGAAGTCATCTGACGT
This sequence comes from Oratosquilla oratoria, assembly GCF_046742065.1. Taxonomy (NCBI): domain Eukaryota; kingdom Metazoa; phylum Arthropoda; class Malacostraca; order Stomatopoda; family Squillidae; genus Oratosquilla; species Oratosquilla oratoria. The sequence goes on along the minus strand of NC_134800.1, from coordinate 11,205,201 downwards.
TTGATATTATATGATGTACTGTATATAGTGGACTACAGGATGGAAAGGGTTTGCATAAGGAGAGAGAGAGAGAGAGAGAGAGAGAGAGAGAGAGAGAGAGAGAGAGAGAGAGAGAGAGAGAGAGAAATAAAGAGAGAGAGAAGGGAGGGGAGGGAGAGAGGGAAAGAGAGAAAGAGAGAGAGAGGGAGAGAGAAAGAGAGAGAAGGAGAAAGAAAGAGAGGGAGAAAGAGAGAGAAATAGAAAGAGAGAGAGGGAGAGAGAGAAAGAGAAAATAGAAGAAAGAGAAATAAAGAGAGAGAGGGGGAGAGAGAAATAGAGAGAAAGGAAGAGAGAGAGAGAGAGAGAGAGAGAGAGAGAGAGAGAGAGAGAGAGAGAGAGAGAGAGAGAGAGAGAGAGAGAGAGAGAGAGAGAGAATATAGGGAAGTGAGGACATTACCTAGGATGATGGAGTTTTGGCTGTGCTCAAATACCAAGGGATTGAGGCCTGTGCAGGTTTGATAACAGACGAGGCACGGACGAGTCTCGCCTCTCCGACGTCATTTACTTATGCTATGCTGTTTGAAAAATGTATATCATATTCATGGAAAGTTTGTTTTTCGTGTTGAAATTGTTAAAAGTGGAATTAACAAAATAAAAGTTAAAACTGGGAGATAAACATTCATACAAATAATACTCACACATGCAAACACACACACACACACACACACACACACACACACACACACACACACACACACACACACACACACACACACACACACACACACATACATATGCACACTAACAGAGATGAGATAATACAAGGAGTAGCGACCGAATTGGTTCCCAGCCTTGCACATAAAACATACGAACAGAGATCAAAAACCCTTGACTTCCCATCATTGAAAGAAAGAAGGGAAAGAGGAGATATTATCTTATTTTTCAAGTCATTAAAAGGAATAGATAGGATTGATAGAGAAGATCTTATGCCTTGGGACGGATGAGGGTTCAGTGATCTTGGAAGCAAATTGAAGAAGTCTACGTGTGTGAAAGATGTAAAGAAACAAGATTTTATGTACAGATGCGTCAGTTCCTAGAATAGTTTAGATAATATAGCCCAAGTGGAAACTGTAAACGGTTTTAAATCTAGGAGTGATAATTAGAGAAAAAGAGCTTAGCTCTTTTCCTGTGTATCATAATTAGTTAAGTCTGTATTAGAGCATACACACACACACACACACACACACACACACACACACACACACACGATATTTGATTGTGTGGATCTATCTATAATCACCATATTTAATTATATTACTTCAGTGATATGGGGGTAAATCCTTTAGGCAATTATTTTACACACAGCAATCCGAGTGGCTTATCCACTGCGAAATAAATTATGAGTAAATAAGCATTTTTTGCATTACTCTTCTCATCAAAGCCTTTGAAAAATCAACATATGTGAGTTAATTAGATTTAACTCCCGTTTTTCGTATTATAATTCTCGTGTAAACAGGTGCCGCTAAATACCCTGACTATAGACTTTCGAAACTTGAATGTTTTATTTGGAGACGTGACAACGCAGTCACGAATGAAAGATATTTTTTCATACTGTGAATCACATAATACGAATGAAAACACACGTTTTTATGACGTGTATAGATATTTGATTATGATAATGAAATGATGATAATGATGATGATATGGTTTAATGTCACAAACTTCCCCTTATCGGAAGGCCAGGACGGTGCCCCTCACAAAGGACTTTGTAGCGTGGAACTTAATGAACTATGCCCTTGGCTCAACCTCCCCGGTGGCAGGATTCGAACCGCCATCCCCCCGACCTTCGCCGCGAGTAATGACGCTCTAACCCGCTCAGCCAGCAATTATGGTGAAAGTTAAAATTTAAAGTTGCCGGGTTTCAGTTCCGATATCAGTCTCAAAGATTCTTCTCGGAAAATTCAACAGAGGCAATCCTCAAAACCCCCCGGGGTGCCCAGCCACGGGAATAGCCTCCCCAGTAAACAACATAAGCTCATGGGCCCAGCCGAGTCTCGATCTGCCGACCCCGTGAATTGATTACGAGGTCAGCGCCCTACAACTATACTAGCTACGAAATAAAGAGCTTATTCCTTAAGATTTTACAAACAAGTACATAAAAATCATTATCTTGCGTGCATGAGGCAGCCAGATACCTTAGCAATAACGAAAATCTTATCACACATCAAACAGATCAAGTTTAGCCGTATGCGATTCTTGATTGTGATATGCATCTGAACAAGCACCCCAAAAAACGTATCACAAGCACCTAGCATGTTCACACAATCCACTCACAGTCCTACCTATAAACTCAAAGCTGGGCTGAACCCCTTAACGAGTGTTGTGAATGAGGTTGATGGTGATCTTAGATTTGATATGATAATTGATGACTAAGCCCCGGGTGATTTGTATGCCAATGTTAAAACCTGATGAGAGGGAAACTCAATTATGTCCATTATCTCTCAGTCACCCATCTATACAGTCATAAGCAAAAGTTTTTACTCAACGTGCAGTTTTCACAATATTATTATGATTTTTTATTGTCGAGTAAGTACTAGATTTTCCTGTGTAGTATTTGGTAATCTTCTTGAATAGATAAAAAGAAAATTGTAAGATAATGAATTTGAATTTTATATCATGAAAAACTCTGGGCGGTTTAAAAACTTTGCTCGTGAATGTACATATAGAGTAAAAGCAGCAGCGACTGCAACAGCACTGTAGGAGAGAAGCCAAACGCAGAGTATCGGATCCAATGTATTTAACGTTAAATACATTGGATCTCATACTCTGCGTATAGCATTGAATCCCATACCGTGCGTTTGGCCTCTCTCCTACAATGTACATATAGCCTTCCAGAGCGCCTGATAGCTCCTTTCAGTTGACTTTACTGGCTCTAGTTAGACACAAGTTTCTTTCCTGCTCAGAATATGGCCACACAGAAACGGTTCCAAGCATCCAAGATGGCGGAGGTGGAGATTATGACTACGAATACTACTACGAGTATATCTACAACGTCTACTACGACGACGACCACGGTGACGACTACAATTAATTTTTCTTTCAGTTCAAGGTTTTCCTCATAGTAAAACGATTAAGATCTCTGTCATCGTCCTTGATCAAGTGAAGAACTTTGCAAATTTATTCGGATTGGCAAAAGTCAACGCTAACGAGCTGCGAAATGGTCCACGCCTTTGAATGGCAAAAATTAATGACTCCAATTCATTCTTCATACAGAAAAGGGAAAGAAAAGAGAAATCTAGAAAAACAAATGCATATATATTTTCTATGCTTGTAACCAATGATTACATATTCTTGAAATGTCCAACGTGGTCTTCACACTTAAAGTATACACATTTAAAGCTACAATCAACCTTAGTATGATATCATATATATATATATACATATATATATATATATATCTATATATATATATATATATATATATATATATATATATATACCTGAAAAATCAGGCCGGCCTTTGCAAGCTTTGGACTCGGGTTTCTCTGAGCGTGATACTCAAGCGTTACCATCC
>NC_134800.1:11186648-11191648 GCF_046742065.1 Oratosquilla oratoria | reverse complement strand
ATATATATATATATATATATATATATATATACATATATATAAGTGTTCTGAACGCTACGGGCTGTCTCTCAGCTAAAGCCATCTAGCACTAAAGACAGTAAAAACATCATAGATATGAAATCAATAACAAGACGATAGATCACTGTGATAAATAGGTTAATTTTTGTCTTTTATCATTAAATAATGTAGCAGTTATTCTTTGACAGTGCAGTACACCCCACAACTGATTGTAACATATTATGAAACTGGGCGAATGGCTAGTTAATGAGAATGACCAAATTGAATTTTAAACTATGATTAAAATTCCCACACACGCATTCTGTTTTCATTTTCGTGATAAGAAATAACTCGAAAATCCTCTGTCTGAAATTAATTACCTTCATGATTATTCTTTCCTTGTAGCATCATCACATAATCAGGTCATAATTTGTTTTAAAACTTAATAATACACTCCCAAAAACAGAGATTAATTCAAGTCGAAGCCTGGGGCAGATGACGTAATAGTATGAGGCGCTGTTTACCAAAGCCGACATGAACAGTTTAGCATAAAGAATTATGTGCTGATATGCTTCCTCGGTTCCATGAATTCTTCTCTTTCATGGCGCATCTTATATATCAGAATTTATGAGCATTTATCTTAAGTACTATGTGGTTACTGTAATTTGAACGCATTGTGTATAAAAATAGCCTGAATTCTGTATGATTATTTTCTAATAATACCCATAATAGAGGAGAAAGCTTAGTTTGGTATCGTAGCGCACATCCTCTCTCTCTCTCTCTCTCTCTCTCTTTCTCTCTCTCTCTCTCTCACCTTCTATCCACACATCCTCCACCCTAATTATGTTGGTGTCGTGTCTACGTACTGTAAATATATGCCTGATAGTGTATACGATGACTAGGTAGGATAAACATGTGTCATCTGTTATGTTTCCTGTCCTGTGTTGATATGTCAAATACGACAAAACCACCATCCGCAACAACAAAAACATAATAATAAAAGAAATAATAACAATAAGATAATAATAATAAATAATGATAAATAAGGTATACCAAGGATTTCCTGATTTTCAAGAATGTCAGAAAATTGTTTGCTATGTTCTCCGGAGATCGTTTTAAACGACATCTCTATGGACCATTTGGTCTCGCGTTGGTTCTAAATTTCATCGTACAGTTATTTCTCTATTGAGAACATTGAAAAAGAAATGGGTATCTCCATTCTTTAAAAAAAAAAAAAAAAAAAAAAAAAAAAAAAAAAAAAAAAAAAAAAAAAAAAAAAAAAAAAAAAAAACGACATTTAAAAAATCCGAATTCGAGAAGAATTCTCAATATTCTATGCCCGGAAGTCAATGTAGAGAAGATAGAAACGAAACTGGTTTGATAAGTTCTTCGGTATAGAAAACGGAGTAAGGAAGTAGAGTTGGTAACAAACGACAGTTTCAAAGGTGATGCGAAGAACGGTAGTGGCGAAAAAGTCCAATAAATTTGTACATTTGGTTCAAACTTCAAAACTTGGCTCGTAAGTTAGTAGCGCCATACTATTTCATAATTTCGACGGCAGCACCTAGGGCCATCAGTCCTTCCCCCCAAGTTGAATGAAAGGCAAAATGGCTGCCACCCAAGGGAATAATGGCCGAAACCTCAAGCTATAATGGCTTTATTTTTCCAAACTTATTGGCCACATTTCATTGTCCTTTTTTTTTTTGGGGGGGGGGGAGGGAGTCGCAAGTGGGCTGTTGACTTTTATGCCCCCCTGTTCCCCTAAAAAATGCAGACTATGCTGATAAGCATATAAGAATACTTAGGATCATATCAGCATAAAGGAATAATAACACTAGTTCACAGTCTGCCTCGTGACTTTATATCCGCAGACTCTGCTTGTTCATCCACCCCAAGAAGAAGCTTCTGGTCTTCGGGTCTTTGAGTCCCTGATGATTTCGAAAGTTGGTTTTTCGTATTCGAAGAAGAAGAAAAAAAAGGTAACTGCATGACCATGCAAAGGATGAGGTAGTGGGAAAAAAAGAAAGACGAAGATGGTCTTGCTAACTTTTAAGGTTGATTTGTCTCTACGATGTTACAGTCACAAACAGAAGACCATAATTCTCCGGGGGACCTCAACAGTGGAAAACACATTAGTGTCTAGACACATTCGCGTCTAGACACAAAAGAAGAATACATTCGTCTGTCTAGACACAATACAAGAACACAGACACTGACGTAACAGCTGCGACTGTTGGAAGACCTCAAGGAAGAACTCAATGTCAAGACTGAAATAACTCTGAACAGCTGCAAGCGTTGAAGACCTCGAGAAAGAATTCGATGTCAGGACTGAAACAACGCTGAAGAGCTTCAAGCCTTGGAAGAACTCAAGAAAGAACTCGATGTCAGGACTGAAACAACTCTGAAGAAGCTTCAAGCCTTGGAAGACCTCAAGAAAGAACTCGATGTCAGGACTGAAACAACGCTGAAGAGCTTCAAGCCTTGGAAGAACTCAAGAAAGAACTCGATGTCAGGACTGAAACAACTCTGAAGAAGCTTCAAGCCTTGGAAGACCTCAAGAAAGAACTCGATGTCAGGACTGAAACAACGCTGAAGAGTTTCAAGCCTTGGAAGACCTCAAGGAAGAACTCGATGTCAGGACTGAAACAACTCTGAAGAAGCTTCAAGCCTTGGAAGACCTCAAGGAACAACTCGATGTCAAGACTGAAACCACTCTGAACAGCTGCAGGCGTTGGAAGACTTCGAGAAAGAGCTCGATGTCAGGACTGAAACAACGCTGAAGAGTTTCAAGCCTTGGAAGACCTCAAGGAAGAACTCGATATCAGGACTGAAACAACTCTGAAGAAAATGCAAGCCTTGGAAGACCTCGAGAAAGAACTCGATGTCAGGACTGAAACAACGCTGAAAAGCTTCAAGCCTTGGAAGACCTCGAGGAAGAACTCGACGTCAGGACTGAAACAACGCTGAAGAAGCTGCAAGTGTTGGAAGACCTCGAGGAAGCAAATGAAGTCAGGACTGAAGCAACTTAGATCGTTCTCGTTTTTATGATCATCACCAAGAAAAGAACAATCTCCAGTTCGCTGTGCCAACGACTTAACAAATCTCCTATGTGTCCTTTTAAAGGAAAAAATTCTGTCCAATCCTGACATGGAAGTGTCCGGAACTTTGGGAATTCGTGAAAGCTGAAATTGAAAAGACATTCCATAAAGACAACGAAAGACAAAAGTTCACGAGGAAAGTTTGTGGCAGACGGTCAAAGGCACAGAATCTAAACAGTATATTTCCTCGCATTTGGAAAACGTCCTGATCACTTGTTAAGATAAAATCTTTACAGGGCTTTGCATACGAGTGGGATCTATCATTGTTATTTCATCTCTGACTCCGAATAGTGAGGCTACTACGCCAGCAATAGTATTGACAAGGGTTTCATTACCCCTAAAGGGCCATTTACACGGTCAAACAGTTTGACAAACCCGGTTTGTCAGACAAGTGTTTGAAGTGATGTTTGACCGTGTGAATGGGGTATTTGGTCGTCAAACACGTTTGTCGAACGTGTTTGACAACCAAATACCCTATTCACACGGTCAAACATTACTTCAAACACTTGTTTAACAAAGCGGGCTTGTCAAACCGTTTGACCGTCTAAATGCCCCTTTAGAGCCATTTACGTCGTCAAACCCGGTTTGACAAACAAGTGTTTGAAGATATGTTTGATCGTGTGAATGGTTGTCAAACACGTTTGTGAAACGTGCTTGACAAGCAAATACCCCATTCACAGTCAAACATCACTTCAAACACTTGTTTGACAAACCGGGTTTGACAAACCGATTGATCGTGTAAATGGGCCCTTTGCCCCACACGGACTGGGTGAATCTAACAAAATTACGGATTCAGCCGCGTTGCTCCGGCCGAAGCCGTAACCTTTGCCCGATGTGCTTGGGTTGCTGGAACAGGTGGTAGTCGGTGAGAAGTGTGGGATTCGAACCCACCTGTCGTTAAAAGAATAAGATGATGTCTGTGTATGCAGACGCGAATCAGCATTGTATTTAAAATGTCCTCAATATTTTATCTTCTCCCAAATTGTAACACAACTTAATTTTTTCACGAAACAAGAAAGACACCATAGTTATGAAATACGTTTTTTTGCTCAACATATATATATATATATATATATATATATATATATATATATATATATATTTTTTTTTTTTTTTTTTTTTGACACAAACTGAAGGTTGCGTCAGCTCGCGTGTCAACGATGGAAGACAACTCTTCTCCCACAGGAAGATCATCTTCGGGAAGATTTTTTCTATTCATGAGGACTCTCCTACAGACGAACTAAAAACATATAATGATCCCCATTCCTCCCCTGTCCTCCCTTTTCTTCCCTCCTTCCCATTTTCCTCCTTTTTTTTCCGTCCACGTTCAGATCGCTGCGATAGACAGAAGACAGAGGGTTTTTCTTTTGTTTTGTTTTTTCATAAATATTTCATTTATTTTATTTCATTTGGCTGAAAAGTAATCCCGAGGAATAAGAGTCTGGATTGATATCGGATGGTTCCTTCAAACATGAAGGCAGAAATTGCAGATTTCTTCAGATCAATTTCTGAGTTCAAGAGAAGGAAAATATCTCGGTCTTTTTTCTACACACACACACACACACACACACACACACACACACACACAACAACAACAACAACAACAACACAGACAGCATAATACGCCATTAATACCCGTAACCCGAACAGCAGTTTCCTAGTTACGCATTATGGTCTCTTGCAGTGTCCTTCATTCCTATGCTCTAGTTTATTCGCACGTACACACACACACATACACACACACACACACACACACACACACACACACATACACACACACACACGCACAGCTTTTTACACCATCAACACCCATAAACCGAACAGCAAGTACCTAGTGTAGGCATTATGGTCTCTTCCAGTCTCCTTCATTCCTATGTTCTATTGTATCCGCACGTACACATACAC
>NC_134800.1:11171648-11184148 GCF_046742065.1 Oratosquilla oratoria | reverse complement strand
TTTTAAATGGTCAGTAGTTAGTACCATCGTGTCATTAGCTAGTACAATTACCTTAGCACTATAAAGCGTAAAGCTGGGAATTTGCCATTCTTGAATTATATTTTAAGAAACTATCTGAACAGCAGTAAGATTATATGTTGCTATAAAAGAGATGAAGTCTAAGTTGTGCTTCAACCTCACAAACTTCATTCGTTCCTTAACCGAAGTAACTTCTTTACTGGTAAGTCATAGTCGCCACAGCCCACAGCCACAGCATTCTCGAAGTAGGATTCATTGCTGTGACCCGCTACCGATCTCACCACTGCCCAGTCTCCTTAACTCTTAGCCTTTGTATCAGTGGTTAACCTTTGGGAACCCAAGCCATTTGAATGGATAACCAAGGATTTGTGACAATATTTTCCCAATATTCCTATTCAAAATACTATCAAAGCATTAATCCTGATTGTAGAATTCCTGAGTCATTATTATCTAAGATTAAACAAAACATTGAGACATAGATGATCTGACTAAGGTTGAAAGAAACTACCAACATCTATTCTTGCCTCTTAAGTGTTTATGTAGGTAAGGGTCGCTATGGTCAATCTGGACAGGATTTTGGATCGCAGTCAAAAAAGTTTAAGAGCCATTGTTCTGTATCCATTCTTAGCCTCCTGAGCTTAAAGAATAGTCGATCGTCTTCGGAGAAGGAAAGAATGTTACAAATGCCCAAACGAACCACCCGCCGGACATTCACTTCGGCCCTGGAACAACGCTGGAACAATACCATGGTGAAGAAAGGTATAGAGTCCACATCAGGAACAGATTTGATCGTGCACAGTGTGGCCATGTTTCAAGTAGTTCTGGGTTCCAATGTCTTTAGTATAAGTGTCAGATCTTACGTCATCTATCTCGACACCCTTAATGACCCTCAAACTTTCTTTTCGTCTCGTCATCTCTCGAGAGACGACGGGAGGATTTCGTGTGTCTTTTGTCCACGAAGTAACACGAAGAACCGAAGAAGACTTGAAGGTCTGTCTCTCTCTTGATCCTGTTGTAGATCCTTGTACGGCGCACAAAACCCTTGATTTTCTTTCTTCTGTCATCTCCTTAATCCTCTTACGTCACCTCCAACTCAAAAATGAAGAACAAATTCTCAGGAATTAGTGTGGGATCACTTGAACAGGAGCTTATGTGTCTAGGGTCCATTACCCCCCTTTTGGGGAGAGGGGCCCACAGACTTTCATAATTGGAATCGTGGGTCGAAAAGTAATAGAGATTTCTGGATTGCCGATGATATTATTCAGTGTTGAAGTAGACCCTAGGAGGATACAGAACAGCAATCCATAACATTGGGATACATGAGGAACTAAGTTGAGAACACTTGTTCCGAGGGAGCAAGAAGGTAAACGATGACCATGAGAGACAGGAGAGGTGATGGGAGGAGGAGGAGGAGGACGAAAAAAACGATGACGAGAAGAAGGAGGAGGAGGAGGAGGAGGAGGGAGAGGAATGGTGACGAGAAGGAGGAAGGGAAGGAGGACGAGAAGACGATGACGAGAAGGAGGAGGAGGAGGAAAAGGAGGAGGACGAAAAGAACAATGACAAGTTGGTGGAGAAGGAGAGGGGAGAGGAGGAAGAGGAGGAGGACGAGGAGGAACAAGAGGAAAAGGAGGAGGACGACAAGAACGATGACAAGGTGGAGAAGGAGGAGGAAGAGGAGGAAGAGAAAGAAAAGGAAGAAGAGGAGAAGGAAAAAGAAGAGGAGGAAGAGGTGGAGGCAGAGGAAGAGGAAGAAGAGGAGAAAGAGGAGGAAGAGGAGGAGGAAGAGAAATAGGAGGCGGAAGAGAAAGAAGAGGAAAATAAAGACCAAAAAAATGGAAGAAAGAGTCATCACCTTATAAATTTTAATCTTCCAGCCGACAGGCAACTCCAGTGAGCTGACACAAGCCTTGATTAATCCCTTGCCTGTCACAGCTTCTTCAGACTACTGAGGGCGAAAGGGTGATTTCAGTCATATGAGGAAAGCTCATGAGAGTCGAGGTCCATCCCCTTCTATGCGCCTCGTACCCAAGTATGACCTATTTTGGAGGGTTATCCCTCTCACTGACATTGGTGACTTTTATACTTGTTCTGGCTGCCGTCAGGTGGTTTTTGTTCGATATAGACTAGCGGTTCTCGACCTTTTTCAATTAATTCTCCTCTTTTATAAATTCTCAATATTCATGTAGGTCCCCTTCATTTGTATCCTAAATCCCAATCCGCCAAAAAAGGCAAATAATAGTAATGATAATAATAAAAATAATAATAATAATAATAATAATAATAACAATAATAATAATAATAATAATAATAATAATAATAATAATAATAATAATTAATAATGATGATAATAATAATAATAATAATAATAACAACAACAATAATAATAATAGTAATAATAACAACAACAATAATAATAATAGTAATAATAACAACAACAATAATAATAATAGTAATAATAACAACAACAATAATAATAATAGTAATAATAACAACAACAATAATAATAATAGTAATAATAATGATAATAATAATGATAATAATGATAATAATAATAATAATAATGATAATAATAATAATAGTAATAATAATAATAATAATAATAACAATAATAATAATAATAATAGTAATAATAATAATAATAACAATAATAATAATAATAATAACAATAATAACAATAATAACAATAATAATAACAATAATAACAATAATAATGATAAATAAATAAAATGTTGATGAGGAGGAACCCTTCACTTTATTACAAAGTTGGCAATCATAATAATCATAGTACAGAGTGATGGTCTTTTCTTATCTAGATTCCTCACATTATATATAGTTGTATAATTTGTAATAGTTAGGCCATGACTTCACTAAATACTTGTCTTGGCGACCTTAGGACCCGAGGCCCACAAGGTTCAAAACCAATGGACTGAGGTATTCTTAAAAAAAAAATTCTTTCCTTATATAAATATTTCCTTATACAAATATTATACAAATTCTTTGAAGGGAAAGAATTCTTTTTAAGAATATCATGGTAAGAATATTGCGGTGGTATTCTTAAAAAATATTTCCTTATATAAAACCTTGGAGGGGAAAGATTTTTTAAGAATATCATCGTAAGAATCTTGCTGCGGTATTCTTAAAAAAAACTTTCCCTCTATGAATCTTATATAAAACCTTGGAAGGGAAAGAATTTTTTTTAAGAATACCACCGTTATCCTTTACCCTTCCCCCGCGTAGCAATATGCTTGAAGACCTCTTCATCTTCTCTTTCCCTTCGTTTATCTGTTACAGGTTTTTGATATCTTTAGTCTTCCTGCAAAACCCAGGCTTTTGCCCGGCTGAGTTGTTTCTGAGCTAATTCGTCCATTGGGTCTTTTATGTTTGCGTCACGACCCTTTGGCCTGGTACTCCACCTCATCGTCATCCTCAAAGGCGCTGGAGAGTCTGCGCTGTCGGGAGCCCTATACTTTTATCAAAACAATTCTACCGCAAAGTCAGAAAAAGGGGAAAAAAATATTGTGGGTTTCCAAGAGGAAGTTTGTCACGGGAGATGCGGTTCACAATATGAAGCTCTATAGTGAGTTTCACGAGGTTTCCTTTTCATTTATTTTTGTTTGTCTATTTATATGTCCGTTTGCCTATCTTTTTATCTATTCATCTATGTATTTATCTATTTATTTCATTTATTTATTTATTCATCCATTTATTCATGTGTTTATTCATTTATCTTTAACCTGTCTATTTACTTATCTATCTATTTATTCATTAATTTATTTATCTATTCGTTTATATATATATATATATATATATATATATATATATCTTTTTTTTTTTTTTTTTTTTTTTTTTTTTTTTGCTATCATTTTGATCTTGTGTTTCTGTTCGCTCCAAGGTATTTCCAGTCCTTCCTTTCCCCCAATTTTCCCATAACGAATATTTTCCGTTTATTTGTGTGTTTGACATCCGCCTCTTTTGTCCACATATCATTCCACCCACCGAGGGTTCCTCCACAGTTATCCCCACTTTCTCCCTTCCTCCTCTATTCGAGGTTCAGCGTTTTCCGTTTCTTTGTAGAGCTCCAGGTTTTCCCTCTGGAAGTCTTCTACCGCACAGTGCCCGAGAGCTTCTGCATTCCTTTATGGAGTTTCCGACAACCAAAGGTTTGTGTCGGTCTGCAGTCTTTTAGTAACGTCGCCCTCCGCTCGTATATCTTTTCTCTTTTCTTTTTCTCTCTATTTCTCTTTCTATTTCTCTCTCAATCTATTTCATTCTCTCTCTCTCTCTCTCTCTCTCTCTCTCTCTCTCTCTCTCTCTCTCTCTCTCTCTCTCTCTCTCTATTTCATTCTCTCCCTCTCTATCTCTCTCTCTCGCTCTCTGTTTCACTCTCCCCCTCTCTCTCTCTCTCTCTCTCTCTCTATTTCATTCTCTCCCTCTCTCTCTCTTTCTCTCTCTTTCGCACTCTGTTTCACTCCCCCTCCCTCTCTCTCTCTCTTTCTTTCTCTATTTCATTCTCTCCCTCTCTATCTTTCTCGCTCTCTCTTTCGCACTCTGTTTCCCTCTCCCTCCCTCTCTCTCTCTCTCTTTTGTTCATTCTCTTCTTTTTCTTTCTCTTCCTCTTCTTCCTACCCAATTTCTTTCTCCTTCCTTTCCTTCACCTTCTTATCTTTCTTCTTCTACTCTTATACTTTCCTCTCCTCCTCCTCTCCCCCTTCTTCTTCCTCCTCTTCATCCACATCCTCTGCCTCATCCTCTTTCCTACCCTTCCTCCTTTTTCCACCCCTTCTTCCACCTCCTCTTCCTTTTCTCCTTCAACGGTCGAGTTTCCAAAAATCAATTATCGTTGATTTTCGTTCGCTTGTGCAATGGTCCGCCGGAGTTCCTCTTGTTATCGTTCATTTTCTTTCTCGTTCGCAAGTTTGTTCCATTTGCTGTTGCGTCTGCATCCTCTTCCCCCCCCCCGGTTTTTATTTGGTTTTTGGTTTTCCTTTTCCTTCCTATTTTGAATTTTCCTTCTTCATTTTATCACTGGGATTCTCTCTTCTGTCGTCGTTGATGCTGTTATTGTTGTTGCTGCTGCTGTTGTTGTTGTTGTTATTGTTGTTGATGTTGTTGATGATGCTGTTGTTTTTGTTTCAATATTGTTTTTACTGTTCATGTTTCCTTGCTGTTGTTATTTCGATTTCGTTATCAATGTTGTTATTAAAGATGCTGATAATGTTGTCAATGCTGTTAATTTTTTGTTTTGTTGTTCATACTGTTGTTGCTCCTTCCATCTTTCTCTCTTTCTTTATATCTTTCTTTTTTATTTCTTTCTTTCTCTTTTTTATCTTTCTCTTGCTAAACCTTCTAGCCCTATCGCCGTATAGTCCTCTAGCGTTCTCTCCCTCTCTCTCTCTCTCTCTCTCTCTCTCTCTCTCTCTCTCTCTCTCTCTCTCTCTCTCTCTCTCTCTCTCTCTCTCTCTCTCTCTCTCTCTCTCTCTGTTTTGTCTTTCTCATGCTAGCCATCAAACCTTCTAGCTCTATCGCCTTATAGCCCCCTAGCCTTCTCTCTCTCTCCCTCCCCCCTCTCTCTCTCTCTCTCTCTCTCTCTCTCGCTCTAACCCCTTCAACGTTGTGTTGCCCTTTGGAGACTCAATCCAAAAGAACCTCATACTATCCTACCCGGCGGATGTGGGCGTCACCGCGCTGGAGGAGGCGATGACGTCGGTTCCCATTCCAGGCCGGGGCTTCCAGAGCGTGCTGGAACCCGAAATTTCATTTGGGCTCTTCGGTCCGATCTCCTGGGGTCCCGGCAACAGGCCGGCCGGGGCGAGGGAACGAGAAACTATTCAAGTCGGGAGGTCCGGTGCTCGCGCGCGCACACACACACACGCACACACACACACGACACGATGGCGCGCTAGGTATAGTTCCCGACCGTCACTATGGCGGCCTGGGTTCGAATCCAGCCCAGGGCTGAAATAATTTCAGTATCGCTGCGCTTCGAGTCGTTACCCCAATTCTCGTGGTCGGGGAGTTGTGTGTGTGTGTGCGTGTAAGGTCACAGTATTACCCATAGATCAGTAATATATAAACACTGAGCTCTCTTCCGGGAGGGTAAAAGATGTCGATCACGAGTCCAACACGTGATCCAAGACCATGGTGAATCACACACACACACACACACACACACACACACACACACACACACACACACACACACACACACACACACACACACACACACATATATATACACGGAGACCTCTGTCTCTCGCTCCCTCTTCCTCAACATTTTCGTTATTGTGACACATTAAGTACAAAACTGTCTGGCCAATCTCTACTGCATTATCTCTATGACTTCTCTTCAATATGACATCATCTCCAAAGATAGAAGCGTTGGTTATTGCCAACAAAATGCTATCTTTTGGCACAGGCCAGGCTATCGTACTTAGCACTAGGAGACCCTCCTCCTGGCTTCATACCTCTTCAATACAGCCACGCTGTGTGTATATTATTTCCTGACACATTTCAGACAATTCTATTCAGCCAAAGGTAACAACTTCTTTCTTCCTTCCCTCTCGTCTTCGAATTTACTTCTTAAATATATATATATATATATATATAATATATATATATATATATACATATATATATATGTATATATATATATATATATGTATATATATATATATATATATATATATATATATGTATATACATATATATATATATAAATATCCTGGAAGATTGAAATAACTTGAAGACAACCAGGAAAAAAATTGGTCAAGATGGATCAGCTTTTAATCTCCAGAAAGTGGTTTTCCTCAGTTGAAGGACATCGTCAACCCATTTCCTCATGTGTCCCACACTTATGGAATTCTGTTTCCCCCTCTCTTTGGGAATTACTTCAGCAGTGAACAGTATCAGTAAATATCCACTAATCACTGTTAGCTCTTGGTTTGAGACCCTATGTAGGGAAATCTCTGGTTCCCTAGAAGTCCATGGACTCTGGAAAGAGGATCACTAGACTTCCCACTTCCCAATCAACTCTTCGTAGCTAGAGCCAGTTCTTCTACTCGTGGCTGAGACCACAAGACCTTTCCTATCCTCACTGTCTACATTTGGAGAGTCCCAATCGGATACATCTCATCAAGCAACATTTTCCGCGTCATCTAGCTTGTTTCTTCAGCTCTTTCTCGGTCACATAGGTGATATATGGTTACCTACTATCTGGTACATCTTTCGTATATACCGACAATTCCTTCACAGTGGGTTTTGATTTTTGGTTAAGGTCAAATTTCGTGTATCAGCTACAACTGAGGATATTGAGACACAGAAGTCATTTCGAAGAACCTTGTGACACCAAAGTCATGTTTCCAAACGAGAAACTACAGTCCTGTCTTAGGCGTTTCACAATCTCTGGACCAATAAGTAATCCTATTTGTTCCGTTTTCTTCGGTGAAAGTTGACCTGATAGTCTCTGACAAGGATCAGTATAGAAACCTTTTTGAAGATCAAGCGAAAAGGATGATAGAATCATCTCCATGTACTTTTCTTTAAATTCCATCAACACCCTTATCTTTATCTGGAGGTGCAACCCTGATGGGCTGACACTCGGTTTCCGGACCAAACCTAGAACCTCTCTATCAGCTTTGGCTCTCTTTCTTCCACTTAAATAAAAAGGAGAGAGAGAGAGAGAGAGAGAGAGAGAGAGAGAGAGAGAGAGAGAGAGAGAGAGAGAGAGAGAGAGAGAGAATTTAAACAGTATCTTTGCCCGGCCAACAAAGACAGCCCCACACTCAAACAACACAGAAAACGACCCAACGTTTCTCCCCAGAGAGATCAATGGGAGGGCCCTAGGGACTGATGCCGACTACTGTAAGTCCGGTCCATACTGAGCTTCATGCAGCGCTGCATGAGGCAGATGGCAGTGTTGTTGTTGTTGTTGTTGTCGTTCCCTAGACTGTCTGTCCGAGCAGTCCCGTCTCCCCAAGGAATGCCATAGCCGAAACTGGGTTTTCCCACAAATCCTTTATAGAGCGTATGTTGTGTTGTTTGCGTGCATGATTGTGTATAATGCAGTCTTCCATTATGTGTTGTATGGTATGGGGTGAAGTGTTACATCCTGGGCAGCTGTTCACAATGCGGTCATCCAGCCTCTTCTGGTAGCTTAGAATTGCTGGGTGGTGACCGACGCCGAGTCTCCACAGTCCCAGCGCTTACAGTGTTGATAGACAGTGTGGATACTCAGCGTTTCATTCAACACTGCCATCTGCTTCATGCAGCGCTGCACGAGGCTAAGAGAGGACCCGGCTTAAGGCTTCGGGTTTCCAGTTGGTGAAACACGAGGCAAGAGTTGTCTTGTAAGTGTTCCACAAGGGCACTAGTGATTTATGTTTCCATTAATTTTCCTCTGCAGAAATTTTCCAGACTTGGCTGGTTATTATTTTTTTCTATTCAGGAACACAGGCGTGATATATGATAACACTCAGTCTTTAGATTTAGACCTAGCTACGATAAATAATTCCCTCATGACGACATTCCCTACCTCCTTTCTAAGTGCCCTTTGTATATAAATAGATTAATAGGAAGCAGTACAAAGGACGCAACTAGGAGTCTGGGCGACCTCCAGAGGTGTTCTTGAGCAGGACGCCAATGCCAACGACCAATCATAGCGTCAATTTGATCATGTAAATGCGACAACGCTTGTTGCCATTGCGAGGCAAAGTGGTACGTACCACGCATATGCACACACATGTGCGCACGTATACGTACAGGTACGTACACACACACGCGCACACACACACACACACACACACACACACACACACACACACACACACACACACACACACACACACACACACACATCTACTCAGGTATTCAAGGACTTATTTGGGCTTGTAAACCACTATCCTGACATGTTATTCTACCACTTGTCCCAGTAGTGAATGGACCACAAGACGATTAATCCTCACTGGTTGACATTGTTTAGACAAGCCATGTGATTAGCTCGGAATATGCATGATCAGGCAGGTCACAGAAAATCTTTCATTTGCATTCCCTGCAGGGACAAATGCTGACCGACGACAGCTACGTCATGTCGGCAATCATTTGAAGGGCAAGGACAACTGTATTGTGGAAGGCAGGGTCTGAGGGACGTATTTTCATTTTTGGTTTATCATAATCCTCAGGATAATACAAATAATATCATGATAGAAATTATGTTAACTTTATCTTTTATAACCTTACATTACCTTTCTTGCACATATATTTATTATAGTTGTCTCCTTCTTTTTACAGTCAACAACTAGTCATATATATTAACACATATACAAATGGATTATTGGGGTCGTGGTCATATCACGAGGATCATATTGGGGTCGCTTGATAAAAAGTTGGGAAACACTGATTCAAACCAAAAGAACCTCTACTAAGAGGGCTGCATTTTGGAAATGCACAATTTTATTCAGCTGAGGGAGGCAGGGCGGGGCCTCCCGGTGGTCTAAAGAAACCTTTGATGTATTTTGCAAAAAAAAAAAAAAAAAAAAAAAAAAAAAAAATCACATGGCAAGAATTTCCTATCGTCAAAGGATACATACACCTCAGATTACGGTCTGAAACCTCGTCCACATGGGCATATAGTGCTTGAAGACACAAAAGAGAATATTGTTCTTTGACTCACCGCGCCTGCAGGCAAACAAGAACAAACACTTTGCTGGTTTTGTCTTTTGTAGACAAAGGCAATGAGAGGCTCCGTCATCCAACAATATTCCCTTTTATGTACGCAGACACTATATTCTCGTGCGGACTCCAAACGTTCTCAGTCTATCCAAGTGAACGCCCTATTGTTATCGAGAAGTATATAAGTCCCTTAGCGCATAACAAAGAGTATCTGTGTCCCTTTCCTTTCTATAAAGAAGAGTTTGCCTTCTGTAGAGATTTTATTCTCTTTGACGTCAGAGGATTTTTTCAGCTTAGAAGGACTTAGAAATAAAAAGGGTAAAATGAAATATACACGGACCATCCCTCGTGGGCATGGCTCCTTTTCATGAAGGGCGAGAATCCTTTCAACCGGAAGGCAGTTATGATCCTTATAGTCATTACTAAAACCCTTTCCTCACTATCTACTTTGACTCTTCATTGAGAACAAGGAGTTCACTCTCTACCTTAACCCAATTGTACTGAGCTACACTACAAAGCGTTTATCCTCATTGAGGCAAGATGATTCCATTTAGTTAATGGAGCGCCCTGGACACAAAAAGGGTCATTTCAATGAGGTTATTCTGCTTCACAATAAACGATTTCTTTCAGGTGAAAGAGGAGACCTCAGCTGTTGCCAAAAACGTCGTCCTTTGCTCTGTACGGCCAGAGAGGTTGCAGATACCATTAGACACTTGAGCCAAACTCGGGTCCAGATCGTGCGAAGCGAAATCGAAACCAGCGCACCACAACGGCGGCACAGAAAAGGGGCCCTAATTCTGACACCCCGGCAGACAGGAACAGAAAGATAAAAATAGAAATATAGAAAAAGAGTGAAATGTGTGTGTGTGTGTGTGTGTGTGTGTGTGTGTGTGTGTGTGTGTGTGTGTGTGTGTGTGTGTGTGTGTGTGTGTGTGTGTGTGTGTGTGTGTGTGTGTGTGTGTGTGTGTGTGTGTGTGTATGTATATGTGTATATATATATATATATATATATATATATATATATATATATATATATATATATATATGTGAGGGTGTGTGTGTGTGTGTGTGTGTGTGTGTGTGTGTGTGTGTGTGTGTGTGTGTGTGTGTGTGTGTGTGTGTGTGTGTGTGTGTGTGTGTGTGTGTGTGTGTGTGTGTGTGTGTGTGTGTGTGTGTGTGTGTGTGTGTGTGTGTGTGTGTGTGTGTGTGTGTGTGTGTGTGTGTGTGTGTGTGTGTGAATTTAGGGAGTAGGATTTCATCGCGACATTTTCTATTAAATATCACAGCATACTCGTGATCTTTTTCTTAACACTTTCGTTTCTTCTAATTATTCTCTTCTTAGAAATAGGTAAATGATAAATAATATTTCCGATCGAGTCCATTGTTCTAGTTTTCATATCCACAATGGACTCGATCGGAAATATTATTTATCATTTACCTTGTTCTAAGAAGAGAATAATTGGAAGAATCGAAAGTGTTAAGAAAAAAATCACGAACGCTGAGTATGCTGTGATATCTAATAGAAAAATATATATTACACACACACACACACACACACACACACACACACACACATATATATATATATATATATATATATGTATTACATATGTAAATATATATATATGTATTATCTATATATATATATATATATATGTATATATATATGCATATTTATATATATATGCAAAGTAGATCACTTGGAAAAAGAAACTAACGAAGCAGAGCGCTTTCGTATATTACATCTTCAGTGCAACAAGTACATAGTGATAGGAATACATAGACAATATATACATGATACAAAGGAACAAGGACAGTTTGAATAAGCGTAGCGACCAATTACCTCCTGGAGAGCGGAAGGTCATTGTCAATTATCTTACGATGGTGGGGCGACATCAGGTCACAGTCGCCAAGGGTCACTGTTTCTACTAATGATATAGGGCGACATTAGGTCAATTCGTTGGGTTACATGTTATCTGATATTATCTTACTAATTTCTTGACAAATGAAATTATCAAGTTTGCACAAGCCTTTATGTAGGTTGGTATTTTGATTACTGGTGGTATAAATCAAACTGCACTCTATCAAATTTCTTGCTATTATGTTGTTGGTATAATAGATTGCCTGGGCATTACCCCAATCAACTGGATGATTATTTAATTCAATATGCTTGAATATACCACTAGAATTATTGCCATCCCTAACATTTTTCTTGTGTTGTTCAATTCTAATATTTAAGGGTTTGGCAGTTTGACCTATGTAAAATTGATTACTCATTTTGCAAGGAATTTCAGAAATGCATCCTTTTTTAATTTCAATACTATTGTTGATGAGTTTATGTTTTACTGTACTATCATGTTTAAAAACTACCTTTACGTTAAATCTTTTTAAAATTCTGTGATACTTGACAAATTTTCTTGAAACGGTAAAATTAAAACATTATGATAATTGAAAGGTGATTTAGGCTGAGGAGTTAAAAATGATTTCCTTGCAAAATTGTGTGTGTGTGTGTGTGTGTGTGTGTGTGTGTGTGTGTGTGTGTGTGTGTGTGTGTGTGTGTGTGTGTGTGTGTGTGTGTGTGTGTGTGTGTGTGTGTGACCTAATGTCGCCCTATATCATTAGTAGAAACAGTGACCCTTGGCGACTGTGACCTGATGTCGCCCCACCATCGTAAGATAATTGACAATGACCTTCCGCTCTCCAGGAGGTAATTGGTCGCTACGCTTATTCAAACTGTCCTTGTTCCTTTGTATCATGTATATATTGTCTATGTATTCCTATCACTATGTACTTGTTGCACTGAAGATGTAATA
>NC_134800.1:11163798-11166298 GCF_046742065.1 Oratosquilla oratoria | reverse complement strand
GAGAGAGAGGGAGGGGGAGGGAGGGAGGGAGAGAGAGAGAGAGAGAGAGAGAGAGAGAGAGAGAGAGAGAGAGAGTGAGAGTGAGACAGAAATAGATAGGTCGATAGATAGATAGATAGATAGATAGATAGATAGATAGATAGATAGATAGATAGATGGATAGAGGGATAGATAGGTAATGAGAGAGAAATTGAGATAAATAGGTAGATGGAAAACGAGAGAAAGAGTTGTATATATAGATTGATAGATAAATAGATTAATAGACAGATAAAGAACGAGAGATAGAGAACAAGAGAGAGAGAAGGAGAAAGAGAGAGAACGAGAGAAAGAAAGGGAGAAATAGAGAGAGAGTGAGAGAGAAAGAGAGAGAGAGAGAGAGAGAGAGAGAGAGAGAGAGAGAGAGAGAGAGCTGGACACCGAGGTTGTTTCTAAATTATGATCGAGAGAAACCGAATCGCGGTTGGTTTACCGTCATTACAAACCGCTCCCCATCCCCACCCCCATCCACCCCATTCCAGGCGACTGTCGTTTTCAATTGCCTCCTCCTCTTCCTATTGCCTCCTCCTCCTCCTCCGTATCCTCCTTTTCCTCCTCCTTTTCCTCCTCCTACTTCTCCTCCTCCTCCTCCCCTCCTCCTTTTTCCCCTTCTCCTCCTCCTCCTCCTCCTCCTCCTCCTCCTCCTCCTCCTCCTCCTCCTTTTTCCCCTTCTCCTCCTCCTCCTCCTTCTCCTCCTCCTCCTCCTCCTTCTTTTCTCCCTTTTTCTCCTCCTCCTCCTCCTCCTCCTCCCCTTCATTCTCCTCCACCTTCTCCTTCTCCTCCTCCTCCTCCTCCTCCTCCTCTTCCTCCTCCTCCTTTTCCCCTTCTCCTCCTCCTCCCCTCATTCTCCTCCTCCACCTTCTCCTTCGCCTCCTCCCCCTCCTTCTTGTCCTCCTCCTCCTCTTCCCCTCCTTCTCCCCCTCCTTCTTGTCCTCCCCCTCTTTCTCCTACTCCTCCTTCTCCTCCTCCTGTTCTTCTTCCTCCCCTCCTTCTCCCCTTCCTTCTCGTCCTCCTCCTCCCCTCCTTCTCTCCCTCCTTCTCCTCCTCCTCCTCCTCCTCCTCCTTGTCCTCCTTTTCCTACTCCTCCTCCTCCTCCTCCTGCTCCTCTTTCTCCTTCTACTCCCCTCCTTCTTCTCCTCCTCCTTCTCCTTGTCCTCCTCTTCCTCTTCCTCCTTCTCCTCCTCCTCCTTCGCCTTGTCCTCCTCTTCCTCTTCCTCCTTCTTCTCCTCCTCCTCCTCCTCCCCCAGTGCTTGTCACCTTTCCCTCAGTTCTGTTTTCCTCTTTTTATCTTTATTTTTATTTTTCTTCTTCAATATATTTCATCAGTTCCATCATTCTTCCTCTATTACATTCCACCTCTTAGTCCTCCTCCTCTTCCTCTTCTTTCTCCTCCTTCTTCCTATTTCCCCTACTCCTTCTCCTTCCCTTCCTTCTTCTCTTCATCCTCCTCCTCCTCCCCTCTTCCTTCTCTTCTTCTCTTCTTCTCTTCCTCCTTCCCTCTTCCTCCTCCCCTTCTCCCTTTCCTCCTCCTCCTTCTTCTCCCCCCTTCTTCTCCTCCTTCTCCTTCTCCCCTCCTTCTCCTCCTCCTTTTTCTCCTCCTCCTCTTCTTCCTCGTCCTTCTCCTTTTCCTCCTCCTTCTTCTTCGCCTCTTCCTCCACCTCCTCCTCCTCCCCCTCCATGTCTTAATCCCCTCCTTGACTCCACGGTTTTCTTAATTGAAATTGAAAAAAATGAAAGACTCGGAGGTCCTTTGCCCCGCCATTTTCACTTCCTGTCTACACCATCATTTCATCGCCTCTTTTCCGCTGCACCAGCCTCCTTTTCCTCTTCCTCCTCTTCCTCCTCCTCCTCCTCTTCCTTCTCGTCCTCCTCTTCCTCCTCCTCGTCTTCCTCCTCTTTTCCTCCTCTTCCCCTCTTCCTTCTCCTCTTCCTTCTCCTCTTCCTCCTCCTCTTCCTCTTCCTCTTCCTCCTCCTCTTCCTCCTCCTCTTCCTCTTCCTCATTCTTTTCCTACTTTTCCTCCTCCTCTTCCTCGTCCTACTCTCCTTCTTCCTCCTCTTCTTCTTCCTCCTCTCCTCTTCCTCCTCCTCCTCATCTTCTTCCTCCTCCTCCTCTTCCTCCTCCTCCTCCTCCTCCTCCTCCTCCTCTTTCTCCTCTTCTTTCTTCTCCTCCTTTTCCTCCTCCTCTTACTGCTACTCTTTCTCCGCCTCTTCCTCCTCCTCCTTCTTCTTCTTCTCTTCCTCTTCCTCCTCCCCCTTCACCTTCTCCTCGTCCTCTGCCTTCTCCTCTTCCTCTTCCTGCTACTCTTTTTCCGCCTCCTCCTCCTCCCCCTCCTCTTTCGTCGTCTTCTGCTCCTCCTCCTCTTGCTTTCTTTCCTCCATCTTTTGAAATTTTCTTTTCTTTTTGCTTCACCTTCTCTACCACTGTCTCTACATCTTGCTTCTCCTCTTCCTCCTCCTCCTCGTC
>NC_134800.1:11148798-11151298 GCF_046742065.1 Oratosquilla oratoria | reverse complement strand
CCCGGAAGGTTCTCTTGGACCCAAGAAGGTTCTCTTGGACCCAAGGTGGTTCTCTTGTACCCCGGAAGGTTCTCTTGGAACCCAAAAGGTTCTCTTGGACCCCGGAAGCTTATCTTGGACCCCCACTAGTTTCTCCTGGACCCAGAAAGGTTCTCTTGGACCTCGGATGGTTCTCTTGGACCCCCACGAGTTTCTCCTGGACCCCGAAAGGTTCTCTTGGACCCCGGACGGTTCTCCTGAACCTCAGATAGTTCTCTTGGACCCCGGGAGGTTTCCTTGGACCCCGAGAGGTTCGCTTTGACCTGGGAGGTTCTCTTGATTCCCTTTGGGTCCCTGGGGACGGGGTTTTCTTGAAGGCCAGGGGTTCTCCGGGAGCCGGGAGGTTTTCTTCGAGCCGGGGGGGGGGGTTCCTGGGGCTAAGGAGTTCTTCTGGGGCCGGGTGTTCTACTGGGGTCCGGGGGGGTTTTCCTGGAGTCCGGAGGGTTTTCCTGGGGTCCGGGGTTTTTTCCTGAAGCCGGGGATTCTGGGGTTGGGGGTTCTCCTAGGACCATAGGTTCTCGGAGACCAGAGTTCCTTTAGAGAACAGGGATCTTTAGGGTCGGGGTTCTTTTGAATGCTCTTGGGGTTCAGAGTTCTTCAAGATGTTAGAGGTTCTTTTGTGCCCGGGGTTTTGTTTTGGTGACAGGGATTTCCTTGGGGGTTCTCCTGAGTTCTGAGCTCTTTTCGGGGCTATGGGTTCTTTTTTGGGGGTTAACTGGGATTTCCTTTGTGGTCAGATTCTTTTGGTGGGGCGGAGTTTCTTTTGGGTTCATTTGCTTCCGGGGGTCCGAGGGTCGGGGTTCTCATAGGGTTTGGTTTCTTTGTAGGTTGAGATTCGGGGTTCCTTTGGGGTTTCTTCTGGGTTCGGGTGGGTTCCTTTGGATCCTTTGGGGTTTCTCCTAGGCTCGGGTGGGTTCCTTTCGATCCTTCGGGGGTTTTCTTGGGTTTGGGTGGGTTTCTCCTGGGTTCGGGTGGGTTCCTTTTGATCCTTTTGGGGTTTCTCCTGGGTTCGGGTGGGTTTCTCCTGGGTTCGGGTGGGTTCCTTTGGATCCTTTGGGGTTTCTCCTGGGTTCGGGTGGGTTCCTTTGGGCCCTTTGGGGTTTATTCTGGGTTCGGGTGGGTTTCTCCTGGGTTCGGGCGGGTTCCTTTGGGTCATTTTAGTTTTTTCCTGGGTTCGGGTGGGTTCCTTCCTGGTTATGGTTTATCCTTCGGGGAGCATCGGCCTGGTTATCCTCTGGGTGGGGGCGGGGGTGGAGTGTCCTCGGTCCGCCGTCGTTCTGCCCCAATTGGACTCCTCAGGTCTGCGGAGGTCATGGCACCCGATGGACAGGAACGATTTAGGCAGATTGCGTTGTGTAATTAGGCACTCGTATACATGCATGTATTCGTATGTGTGCGTGTGTACATATTTATATATAGATATATGTATGTATGAATATTTGCATATACATATGTACATGTATATATATATAAGTATTTGTATATATATATATGTACATGTATGTGTATGTAAGTATTTGTGTATACATATATGTATGTACACGTTTGTATATGTATATTTGTATACACACGTGTATATATATATATATATATATATATATATATATATGTATACATAATACACACACACACACACACACACACACACACACACACACACACACACACACACACACACACACACACATATATATATATATATATATATATATATATATATATATACATGTATATATATATATATGTATATACATATATATATATATATATATATATATATATATATATATATATGCATTTATATAAGCACACATGTATGTACACGTATATGTGCGTGTATTTGTATATACACATATGTATGTGTACTTATATATAACCATACTAGCCAAATTACCCGCGCGTTGCTGCGGGCAAATGATGATCATTTTAATTTTGATAGAATTTGTGGAGAAAAGTTGCACGTATCAATATAACTCAATGGAAAAGATAACAAAAATAAAATTTTAAGTAAGAAAAAAATCAGTTTGAGGAGGGAGACGCCCTTTGGAAATAAAATATAATCGGCCGTAAGAGAAAAATTGAACTAACCTTTCATTATCTTTGTCGAGTTTTTTTTTTCTTCTTTTTTTAAGCCTGGTGTGAAATTGTTCAGTCTCTACGTTTTTTCGTTCTCTTCTCGTTTGTCGAGTATATTACCGCCCGCGAAAAAGTAAAATAAAAATAACCAATATTTAAACATTTGGTAAAATTGTACAATCATTTTACATTTACATGCTTTCTCCTTACAAAGGCTATCATAGTTTTTTGGCAACATTAATTTCACAGACATGAATAATATTTATGAACACATACAATGGTTTGTTTAAGCATAGTAATTTTTGTCACAAAATGCCAATCGTATTAAGGGGACACTACAGTAGTGGCGTGTTATCCCACCATACCCATTTAACACTTAACCTTA
>NC_134800.1:11126298-11136298 GCF_046742065.1 Oratosquilla oratoria | reverse complement strand
GAAGGCATATGAGAACGTGCGTGGTCATCATAATAATAATGATGATGATGACGATGATAATGGTAATCATAATGATAATAATGATAATAATAATAATAATAATAATAATGATGATGATGATGATGACGATGACGATGATGATGATGATGATGATGATGATGATGATGATGATGGTAATGATAGTAATAGTAATGATCGTAAGATTAATGATCATAATAATGACAATGATAATAATGATAATGATAATCATAATGATAATAAAGATGATTACAAAAATAATGATAATGATAACTATAATAATGATAATAACAATACCAGTTATTAAAATAATAATAATTACGATAATGAATTTTTTTTTTTGAAAACGTTCCTGGTCCTCTAAATCATCTCGGCTCTGAAGAGGAGCTACAAACGTTTTCAGTCATGAGAGAAGGCAGAAGTCTTGCAGAAGTCTTCCTCAATCCTCCGAACCAAATCGTTTCTCTTTAATCCTTGAAATGTTTGATTTCTGCGATGCAAACAGAGCTCACCACCGCCCTTGTTGTTGTTTGTCACTTTGAGACCAAAACATGTAACTTTATTTGTTTTCTGGCACTGGTAGCGCCGTGTGTGTGTGTGCGTGCGTGCGTGCGTGCGTGCGTATGTATTTACGTAGTTGTATTTACCCAGTTGTATTATACGGGAAGGGGATCTATGCTCTTGGAGACCCGTTTTTGTATCAATCAAGATCAAGTTTGTTCTTAAATTCATGTATTGTGTGAGTGTGAGTGTGTGTGTGTGTGTGTGTGTGTTTGTGTGTGTGTGTTTGTGTTTGTGTGTGTGTGTGTGTGTGTGTGTGTGTGTGTGTGTGTGTGTGTGTATGTGTGTGTGTGTGTGTGCTTTAATATGTTTATCTAATTGTAGTATACAAGGAAGTAGCAACGCTCGTGGGGTCCTGTCGCTTACTCTCCAATTTATCATACCTGTATGTGAGCGTGCGTGTGTGCGTGCGTGCGTGTGTGTGTGTATGTGTGTATGCGTGTGTGTGTATGTATGTATGTACACACATGTTCATGTATACGCCACGGAACCAAGTAAACACCTTCGACACAAATCTGGCTCGCGATGACAAACAACGTTATGCCTGAAGGCGGGCAGGCTGGGCCAATAAAGAATTGCATAATTCAAGTGCAAACTGAATAACTGCGCGGTTCACAAAGCGGAGACATTTGTCAGGCAGGAGGCCTCTCTGTTCCTCGACAAAGGAAATAGGTTGTGTTTGCTCCTTTCTTTCGTAACCATCCGTGTGGTTGACCGCACGGATGCAGAGAAACGCAAACCTCATTCAATATGCTTACGATTCTTTGATTATACATACATACATACATACATACATACATACATACATACATACATATATATATATATATATATGTGTGTGTGTGTGTGTGTGTGTGTATGTGTGTGTGTGTGTGTGTGTGTGTGTATGTAAATGTATTGATATATGTGTATATACATACTCAACAGTGGCGCGAGATTGCCTATAAAGATAGAAAGACTGGTAAACTACAGTTCATAACAACAACAAAATGTATATGTATACATCTAAGATATATATATGTGTACATACACATATATGTGTATGTATATATATATATACTGTATGTATGCGTGTGTGTATGTGTGTATGTGTGTGTGTGTGTGTATGAGTGTTTATGTTTGTGTGTGTGTGTGTGTGTGTGTGTGTGTGTGTGTGTGTGTGTGTGTGTGTGTGTGTGTGTGTGTGTGTGTGTGTGTGTGGGCTTGTGTGATGAAGAGGTCCTCTAATGCACTAACCATTGTTTTATTTCTTTTCTCTTTCACAGGTAAGTGTGGTGAAGTGACGTTGTATCGGGGCAACCCTTTCTCGAGTCGAACAGGTCCGAAGGAGGAGGAAGAGGAGGAGGAAGAGAAAGAGGAGGAAGAGGGAGAGGAGGAGGAGGAGGAGGAGGAGGAGGGCCAGAGAGATGCCTTCCGTGCCAACCCATATCGTGTAGGTAATGTTTAGTTGTTATCGTCTCGCCTTCTAAGGCAAGTGGTACCTTTGCCACTCCCTGGGATTTATAGGGTTTGCTGGACTTTAGTGCAACCAAACCACATACTTAACTCACCCACGAAGTGGGAAGTTAGAAACCCCTGTAGGGCAAGCCCTGTTAGTTACGGGAAGCAGCAGTTTTTTTTGTTTTGTTTTTTTGACCGATGTTTGGGTCACCTCCTCGCTTGGCCAGGATTGTTGGGAACCAAAACAAGAAGCACGCAGTGGGTACCGGGAATCGAACTCACGCCCACTTGCTCATGAGTTCGACCCGGTATCCATTGGGCTGCTTCCTTCCTACTTAGGATAAAACTGTTACAATAATTCTATATTAAAAAAGCAAAGAAAAGATCTGAAAATAAGTGTGTGAAAGTGAGGATTATTTTTCTACAAACCGAACGACAAGGAAATAGCCTTAGATAATCAGATCATAATTTCATTTCAGGGGCGTTCGTAGGCAGGAATAATGTCATAAACCTCTTTTTATTTCGATGTATAAACCTCATCCAATATCAAAAGGTCTTCTGTAGGTCTTATCTTCCATTGTAATTTACCATATACACTTTGATGGCTTTTACGTTGTTTCTCAAGAATCGTACTCGACATTCCACAGTCCAGATGTCGGGGTGAGCCTCAGATATTAATACTTTCAACATCTTATTTGCTCACCTGGAAACAGGATACTAGACTGGAAACTGGAAACAAAGACTCTGGAAGCAGGATACTAGACTGGAAACTGGAAACAAAGACTCTGGAAGCAGGATACTAGACTGGAAACTGGAAACAAAGACTCTGGAAGCAGGATACTAGACTGGAAACTGGAAACAAATACTCTGGAAGCAGGGTACTAGACTGGAAACCGAAAACAAAGACGCTGAAAGCAGGATACTACTGTAGACTGGGAACTGGAAACAAAGACTGGAAGCAGGATACTAGACTGAAAACTGGAAACAAAGACTCTGGAAGCAGGATAGTAGACTAAAAACTGGAAACAAAGACTCTGGAAGCAGGATAGTAGACTGAAAACTGGAAACAAAGACTCTGGAAGGAGGATAGTAGACTGGAAACTGGAAACAAAGACTCAGGAAGCAGGATAGTAGACTGGAAACTAGAAACAAAGACTAGAAGCTAAGAGAAGAAAAGGAAACTTGGTTTCCAGATCTAAGCCAACTTGTCATGGAAGATCTCAGTGGGTGAATCGTGTAAGAGGTCTGGGTAAAGTTGAGAAGTCTACGCCAGGAGGCGCTGAGTAGCTGCGGCCGAAGCCGTCACCTTTCCCCTATGCGCTTCTTGGACTGTTGGGGGGCGGGTAACAGTCACTGCTTGGAATGGGAAAGGAGTGCGGGATTCGATCCCTTAAATGACCGAGTGTGAGACTATCACGCTTCAGATTATATATCCAGCAATCACTTTCTACTATTAGAAAGAAGAATTCTATTAATTTTGTTAAATTGTAGTTACGAGAAATATTGGTAGGTTTTGTAGATAAGCTGATAAGCCAAATACACTTAACTAGGACATCGGGTAAGACTCTACCTTCTAATGGTAAATAGCATTCGTCAGAGCTGGCCGAAGGTTTAAAAGAACGGCCATAAGATATTCTTGTGACCTGGAGAGTCTGTGATTCTTGAAGAAACCACTGAGGTGATTTACGTCTCGAAAAGGTGCTGCTGAAGGATGAATTCTGTTACAAAGTCTTAGGCATAAAGAGCTTTAACTTTTTAATTGGTATTATAAATTTTAAGTATCTATTTTAGGTAAGCTTTTGCTTACTTCCTGCTTGCCCTTTATTAGTTTTTTTTTTTTTTTTTTTTTTTTTTTTGTCGGGAAAGCGATTTTATCCAACACGAAGGGAATCCAGTGTCCATCAAAATGTGACGAAGAAGATTTATACAAATATAGATATCGTTATTAAATATTTAATGAATCGTATTATACCGTAGTTATCTTCTAATAAAGATGATTTTAGGAAATAAAAGAATATATCACTACATCAAAGGTTAGTATGTCTGCATAAATTAAGTCTAAATTTTTATTTCGTTATTAAACATTTGATGACTCTTATACCGTAGTTCTCTTCCAATGAATATATTATTATTTTTTTGTAAATGAGAATCATCACTACAACAATAAAAAGTATGAATATTTGCATAAATTTGAAAAGCTTGTACGTTTGCATGAATTTGATATATAAAACGGCTTTCAGTTCTCTTGGTAACAAACGGCCTTCTCAAGGTCATTGTAAAGCGCCAATAATTATATTATCAATGTTTTCACTGGCCACGACCATTTTCTTTGATGTGTTATCCATATTTGTATCGCACATTTGGTGATATGAACACTCTTTGAATACTAAGCGTCTAAGGAACCTCAGTTTGCTATGCTATCGCAGTTCATAGATATTACTCTTTAGATCATCTGAAGGGGAAAATTTTTTGCGTTAACACTCGTGATGAGGAAGATCGATTTCACAGCTGAAGCTGAAGCTGAAGCTTTTAATTCAGAGGCCTCAGCCACTTTGGGGATATTACTTAGTCTTGGTAACTTCTGTCATTTTTTTTACTCTAATTCAATCTTTCTGCACACGATTATATTCTATTTGGAGATTATTTAACACGAGTGAATCTTATTACACACTTCACGTGCAAAAATGTTCAATGAGGAGTTTTCGCCGTGAGTCGCGTACCTGCGGCCGAAGCCGTTACTTTTGTCCTATGCTGGGTATTAAAGAGGGGTGCGGGATTCGAACCCAGAACTAAGCGAATGTGAAACCAGCACGTTACCAATTACGCCACCAGTAAACATGCGAAAGACAGCACTTTATTCGATGGATACCATAATTACAAACGCCATAAAGTATTTGCAAGCACCAAATCGGGTGTTGTACATTTATACCTTTATTAATCTTGTGCATTCAAAAAGCACTTGTGGGTACAAGACGGTAAAGCTATACTGTAAATCAGCTGATACCTAAATGGGACTGCAGTCATCTAACCCCTGAAACGAATGACCAACACTTAGCAACAAGATACCTTCTTCATTTACATCCTCTCCGCGCCCTTCTGTGGCCGTTTGGATAGCATTACTACATTGAGCTCCTTTACGATCGTCTCCTAGAGATGAAGAACCCAAGCAAGACTTCCTCTTCCAGAAAAAAAGTCCCATTCATCTTTCGAATGCGATACAAAGATTCCATCAGGTGAAGTTGAGATACCTTTTGGTATGAGTGGAGAGAGATTGCCTCATTACTCTTAATTTATGACAAAAAACTTTATCGCGAGAAGGCCTCAACTATAGCACGATTGGTGGACACAGAGAGAGAAGACGAGTAAAACAAAGAACATGGTGCTCAGGTGTCATTATAGAACGTGTTCGGGCAAAAACTCATACAAGGTCTCTTAAAGTCATAGAATCAATAAATATAAGAACATAAGAATAAAGGAGACTGCAAGAGACCATAAGGCCTACACTACGCAGCTCCGTATCCATCACCACCTGTCATCCCCGTCCATAAAGTTGTCTAATCGTTTTTAAAAACAACTGATAGTTTCAGCGCTTACTACATGGTTACTAAGTTTATTCCATTCATCGACCACCCTATTAGTAAATCAATTCTTGCCTATTTCCTTCTTAAATCTAAATTTGTCCAGTTTATACCCATTACTGCGAGTCCTGCCCTGTTGTTTTGTTATGATGACTTTGTTTGTATCACCCTTGTTATAACCTTTGATCCACTTGAACACTTCTATTAGATCACCCCGCACTCTGCGTCTTTCCAGAGAGTGTAAGTCTCATACTCGCTCATGTCCATACACTCATGCTCACTTGAAAGTCCATTCTGAGACTGAAGAGAGTAGCTGAAGGGTCTTGTATTTGGAGTCTTAGTAGTTACCTTTCTCACAAGTAATTGTGAGGCCTTCTTTCACCAGACTGTAGTACTCACCAAAGAGCCTTGCAGAACTAATGCTGATACACTTGATTGTGCATAATGTTCATACGGTCGTCTATTTCCCTGGGTTTGGACAATGATATATTTATTTTTCTATTTTCTATTTTATTTTATTTCTCTTTGTCGGTGATTTACAGAATCAAACCTTGACCTTGAGGTAGTCTGTGATCGGGTGCTGTTTTCAGATGAATAACAGGATGATGTAGATGGAATTAAACTCACTTATGCCGAGCATACGACTGCATTATCCAATCATATAGCGAGACGTCAGTGTGGCGGGCGCCGTTCTTTTGGTAAATTCAAACAGGACAGCCGAAATTGCAATGACAAATCCCTTCCAGCGCACACAATGCATGGCCTGGATGAAGCCACGAAGTTCCAGTGTGGCCAAAGATACTCATAGGATTCAGGAGACATTTCAGTTCGAGAATTGCTATGCAAGACTGAGACTGAGCTCAGAGTTTACAACTCTCTTGGCTTTCCCGCGCACAGACTCAGAGCGACATGACGTCATCATGAAGGATATAGCGTCGTGTATCGTGGTAGGAGTACGAATTACATCCTTCGTTTTCTTTCTGTTTTGCTTTTCTTGAAGTGACCTTCTGAGAACATTTTGAAAAATGTATTTAGAGAAGAGAATATATTCCAAGATCCAAAATCTCCCGTTGCAGAAAACGGGTATCTTTGTGACTGATTTGCATGACCATTAAGGAAGCGAAATTCTTTGGTTCCTTGATGGAGACCACTGCCATTGAGCCTTTAATGGGACTCTAAACTCTTACATTCTGGCACCTCAGACTTCCGACAATTGTATGGGTGTCTTAAGAGCACGATTTGTCAGAATGAGATCAGCAGGAGGAGTAGGAAGGAGCGAAATGGTTGATATAATTTCACTGAGTTAGAATAACAAAGAATGCCAACAGGAGACCTTTTGGCCCCTAACGAGGTCGCCCCGTCCCCCCAAAAAACAGAAGTCTTTTTCGAAGTGCATTTTAAGACTTTAAAGTGAATGTCCTTGAATCACTGCAACTGATGATTTATTCCCTTCATTATAGACACTGTTACCAAAGGAGATTCTCTCCACATCGGGTTTAAGGTCCTTAGCTCAAGAGCATACTTACAGACCTTATTTTGTCCTACCATACGATTCCATTCATCTTTGGTACAGACGCTATGCTGAAGACTCACGAATCGTGTGTGGTCTTGGAGTCGTCAAAGAGTCTCTCTCTCTCTCTCTCTCTCTCTCTCTCTCTCTCTCTCTCTCTCTCTCTCTCTCTCTCTCTCTCTCTCTCTCTCTCTCTCTCTCTCTCTCTCTCTCTCTCTCTCTCTCTCTCTCTCTCTCTCTCTCTCTCTCTCTCTCTCTCTCTCTCTCTCTCTCTATGTTTTTCTCACTCTCTCATTCTCTCTCTCTCTCTCTCTCTCTCTCTCTCTCTCTCTCTCTCTCTCTCTCTCTCTCTCTCTCTCTCTCTCTGTATGTCTATCTCTCACTCTCATTCTCTCTCTCTCTCTCTCTCTCTCTCTCTCTCTCTCTCTCTCTCTCTCTCTCTCTCTCTCTCTCTCTCTCTCTCTCTCTCTGTCTCTCTGTCTGTTTGTCTGTCTGTCTGTCTGTCTCTCTCTCTCTCTCTCTCTCTCTCTCTCTCTCTCTCTCTCTCTCTCTCTCTCTCTCTCTCTCTCTCTCTCTCTCTCTCTCTCTCCCTCCACCCTCTCTCTCCCCCTCCACCCTCTCTCTCTCTCTCTCTCTCTCTCTCTCTCTCTCTCTCTCTCTCTCTCTCTCTCTCTCTCTCTCTCTCTCTCTCTCTCTCTCTCTCCCTCCACCCTCTCTCTCCCCCTCCACCCTCTCTCACCCACCCACCCTCTCTCTCTCTCTCTCTCTCTCTCTCTCTCTCTCTCTCTCTCTCTCTCTCTCTCTCTCTCTCTCTCTCTCTCTCTCTCTCTCTCTCTCTCTCTCTCTCAACCTTTTCCATTCGAAAGTCTTGGCTAGACAGCCAAAGACAGTCAATCAAGTTGAAGAATGGACGAGGCCAAAGATTTCATTCAGGAGGAGTGGATTGATGAAGGATTGATGACGGATTGATGACGCAGCGCGAGAATAATTGCGTCGATTATCGGGGGCGGACAAATGGGTTGGCATTCGAGCTGTCAGGTGAGGGACAGGAGGCCAAGAACAGACATAAGAGGATGAGGATGAGGATGAAGGATGAAGGATGAGGGATGAGGATGAGGATGAAGGATGAGGATGAAGGATGAGGATGAAGGATGAGGATGAAGGATGAGGATAGGGGTGGTGATGAAGGATGTGGATGAGGGAAAGGCTAGGTTAGGATAGGTTAGGTTAGGTTAGGTTAGGTTAGGATTGGGAGAATGAAGATAAGGACAGCAATGAGGAGTAAAAGAGAGAGGAAAAGGATGAGGAAAGGATGAGGAAGAGGATGAGGATGAAGGAATGGTCAGGATGAGGATTGGGAGGATGAAGCTAAGGACAACAATGAGGAGCAAAAGGAAGAGGAAAAGGAAGAGGAAAATGAGGAGGGTGAAGATGAGAAAGAGGAGGAAGAGGAAAAGGAGGAGGAGGTGGTGGGGTAGGAGTAGGAGGAAGAGAAAGAGGAAGAGGAGGAGGAATACGTTGGAAAGGAGGAAGAGGGAAAGGACAAATAGGAAAAGAAGGTGCGTGAGGAGAAAGAGTGAAAGGAAGACGAAAAGGAAGAGGAGGAAGAGAAGGAAGACGAGGTAGAGGAGCAAATAGCGAAAGAGGAAGAGAAGGAGGATAAGGAGGAGATGGAACAGAAAGAAGAGAGGGAGGACGAAGATATGGTTGGAGGAGGAGGAGGAGGAAGAGGAGATGGAGGAGGAGTAGATGGAGGAGGAAGAAAATGTAGAAAAGTAGGAGAAGAGGGACTAGGTGGAAAAGGAGAAGAAGGAAGAGGAGGAGAAAGAGGAAGTGAAAGGAAAGGAGGAAGAGGAGGAGGAGGAAGAAGAGGAGGAGGAAGAAGAGGTGGAGGAAGAAGAGGAGGAGGAAGAAGAGGAAGATGGGGAAGAGGAGGAGGAAAAAGAGGTGGAGGAAGAAGAGGAGGAGGAAGAAGAGGAAGATGGGGAAGAGGAGAAGGAAGAAGAGGAGGATGGGGAAGAGGAGGCTTACACCGGCTTGATTGGAAAGTGGAGACCCTCGCTTAGTGTGCGATTCTGTCCGACAGATGTCGTCTTGAAGGAGGTCCAAGAGTCCTAGACCAAATGTTCTCGACCTCTTTTGGGTCCATTCTTATGTCATGCTGTTGTTGAGCCTCTCGGAAACGCCAAGAAAAATCGTTTGAAATCCACGAACTAGTTTCGTGGTCCCATTAGAAACTTTCTTTCCACACCCCAAGTAAAGTCAAATAATTTAATATAAATACAATGGCGTTGGAAACCCAAAAATTGGTTTATAGAGGACAACGCCCCCCCCCTAAAAAAAAAAAAAAAAAAAAATCTGGTTGAAGGACTGTCCGAAGTCGTTTTCTGTCTCGTCCGATCTAAACCAGAAAGTCGAGCTGAAGACAAATGGAGCGAAGCCAAGCTAAGCCAAGCCAAGCCAAGCCAAGCCAAGCTAAGCCAAGCCAAACTAAGTAGAGCCAAGGTGAGAGAGAAAGACAGGAGCGCATTGGGACATTTTCTTCACAGTTTAAATCTCCCATGAAGACACTTTTTTTTTTTTTTTCGTTGGGTTGCGGGCCCACCACCGTTGGAAAACTCGAAATCAAAATTAAATTAAAACCGTAAGGATTCATCTTTTTATTTTCATTTTTTATTTATTTATTTATGACTTTTTTCCGCCGAACTTCCGATTAACGCTGGTATCACGAACAAAGTAGAAAACTTAAAAATAAATAAATAGATAAATAAATAAAAAAATAAAATTAAATCAAATCTGGCGGAATTCCTTTTTTTCTGTCGAATTTCCGACTTGCTCTGGTATCACGATCAAAGTAGAAAAAAACAACAACAACAACACTGGACCTACTGTT
>NC_134800.1:11091298-11108798 GCF_046742065.1 Oratosquilla oratoria | reverse complement strand
ACACACACACACACACACACACACACACACACACACACATACACACACACACACATTTACACACACACACACACGTGCGCGCGCATAATTCTTTGCCCAACAGAGCGTGGTACCGGCTTGTGATGCTCTGATGCTTTTCAGTCCTGGGAGGGCACCAAACTCAAGATCGCTTAGTGAGCAGGCGAGCTCAGTACCACTACACCAGCAAGCCAATATCAATCTCTGCCTTTAAAACTTTTTATTGAGAAATCAAACACACAAGTTTTGCAAATGTATCTCTAATTGTTGAACATTAAATGTATTCTATATTGAGTAGTTAACTTCCATAATGAACATTATATTTCAGCGGCAGCACTGTAATAATTCAAGGACATTGAGAAATTCATTTACATAATTCTGATTCAGCTTCTTATGTCCTCACGTTGCCCCAAAGAAAGAATCTTTTCTTCAGATGACCTTTTCTTCTTGTCTGTCTCAAGATGCTCACTGGGCTGAGGTTATTCTATGCTGAGATGGCATGACGTACACCACAGTTTTTTCTTCATAACTTTAACGTGAGCTCTCGGGTCACGTGGTATGATATTGCGAATGCGGGTGTCAACATTGCAAAATAGGTACTAAAAGATCTATATAATATATATATATATATATATATATATATATATATATATATATATATATATATATATATATATATATATATATATATATATATATATATATATATATATATACATATATATACATATATATATAAATATATATAAATATGCATATATAAACATATATGTATGTGTGTGTGTGTGTGTGTGTGTGTGTGTGTGTGTGTGTGTGTGTGTGTGTATATGTATATACATATATGTGTGGGTGTACTGTATATACATATTCATAATAATTACATTAATAATATTCATACTAATTATGATAATAATAATAATAGTAATAGTAATAATAACAATAATAATAATAATAGTAATAATAATAATAATAACAACAATAACAATAATAATAATAATAATGAAAATAATAATAATGATAATGATAATAATGATGATAATGATAATAACAATAATAATAATAATAATAATAATGATAATAGTGATAATGATAATAATAATGATAATAATGATAATAATAATAATAATAATAAAAAAAATAATAATGATGATAATAATAATAATAATAGTAATAATGATAATAATAATGATAATAATAGTAATAATAATAATAATAATAATGTAAATACTAATAACAATGATAACAAAAACAACAACAACAACATTAATGATAATAGTGATATTAATGATAATAATAACATTAATAATAATAATAATAGTAATGATGATGATGATAATAATAACAATAATAATAATTGCAATAATAATAATAATAATGACAATACTACTACTACTACTACTACTACTACTACTAATACTACTACTACTACTACTACTACTACTACTAATAATAATAATAATAATAATAATAGTAATGATAATAATAATAATAATAATAATTATATATATTTGTTAGTAGACTAGGGTCTCATTTATTTCTCACATTCCCTCTCCCTTTTCCTTTTCTCTTTATCTTTATCTCTTTCATCATCTCCCTTCCCTTATTCGTTTCCCGAGGTGCTGATTGGTCCGACACCTTCACCATATGTGATAAACATGAGAGCCCCTCAAGATCTCATACGGTTAAGGATATTTGTCAACAAACGTAAAACACTCGCTGACATCAAGGGGGCGAGTGCGCGCGCGCGTTTGTGAACTCGCAACATTCGTTTACGCTTATACGCAATTTACTACGCCTTGCGTAATCAGCTCCAGCGTACGCGTACGCACGTATAGGTGGTTCCACTTATGGGTACTACAGTGGTTAATGGTTTCTGGGAAGCTGTAGGGAACGTATGTTTAAGTCGTATGTTAACAATGTAAAAAACTTCTCTCATGAATTTATTTATATTTTTGTAACGTTAGTAGTAACATAAAAGTTACAGCTTGTTACGCCATGGTCTTAGATCACGTGTTGGACTCGTGATCGACAGCTATTTCCCTCCCGGAAGAGAGCTCAGAGCTCATATATGACCGATCTATGGGTAATGCTGTGACCTTACACGCACACACACACACCCAACTCTCCGCCCACGAGAGTTGGAGTAACGACCCGCAGCGCAGCGATACTGAAAATTTTTCAGCCCTGGGCGGGATTCGAGCCCGGACCACCGTAATGGCAGGCGGGAACTCTACCATGCCTCTGTAACAAGCACTACAGTATTTAGAAATTAAACTGATTGTACAATAGTTCTCAATATTATACCTTTGAACTTCACTATTCCCATAGCCCCTCCAGTTCCTGTCGCGTTATTAGAATTCCATAATTAAAAAAATCCCTTTAATTGCTAGCCAGCTCATAGAGAGAAAATGTATATAAATTGTCCATATTCACGGAAACGACAGTGTTTTTGGTCAGTTATGGACCAAAAGGTCTTCTGTCGGCATGATCATCCTCTGTAATCCCTTTGTAATCCTTTGATTTACTTTCCTTTGCTCGAGTAAATATCTGTCTTTGCTATCTATAGTTCCTATGTTGACGAAAACCCAGACCCTGTATAGCATCGTATAGGAAATATTTAATAATTAGGATAGTCTCAAGTTCAATTCCAACCATCGGACGTTACTTGGGGATACATACGGTGGTATTCTTAGAAAAAAATCTTTCCTTACATAAATCTTATGTAAATCCTTGGAAGGGAAAGATTTATATAAGGAAAGATTTTTTTAAGAATACCACCGTAAGAATCTTACGGTGGTATTCTTAATATTTTTCTGGTGTTTGATCAAACATTTTGGTGTTTTATGATTTTTTGTTTTATTTGACCAAATGACAAGACATCTTGTCATCGGATAAAAAAATTCTTTCCTTATATCTTTCCCTTCCAAGTATTTATATAACATTTATATAAGGAAAGATTTTTTTCTAAGAATACCAACGATAATTAATCACTCTCTCTTTACTGTGCCCTGGAAGAGCAATCGTAGATGTGTAGGTCTCGTATTCACTTAGTCATGGGTTCGAGTCTCGCGTTCCTCTCCGAGTTCCATCAATGACTGTTACTTGTCTCGAGTGCTCAAGCACATAGTGCAAAGGTGACGAATTCGTCCACAGCTACTCAGCGCCTCCTGGTGTAGGCTCCTCACTTTCTTTTACCTTCTTCACTTTCCTGAACACTTCCACAGAGTAGTCTTGAATTAGGTCATTCACGACAGATGGAAAAACTGTTTCTGCCGTGGCTTCAAGTTAGACAGCAGGTGTTGGTCGATTCATTGAAAGAGTAATTAAGAGACAGACTGGCTAATTATGCGAGTTTATTAACTGGGATCACCAAATAAGGCGATTGGATATCTGGGTACATTAGTGATATACGAAGGCACAAGGGCACGTACACGCACGCAAGCACACACACACACACACACACACACACACACACACACACACACACACACACACACACACACACACACAGATGTTCATTATAAACTTGTTCACCTTATACAGTTTTATTGCTCTAGTATTGGAATCCATTCCTCAGATGTACAGTCGCTTTAATGACTCGCGACAAGCAAATTTGGATATGGTATAGAGGACGATGATATGCATCTTAATTATGAATTTATTTTACATAGATGGACCGGACTGAGTTCACCAATCATTGACGTGTTCCTGCATATGGGACAAAGGTTTTGGTTCTATATGCCAGCCTCGTGTTTGAACATCTTTAAATCTTTTTTCCATTTCACAAAACTTGTGGTCTTGGTACTTTTTATAATGAGTATGACTCCATTCAATCCACTTGTAAATTGACTACACACGAATTTGTCGTTGTTCTGATACAACCAAAGTTAACCAAATCTAAGATCAACATCACATCGGTTGCGATAAGTTGAACCGTCCGTTTGGGGGCACGGCGTGTGGCTGAGTTCTTGTTTATGGACTTGAACAACCCCTATGAAATGATTCGTCGCCGTATCTCTCCAAAATCCATCCTCGTGTTGTAATTCATTAAGTGATTTGATGTCGGGAAACCCAATGAACGATTATAAGAGAAAAAAGAAAATAGAAGGACAGCTACAATGGCTTTGTATTATGATAAAAAACTAAAAACAAAAAACAAAAACAAAGTGGTGAGTCGGAGGCTTGTGTAGCCTGACTATGCATCAGCTGGCCTTATATGGGCAACTAGGCGCGGCATCACACACACACACGCCACCCAGCTCGGCGCCTCGTCCCCCCTCACCCTCCCACCCTCTCACCCTCACAACCCCTCCACCACCCCACCCGCCTCCAAGTGTCCTCTCACTGCTACGGCGGCGTCAACGTTATCCTCGTGAAGACCGTACGCCCGGCATGCGACTTCCATCCTTATGCAAGACACGTAATAAGGTTTAATTTACCTTGGCTCATTCACTACGATTTACGAATTATGCATTTGTTCTAGCTGACGGCGAGTGATTGTATTCACTCGAAAGAGACTCCACGGGACAGTGAAAGGATTGATTGACTTCCGGTTCAGTTTTGCTCAAGAGAAATCTTCGGGAAGAGACGAAGACATCCGAAGAGGGAACTAGAGATGATTATTTCCTTAAAAGGAGTGGAAGGCCATCGTGAAGGACTCATACGTATGACCTTCAGGACACGGGCCGAGTGTCGGGTCTTACTATTAGTATTCACTAACGCCTGTTGGAGTGTGGGCATGGAGGGAGTAAGGGCGAAAGGAGAAGGGGCACTCTAAGACGGGCAGGTGATGGTCTGAGTCTGAGACGGGTTGACGGGACTCTGCTACAGGTGGTACGCTGGCGTCAGTCCCCATGGTGTCTCTGAGCAAGCTTCCATGCAGACACCCTTCCCACTCCATGCAACTCTGGACAGGTGCAATCTACTTGCACCAATTATGAATTCTGTTCGTGTTTCCTGCGTCTCCTCCATCGAGGTTTGTTCTGTGGGAACGGCAAGCAAGTAGTAAAGAAATATATTGTCACATGAAGAATTGTCAACCCAGAACGCTCGCATGAAGAATCGTCACCCCATGAGATCCCACCTGAAAATTTGTCACCCCAGTACGTCGAATATCAACAGAGGAATAAAGGTTAGGTTAGGTTGAATGAGGGTTATGCATATTGTCATCAACTTATACAACTGAAGAATCGTAAACACAGGATGGCCCACTTGAAGAATTGTCACCCTAAGATAGCCTACATGAAGAATTGTCACCCTAGGATAGCCCACATGAAAGAATTGTCACCCTCAGATGGCCCACATGAAGAATTTTCACCCTTGGATATCCCACATGAATAATTGTCACCCTAGGATAGCCCACATGAAGAATTGCCACCCTAGGATAGCCCACATTAAGAATTGCCACCCTAGGATAGCCCACATTAAGAATTGCCACCCTAGGATACCCCACCTGAGGAATTGTCAACCTAGGGTAGCCCACATGAAGCGTTGTCACCCTAGGATGGCCCACATTAAGAATTATCACCCTAGGATAGTCCACGTGAAGAATTGTCACCCTAGGATAGCCCACATGAAGAATTGTCATCCTCGGATGGCCCACATGAAGAACTGTCATCCTCGGATGGCCCACATGAAGAATTGTCATTCTGTCGAAGTCTAGGGTGACAATTCTTCATGTGATCCCAAATATCAAACGTACACTCTAGGGATCGGTAGTACTTTCTAAGAGGGACCATAAACTGATTTAATTTTTTTCTTTCACCTAATCTATCTATATTCAATTTGATATTAATTTATTCTTTATTCTATTTCACTTTATTTCATTTTGTTATGTTTTACTTGATCTTATTTCCAGCTTTATCATTGGAACCAATGTCACTCTTGGAATAACCGATGAAGCAGATTTTTGGTTCTTAAGTAGATTGGGATAATCGATTTCCCAAAGTTTAAGGGAGATGAGACAATGTTATGTTCAAGGAGGAGCTTAGGAGCAAAACCTTGGGAACCACAAACGTACAGAGAGAGAGAGAGAGAGAGAGAGAGAGAGAGAGGGAGAGAGACAGACAGGCAGACAGACAAAGAGAGAGATAGAGATAGAGATAGAGAGAGAGAGAGAGAGACAGACAGACAGACAGACAAAGAGAGAAAGACAGACAGACAGACAGACAGACAGACAAAGATATATATATATATATATATATAGAGAGAGAGAGAGAGAGAGGTGAAGAGAGAGGAAGAGTGGATGTATTGTAGAGGAAAGATAGGCCTTACGTCTATGGCCCTGAATGTGGGCAAATGACCCCCATGGGGGTGATTTGGCATTTTGCATGGGGGGGGGGGTATGGGCTGGGGTTGGGGTGGGCGTGGGGGGGGTAACGACTGTTCGTCAGATAGGAACAGTTTGCATTCTGATTTACTTGTCCCCCCAACAGAATGGGGTTTTATCTTCAGTCGAATAGACTCGAGTGGTGTTGCTCAGGACAAGATTCTTTGAAGTGAGTCATTGTAGTGAGGGCTGGTTGAGGTGGTAATAAAGTTTTCGTCATAAATCTTTCAAAAAGAAAAGGAAAAAAAGAAAAGAAAAGAAGGAGAAGAAGAAGAAAAAGAAGAACAAGAAGAAGAACAAGAACAAGAACAAGAGCAAGAAAGAGAAGGAGAGAAAGAAGAAGAAGAAGAAGAAATAGGAAAGAAAGAAGAAGAAGAAGAAGAAGAAGAAGAAGAAGAAGAAGAAGAAGAAGAAGAAGAAGAAGAAGAAGAAGAAGAAGAAGAAGAAGAAGAAGAAGAAGAAGAAGAAGAAGGAGAAGAAGAAAGTGAAGAAGAAGAAGAAAAAGAAGAAGGAGAGAAAGAAGAAGAAGAAGAGGAAGAAGAAGAAGAAAGTGAAGAAGAAGAAGAAATATAAGCAGAGGAAGAAAAAG
The DNA here is from genome assembly GCF_046742065.1 of Oratosquilla oratoria. Taxonomy (NCBI): domain Eukaryota; kingdom Metazoa; phylum Arthropoda; class Malacostraca; order Stomatopoda; family Squillidae; genus Oratosquilla; species Oratosquilla oratoria. The sequence goes on along the minus strand of NC_134800.1, from coordinate 11,101,863 downwards.
AAAAATGTATGTAAAGTTTTAAGCACAAAGTCTTTCCCTCACCAAAAAAAAAGTGTCAAACATGAACGAAACTTATAGATACATCATGACGAATCAGAACAGGTCCTATTTGTCCACAAACTCAATAGCGGACATATCTTCCACTTCCCCAAATTGTCGAAATCGTATAAGAAACATTGGCGAGAAATTCTGGAAAATCAGAAAAAGAAGAATAAAATAAACACAGACAAGACAAACTGGTCCAGTGATTAATCATTGGTGCTAAACTGTTCTGTCGTGTTGGTGTCAATGTAATTGGTAATAGTGATAATGGTAGATGGTGATGGTGATGGTGGTGGTGGTGGTGGGGATAGTGATGATAGTGATAGTGATGTTGGTGGTTGTAGTGATGATGTTAGTGGTGATATTGCTAGTGATGGTGGTGATGATGGTAGTCGCATTCTTATTGGAAGATGAGGAAGAGGAAGAAGAGGCATAGGAGAAGAAGGGGAAGAAGAGGAAGAGGAAGAAGTGAAGAAGGAGAAGGAGGAGGAGCGTGAGGAAAAAGGAAAGGCGAAGGAAGAAGAACTCAAAGAGGGAGGAGAGAGTAGAGAGAAGAAGGAAGAAGAAAAAGGAAATTAAAGAGGAAGAAGAAAAAGACAAAGAGGAGAAGGAGAATGAGTTTGAGGGGGAAAGAGCGAGAAGAAGAAAAAGGAGGAGGAGAAGGAGGATTGAAGAAGGAGAAGGAGGATTGAAGGAGGAGAAGGAGGAGGGGGAGAAGAAAGATGAGAAGGAGGAGGAGGAAGAGAATGAAATAGAGAGGAGAAGGAAAAGGAGGAGAAGGAGGATCGAAGAAGGAGGAGAAGGAGGATGGGGAGAAGAAAGATGAGAAGGAGGAGGAGGAAGAGAATGAAATAGGGAGGAGAAGGAAAAGGAGGAGAAGGAGGATCGAAGAAGGAGAAGGAGGATGGGGAGAAGAAAAATAAGAAGGAGGAGGAGGAAGAGAATGAAATAGGGAGGAGAAGGAGAAGGAAAAGGAAGAGGAGGAGGATTGAAGAAGAAGGAGAAGGAGGAGGGGGAGAAGAAAGATGCGAAGGAGGAGGAGGAAGAGAATGAAATAGGGAGGAGAAGGAGGAGGAGAAGGAGAAGGAGGAGGGGAGAAGAAAGAGGAGAAGGAAGAGGAGGAGGTGAAGGAAATAATGAGGAGGAGAAGGAGAAGGAGAATGGAATAGGGAAGAGAGGGAAGGGAGAATTGATGCAAGTAACAATATGTAATTGAAAGCGTTTTTAATAGAGTATTGAGAAAATAAAGGAATGTCGTGACAAGAGAAGTTGAAGATAGGGTAGAGGTGAGAGGTACATGATAAGAGGCAAATTACTCTCCCTCTCTCCCTCGTTTACACGGGGCAAGCTGAGAGGCAAGTTAAGTGTGCGAGTTACTGGAACCGGAGAGGAAAGAGGGCAAGTATATGTTCACACAGGTCAAGTCAGAGACATGTGGCTGTGAATATGTACTTATTCGCTCTTCTCTCCAGTTTAAGTAACTTGCACACTTGACTTGGTTCCTAACTTGCCCCATGTAAACGAGGCTTTAGTCTCAAATTTTCTATTAATAATGTACGAATTTCACTAAGATTATTACTCGAGTTATTGAATTTGATTTATAAAAATATTCATCTTTGTGGAGTTGGTTTGAAGGACTCTAGCAAATTTTTGTTAAGACAAACATACCATGTAGACCTTATATATGATCCCTGTACAAATATTCCTTTTTTTTTGTGCCAAAGTACACTCATGTACATTTTCTTCGGGGTGTTTCGTGGCTTCTTTACTTACCGGAAGGAAGGTAGACAAAAAAAAAAAAAAAAAAATAGATGAATTATTTTGAATCGAACATCTACCTCTGGAAATTGTCAGAAAATTCTCTTTGGCTGAAAGAAACGCCCATCACGCTAAGACTTGCCTGTGAATGGCATAAGAGTGAAGGTGATGGCACTCTAGACATTTTCCCTAGCATGCTACTTGCTTTTGCTGCTTCGTTTGAGTAGAAACGACTTCGGTTACGATATTTTGTTTTTCAAATTTCTTAAAGTGACGAACTAAGAAAAGTTAAAACTAGAATACGAATGTTAAACACATTGTTGAGATATTCTTACGGAAGTCTAGAATATTGTAACCGAAGTCCTTTCTACTAAAACGAAGATAGCAAAACCAAGTAGCATGATAGCTTAGTATGCAGCCACATTAAGAGAGCACATTGAAGTTGACCAGGACCAAAAAAAGTCTCTTTCCCCAGCAATAAGAGTCTTCCTCCTTAACTAAGAGAAGACGGTGAAGAGCTTACGTCAGGAGGCACTGAGTACCTGCGGCCGAAGCCGTCACCTTTGCTCTTATATGTGCTTGAAGGACTGCCAGGGCAGGTAACAATCACTGCTGGGAATCGGAAAAGAGTCCGGGATTCGGGGACCTACAACTAACGTGTGAACGGGGTATTTGGTTGTCGAACACGTTGGTTAAACCCCAAATACCCCGTTCACACGTTCACACATCACGTGTCTGTCGAACCGCGTTCGACGAACCGTTACACCGTGTAAATCCCCTCTAACGCGCTTCAGATGACGACATCGACGCACCAATTCAGTACGATGATGCCTACGTCGGCGTCATTAGGCGTGAGTGGGTACACGAGCACGGCGACGTCGGCGACATGAATATATATTTTTTGTAGTTGTACACGAATTACCCCCGGATTCTGTGAACTGGTTTGATCATATTTTCTGTGTTTATTATTACTCGGATTAAAAGAGAACGAATAATACAGCAGTGAATTTATATTTTATAATGCGAATAGTGTGATGAATCGTACATATGGCAGCCGATGCTGCGCGGAAGAATTTGACTCGTACTGAAGTGGTATAAGAGAAGCCTCTTTACAATAACAAAAGTCCCGGGCAACAGGAGAGACCACCCGTTTCGAGGGATCCTGTTATGTAGAAGGATTCTGTAATAGGATATCCGCCTTACAAGGATTCTCAACAACTGCTTCCTCCTCCATATTGGAGTTTTCCTTCGCTAATCAGAAGTTCTCCCACTGGTACTACAGCTTTCATTTTGGGAAGGACGGAGGGAGGGAGGGAAGGAAGGAGAGAAGGGAGGGAGGGAGGGAAGGAGGGAGAGAAGGAGGGAGAGAGCGAGTGAGAGAGGGAGGGAGAGAAGGAGGAAGAGAGGGAAGGAAGGAGGGAGAGGAGGGAGGGAGGGAGGGAGGGAGAGAAGAAGGGAGGGAGGGAGGGAAGGAGGGAGAGAAAGAGGTAGGGAGAGAAGGAGGGAGTGAGGGAGAGAGCGAGTGAGGGAGGGAGGGAGAGAAGGAGGAAGAGAGGGAAGGAAGGAGGGAGAGGAGGGAGGGAGGGAGGGAGAGAAGAAGGGAGGGAGGGAGGGAGGGAAGGAGGGAGAGAACGAGGTAGGGAGAGAAGGAGGGAGTGAGGGAGAGAGCGAGTGAGGGAGGGAGGGAGAGAAGGAGGACTAGAGGGAAGGAAGGAGGGAGAGAAGAAGGGAGGGAGACAAGGAGGGAGTGAGGGAGAGAGCGAGTGAGGGAGGGAGGGAGAGAAGGAGGAAGAGAGGGAGGGAAAGAGGGAGAGAAGGAGGGAGGGAGGGAGAGAACGAAGGAGGAAGAGAGGGAAGGAAGGAGGGAGAGAAGGAGGGAGGGAGGGAGAGAACAAGGGAGGGAGGGGGAGAGCGAGGGAGGGGGAGAATGAGGGAGGGAGAGAAGGAGGGAGGGAGGGAGAGAGCGACGGAGGGAGAGAAGGAGGGGGGAGGGAGAGAGCGAGGGAGGGAGAGAGCGACGGAGGGAGAGAAGGAGGGGGGAGGGAGAGAGTGAGGGAGGGAGAGAAGGAAAGAGGGAGGGAGAGAGCGAGGGAGGGAGAGAGCGAGGGAGGGAGAGAGCGACGGAGGGAGAGAAGGAGGGGGAGGGAGAGCGAGAGAGGGAGAGAAGGAAAGAGGGAAGGTGAGAGCGAGAAAGGGAGAGATGGAGGGAGGGAGGGAGGGAGGAAGAGAAGAAGGGAGAAGAAGAAGGCAGAGAAGGAGGGAGGGACAAAGCATCACACGAACAAAGAATTCGAGAAGTGTCATGGACGTTAAACTCTGCTTTTGATTAAACGTCCAACACGAGAACAGATAATAATTCAGAGCACACGGTAGTCGCCGAAGACAGAGTTCCGAGTCTTGAGACTCATTTACACGGGACAAGTTGAGAGGCAAGTCAAGCGTGCAATTTACTTGCTGCAAGTTACTTGCCATGTGTAAACATCCACAAGGAACTTGCACACTTGACTTGACTCACAATTTGCCCCGTGTAAATGAGGCTTTACAGTGATGGGTCTGGAAGTCTAACAAAAGATTCCCCCTGACCCTTAAGGCTTGTTTCATATGTATCGACTTTTCGCCGTGCGCTGTCCACGACACGACGTCGTCCTCTCATATAACCATGGGCGTCTATGGACGCCTTCACACGTCACGGCCACGACCACGTGTGAAAGTGTCCATGGACACTCATCGTGATTTGAGAGCACGACGTCGTGCCGTGGACGGCGCACGGCGAAAAGTCGACATGTTTGAAACGAACCGTAGGATCGAGAACAGGGTGAAGTTTGTCTTTGTTTTTGATAGTTACACGGTAAAGTGGAAAATGACTTTTTTGTAATCGGAGGTGATGTCCCTCTGGGAGGTAGAGGAGGGGAAGGAGAGGAGGAGGAAGAGGAGGGAAGGAGAGAAGGAAAAGGAGGAAAAGGAGAGGAGGAGGAAGAGAAGGGGAAGGAGAGGAGGAGGAAGAGGAGGAGGCTGAGAAGGTTTGAGTCTGTCAGGATGTCGTGAGAATTGGGATGAGGATCAGGATGGAAAAGGAAGGAATGTATAGGAGAGGTAAGAAGAAGAAGGCGAGGAGCCTACGCCAGGAGGCGCTGAGTAGCTGCGGCCGAAGCCGTCACCTTTGCCCATGTGCACTTGGACTGTTGGGGCAGGTAATAACAGTCCTGCTGGGTATCGGAGAGGAGTGCGGGATTCGAACCCACAATTAATCGAATGCGAGACCAACACGCTTCTGATTACGTCATCAGGAGAAGTATGGAAGAGATAGAATACAGAGGGACTTAGAAAACTCGAACTCAGGTATGATTAAATACAATAAAAGTATATTTCAGCAGAAAAGCTTTTGGTCTACGGCGGGTTCGGATATAAGCAAGGAAGAAAATGAAGAAAATCCCATTTTCTTTGACACCCAATTTAGTCTTGTCTTGTTACATTTCAACATCTTAAAGAAAAACGTCTCATTTGCTTTACGCAACAGAAAACGTAAATTCATTCTGATTCTCGATTAAACATGTGTCTTCGTAGTACATATACATTGATTTTTTTTCTTCTGTACCATGTATGAAAATATTCTCTCGTTCTGACAGCGTCTGTTCTTTTTCAAAATCTTGAAGATCTCTATCAAGAAACGTGACACTCTTGCAATAAAAGCGAACAAGTTGCTCTCTCTTCCAGAAATGGCCTCAGTGCCAGCTCATTTTATTTTTATTTTTTTATTTCTTTGCCTTCCTCTACTTTCTTATCTATCAAATCCCTTTTATCTATCCTCCCCTGTTCCTAATACTTCATCTTTCTTTCTTTTTATGTTCATCTTCTTTTTGTTTTCTCTTGTTTATTCTTTTTTTTCTTCTTATTTGCCAAGATATGGAATATATATTTTTGCGAATCTCTCAACACTCCTTTCATATCTCCTCCTTCTTCTTTACTTATCCAACCCTTCTATTGCTCTTGTTCCTCTTTCTCGCCTTCATTACCACCTCGGAGACCTCAGAAACATCGCCGATGACCTCGACCCTCTTCGCGAACCAGAAGCTCTGATGACGTCATTTCCGCCTAGCTCTTGGGCGCCTGTAGGAGAGCCTCTTAAGTGTTCGTCCTCGTCCTCTTCTGCAAATCCCAATGTCACTATCGCCTTACCGACCCCTCCAGAATTTTTTCCTCCTCCTCCTCCTCCTCTTCCTACTCCTCCTCCTCCTCCTCCTCCTCCTCCTCCTCCTCCTCCTCTTCCATCTCTCTCTTCGTCTCCTTTGACACTCGAAGTCTTTTCCTCCTAAAAACTGTCCTTCAGGTTTCTCTTCCCTCTTCATCTTGTCCGCCTCCCTCATCGCTATTTCCTCCTAATTCTCCTCTTCCTCCACCTTCTCCTCCTCTTCCTCCTCCTCCTCCTCCTCCTCCTCCTCTTCCTCCTCCTCCTGGAATTCCTCTTCCCGTTTTCCGTCGTTTTTGGGTTCTTCGCCTTCTTGACCTTCAATACTTTTCCAACATACACGATATCAGTTCCTGTTCGTCTACCACCACAAGACGACCCGGAGTCTGCTTTTAAGAATATAAGAACATGAGAACGGAGGAAACTACAAGAGACCATGAGGCCTACACTAGGCAGTTTCTTGTCCATTACCACCTACCATCCCCATGCATAAAAGATCTAAATCTTCTCTTGTAATAATCAGTTGTTTCAGCGCTCACTTCATTGTTACTAAGTCTATTCCATTCGGTATTTACTCTATCGGTAAACCAGTTCTTGCCTATTTCCTTCTTAAAGCTAATTTTACCCTATTTAAACCCATTACTACGAGTGCTACTCTGCACTACCTTTGCTAAAGCCTTTGACCAATTTTAATACCTCTATTAGATCCCCCAGTACTCTTTACTGGACTCTGAGGACCATCAATGTCTTTTTTTTTTTTTTCTAAGGTTATCCGAACGGTACAACATTTTTTGTCTTTTTCAGACAAAGGCGTAGATCGACGGTTAAAGACGTTATCGTATTTCGATCTGGAAGGATGTTGAGTCTATCCAACGTTGTTCCAGAGGTTACGTTGTTTTGCTCCGTGAAGCCAACGACGTTAACTTACACCAATGTTTCCCAACCATGGTTTCAGGCGACCCCCAATATGATCCTCATGATATAACCACGACCCCCTAATCTATTGTAACGTTATAAAAGACAAAGTTATCGTCATTGAATTTTATTATAGCAATATGAATTTAAAGAATTCAGCATACAAGATGTCTTGCGACCCCAGGAAGAACGCTTGGGGACCCCAAGGTTGGGAAACTGTCTTAAATTGATCTACCTGACGGCTGAAGTTATTTGACGTTATATCAGATGGATACGAAATTATCTCACATTATTCCTGGAAAATGGGGAGGATATTTGACATAGTTTCTGAAGACAGCAAAACAAGAAGAAAGTAAGGAACTGTATTCATAATAATCAGCCACCTTAAGACTACTTCTGTGTCATTTTTATCTCCATCTTTAACATTTATCTACACTTTGAGAACCACAAAAATCCGCAAATTATTTTTCTTTGTTCCTCCACGGACAACGTCGCCCATCAGACTATCAAGTTCTTTAAAGAAGCTTTTGTAATTTTCTTCCAGAAAATCCTTTCCGAAATTTTGACTTTGTCTGAGCCTTGCCAGCATAGGCGGGTGTCCCCAATTAACCCTAACGTAACTTTTTAATCAGAGATAAAGCTAGACAATTAGATAAGAATATTTTGAAAGTTTGAATTTAGATGTATGGATCAGTGCGGCAGTGAGTAAAGACACTGATTCGTTGTCATGGAAACCAAAATATAAAGATAAGGAACAGCGATGAATACCAAAAGATGACATAAAGAAAACAAAACTCTCACCATTCTGCTCGCACGAAGTGGTAAGTGAGAAACCCCTGGTAAGGCAAGTCCTGTCAGTTGTGACAAGCCGCTGTTTTTTTTTTTTTTTTTTTTTTTTTTTTTTTTTAGGCCAACGTTTGGGTCGCCTCCCTTCCTGGCCAGGGCAGTCGGGAACCAACGCAACACAGCGGGTCTCGGGAATCGAACTCACGACCACCTGAACACTGGGCTGCCGAGCGGCCCGTGCAGTGTTATAGTGAGCGTCTTTATTTGGTCTGTCTGACAAAAATATAATCCTCCCATTCGACATCCATAAGAAAAGTAATAATAGAGAAATAAAAACAAAACCTTTGGTTTATGCCCTCTCCTTAAACGGACTTTACTAATTGGGTAGTTCCTTGTCTCTTACCAAACAAACCCCCACCCCTGACCAACCACCTACCCACCACCACCACCACTACCACCACCATCACCACCACCACCACCACCACCACCACCGACACTTGCTGGTAGGCCATGTCCTTCTCCGTAAACGGATATGCAATCCTAACGGCCAATATAACTGTTTATTGCATGGTTAGTTAACTCAGATACAGTTCCACTAAACCTCATTCCCAAAAGAAAAGGAAAGAGAATATTAGATGAAAATATATATAGATGCAGAGAGAGAGAGAGAGAGAGAGGGGAGAGAGAGAGAGAGAGAGAGAGAGAGAGAGAGGGGGGGGGGAGAGAATAAGAGAGAGAGAGAGGGGAGAAAAAGTCTATAATGAAAGACAATAGTTACATCCGAAGTGATTATGGGTCCTCCAGTCCCTTTATGATCACTTACTCCTCCGAAGAGCTTTCATCATTCTCTGAATGTTATTGTACTTGTGGTTGCAAGTATTTTTTTTTTTGTCCTTAACTGGTTTTATTGAAACTCCCAACAAACAATAAAGAATAAATCTAGAAAAACAAACGCACCTGAATAAAATCACATCACCTAGAGCGTGACTGGTCAACTAGAACCTCTACAGAATCTCTAGACGAAGTCCATATTCTTCTTCCTAGAGTCACATTTCCGGTTTGGACTTTGTGGGTCTCCGGCTCCGGTTCTTGGTCTTCTTTACGAAATTTCGAAAAATCTCTTCCGTCGCGATCCTCTGGTGTGACTGCATCGACAAGGCCTATCAATAAATCGAACATTATGATTCGCTCTTCGAATGGCCTTTCCATTCATTTCTCTTACCCCGTCATCGTTCCTCTAATTCTTCTTCCCTCCTCTTCTTCTGTCGGCTGCATCGTTGTCATCGGCGCTGGATATCGTTCAAAAATTCGGGAAGACTTCGAGTTACCCAACTGTGTAGTTCCTCCTCCTCCTCCTCCTTCTCCTCCTTCTCCTCCTCCTCCTCCTCCTCCTCCTCCTCCTCCTCCTCCTCCTTCCGGTCTTTCATCCACGCTTTCCTCTCGTTTCTTCATAATTCTTCATTTTTTTTTAATTTCGTCATCAGACATTGCCCGTTTGCTTACGAATTTTTTTGTTTCTTTGAATTATCGTCTTCGATTTATGTTAATACTTTTTCTTTTTTCTCGTTTTTTTTTCTTTGCCACCTTCTTCCTTCTCCCTCTCTTACTTTCTTCTTCTGTTCTTCTTTTTCTCCCTCTCCCTCAGGGCTGCCACTGTGATTTATCCCAGTTCCCACAAATGAGTGAGATTTTTCCCCTTAAAATTCCCACAAGGGAATCAGTATTTCCACATTTTCCCCACAAAAAATGAATTATTATATACACAAAAAAGTTCATTGCAGCATATAATTCTTCATATGCCCATACCCTGTGAGCAAATTTCTCCCACAAATTTGTGGAAAATTCCCACAAAATGGCATCCCTTATTATCTCCCCTCCCCCACACTTCTCCTCCTCATCCTTCACCCTCTCCCCCTCACTCATTCTTTCATCCTTTTATCCTAAGTTACAACTTTCTCTTTGTTGACTATTTTCTTCTTTTATTTCTCCTCGTTCTGAGCCATATCCCTCCTCATCTCTTCCCTCATTCGCATTCGCAAGCAGTTGGAGTCACTCACGCATGTAACTGGTCGCTATCCTACCCCCACTCGACCTTGCATTTGAATAACAAGAATATGACTTCGCTCACAGAGACCTAGACTTCTCTAATAAAACTTCAACAGTATGTCTAAAATTCTAATTGATTTACAATCTCTTAGTCCACCATTCAGTTTTTCTATACACATGCCGGAAAGGTAATTTGATATTCGGGGATTTGAAAAACAAAATATCGTAACCGAAGTCGTTTTTACTCAAACGAACTCTCAACGTTCGGTGTTGGTGGATTCCGTGGAAGACCTCCATGCACACCGATGTTCCATAGACGCATTTCGGACTAACTTTCGCTGCTGAATCACGTCGCTTCCCTTGATTTCGCTGAGCCAGCCGCGGTCCGGGATTGACGTCGGTCGCGAGCGTTCGCCATCTGCATTCGGCTTACGAACTCCGCGACTTACGGGAACGAGGACTTGTTTACGAAAGTGAGACTGAAAACAGCGACATCTTTGTTGACGGTGGGGATGTGCTGTGAGTTACCTCCTTCCCTGGATGAACACGTAAATATTTTCTGCTTTTAGATTCTTTCTCTCTCTCTCTCTCTCTCTCTCTCTCTCTCTCTCTCTCTCTCTCTCTCTCTCTCTCTCTCTCTCTCTCTCCTTCCCATTTTCTTTTTTCCTTACGCTTCCTTTTTTTTTCTTTCTTTTTATACCTCAGGTTATCTTTATACAACTTCCTGACCCTCTACCCTTCTCTCCCTTCCCTTTCCACTTTCCCCCACTTTCCTTTCCTTCCCTTTCCTTAACCTCTCTTTCCCTTCAGTGTCCCCTTAGAACCCTTAAAG
>NC_134800.1:11076298-11086298 GCF_046742065.1 Oratosquilla oratoria | reverse complement strand
GGAGGCGGCGGATTGGGGGAACATCTTGTTGGTTGTGACGGTGGCAGAAACCCGTCGTGAGGAAAGGGTCCCCTAGCATAAAGCAAGAAGTGGTTTACTAATAGGGTGGTCAACAAATGGAGTAGACTTAGTAACCATGTAATAAGCGCTGAAACTATCGATTGTTTTAAGAAACGTTTAGATAACTTTTTGGATGGGAATGATAGGTGGTAATGGATATGGAACTGCCTAGTGTAGGCCTTATGGTCTCTTGCCGTCTCCTTCATTCTTATGTTCTTATGTTCTTATGTTCTTATGTTCTTAAAGCAAGAGACTCCATCCACCCCCCCCCACCCAACCCCCGGTCACTCTGATCCGCATCTTATTATTCCAAGAAAGTTTGCGCAGATTTTTGGAGGGAAGAATCACAAAGCAAATAACTATTCTGAAATCGTAGGATGCAACGTGAGCCTTAAAATTCTACTTCCTAGACTCTCACTTGGACTCTTTCCTCACAAATCTTGGCGCCGTAAGTGACGAGCACGGCGATATGTTTCACCAGGACATTCTGAACGTGGAAACCCGGTATCAAGGGAAGTGGAGCTTTTCAATGTTGGCTGATTACTATTGGACACTAAAAAGGGACCTTCCAGAAGCAAAATACACTCGAAAATCACACATTTCTACATCCTAAATGTTCCTTCCAGTTCAAGAGCGGTTTTCAATATCAAACTTTGCGATTTCGTCTGTTCGGTTCTCGCAAGGAGATAGAGAGAGAAGAGGAAGAAACGAAAAAAAGGAGAGAGAGGGAAGCATTGAGGGGAGAGGAAGAGAGGAGGCAAATGAAGGAGATAGGAGGAGAAGGAGGAAGGAGGAGAAGGAGGGAGGAGGAGAGGGAAGGATAAAGGGAGGGAGGTAAGAAGGGAGGGAGGTAGGAAGGGAGGGAGGAAGGATGAGAGTGAGTGAGAGATGGAGGGATTAGGGAGGAAGACAAGGAAAGAGTGAGTGAATGAGTGAGTTAGTGAGAGGAAGAAAATGGGTGAGTGAGTGAGGAAGAGAGGGAAAGAGTGACTTAAGGAGAAAGAGAGAGATCGAGATCGACAGAGAGAGATAGATAAATAGATAGATAGAAAGATAGTAGAGAGAGAGAGAGAGAGAGAGAGAGAATTATTGAATAACGTAGAGATGGAGAGAGAGAAGGATAGAGAATTTAGGGAGAGAGGGAGGGAATGAGTGAGTGAGTGAGAGAGATATGGAGAGAGAGAAGGATGGAGAATTTAGGGAAAGAGAGGGGGAATGAGTGAGAGAGGGAGCTATTTAGGAAGATAGGGAGAGAAGGAGGAAATAATTGAGGGAGTGAGGGAGAGAAGGAGAGAGGGAGGTGCTTAGGGAGGGAAGGGAGGGACATGATTGAGGGAGAGAAGAAGGGAGAAAGGGAGGGAAGGAGAGACGAAGAGAAAGTGGGAGGGGTAGGGAGGGAGTGGGAGGAGGTTGTCAAGGTCGAGGAAATGAAGGGGGTGGGAGGGAGGAGGAGGTGGGTTAGCAGTTCAGTATTTGACGGCTTCAATACAAATGTCCCAATATTTCATTTTTTTTTTAATTTACTGATTTATCTGTTTGTTCATTTCTGTTTATTTATTTTCGTTTTTTATTCGCTATTTTCTATTCATAGATTGATATGTTTTCTTTTGATGTACGTAAGTTTTTTTGTGTATGTGTGTGGGTGTCTGTGTGTGTATGCATGTATGTACGTTCATATATGTATGTGTGTGTGTATGCATGTATGTCTGCGTGCATGTTAGAATATTTGTGTGAATGTGTGTATGTGTGTGTGCGTGTGTGTGTATGTGTGCGCCTCTGTTTGTGTGTAGTACGAGTGCATATGTGTGTGCGTGTGCATGTGTGTGTGTGTGTGTGTGTGTGTGTGTGTGTGTGTGTGTGTGTGTGTGTATGTGTGTGTGTGTGTATGTGTGTGTGTGTGTGTGTGTGTGTGTGTGTGTATGTGTGTGTGTGTGTGTGTGTGTGTGTGTGTGTGTGTGTGTGTGTGTGTGTGTGTGTGTGTGTGTGTGTGTGTGCGCATGTATGTGCGCGTGCGTATGTGTATGTATGTGTGTGTGTGTGTGTGTGTGTGTGTGTGTGTACATGTATGTGCGCGTGCGTATGTATGTATGTGTGTATGCGTGCGCGCGCGCGTGTGTGCGTGTGTGTGTGTGTAGGTGTGTGTGCGTGTGTGTGTGTGTCTGTGTGTGTGTGTGTGTGTGTACGTATATATGTAGGTGTATGTGCACATGTGTAAACCCGTATGTGTGTATATAACATGTACAGTGTCACACCTAATATCAACAAGACTGAGCTAATTTAATTTCCTCCCGTCTTTTGCATTTAACTTAAACGACCAACCTTACTTTGCACCATAAAGCAAACTCAGATATAATTCAACGTCATGTAGATTTGCGTGTACGTAAGTATCCACATATGTGTGTGTGAATGAGTGTTGGAATGTCATGTTTATCCTCTTTATTTGTTGGCATTACATTCTCACATGTGCTTATGTCACTTTCTCTTGTCATTATAGCTACTTACTCCATGTTTCTCAGCTATCAGAATATCTTTTCCTTAATTTAAAGCCTCAATTAATAACTTAATTCAAAGCCTCAAGCACTTTTAGCTCGTAATCAATATATTAGTTCTTGAAATATCTTATGAATTGAAACTCTGCCAACGTAGCTGGCTGTAAAAAAGATGTATACATAGATGTAAGAAATAAATGAGTTATATGTATATATATATATATATATATATATATATATATATATATGTATATATATATATATATATATATATATATGTGTGTGTGTGTGTGTGTGTGTGTGTGTGTGTGTGTGTGTGTGTGTGTGTGTGTGTGTGTGTGTGTGTGTGTGTGTATGTGTGTGTGTGTGTGTGTGTGTGTGTGTGTGCGTATGTGCGTGTGTGTGTGTATGTGTGTGTGTGCGTGTGCGTGCTCGCACAGGTAAGCGAAACTGAACGGTTGCATGGCTGACGACACGATCAAGCAAATAGCTGTAGAGTAAATCGAGAGCGGAGGTGGAAGAGGAGGAGGAGGAGGAGGAGGAAGAGGAAGAGGAGGAGTGAGAGTTGGCACCCGCAACCCCATAGCGAGGGTCTGACGTGTGCCCGAAGTAATTAGCTCATTCTTATTTATCTGCCCACCTCGAGGTGTCCCCCTCAGCTGACTGAAATCATCTGGCTTACATTGAACTCCTTCGAAGCGGATCACGAAGGTCCAAAAGCTTCCATCACGATAATTGTAGAGATCCATCATGATAATTCAAAGTCCCTCAGCTTCAGTTCCTCTTCAGTTGTAGAGTCTCCTCTGGAATAAAAAACGGACAGAGTCTTAAGAACTTGTAACGGTATTGATTGGGTTAAACCAGTGGTTCTTCACCTGGGGTACCTGTACCCCCAAGGGGTACGAAGCCTTGAACCTGGGGGTACGAGACATGGTAGCCCCAGTGCAATGGTACTGTATATTTACCATGAGAAAGCGAAGCAAGGTTTGTATCACTAATTCTTTTCATATATTTGTATTGTATTTGTATTGGATGGGGGTACGAGACATGACAGCCCCAGTGCAATGGTACTGCATATTTACCAAGAGAAAGCAATGAAAGGTTTGTATCACTAATCCTTTTCATATGTTTGCATTGTATTTGTATTGGATGGGGGTACGAGACATGATAGCCAGTTCAATGGTACTGTATGTTTACAATGAGAAAGCAAAGACATGATAGTCAGTTCAATGGTACGAGTATGTTTACTATGAGAAAGCAAAGCAAGGTTTGTATCACTAATACTTTTCATATGTTTGCGTTGTATTTGTATTGGGTGGGGGTACGAGAATTTTTTCTGAGATAATCAAGGATTACGGGCATTGAAAAAGGTTAAGAACTTTAGGGTTAAACCCTTCAATACAATGACAAAAAAAAAAAAAAGATCGGACAATGGCAACGCTAAGGTCTGTGGCTACGCACTCCTAAGCTACATAATACAGTGACCTAATGTATAATACAACATAATCTATCAACCCATTGCTCTTGCAATTAAGAATTAATTGAGATAGTATCTGGTCTACTCAGCCCACAGTTATACCTTTAGATGAATAAAACCATTTGGAGTCAACTAAGACGAAGTTTAGATTAACAATCTTTTTTAAGAAAATAAAGGGTTAACTGGGAGTGGAGTAGGTGGAGGGGGTGTGGAGGAAGGAAAGAGGGAGAAAGGGAGTAAAGGATTAAGCGGAGAAAGAATGGAGAATGAAGAAGAGAAGGATAACTGGATCATAAGAAGGAGAGAAAAAGGAGAAGGAAGGAAAAGTAGAAGAGAGTGAGTGAAGGAGGGAGAGAAGGAGGGGGAGGGAGAGAGAGAGAGGGAGGGAGGGAGAGGAGAATGGGAGGAGAGAGGGAGAGAGCAAGGAAAGAGGGAGAGAGGAAGAAAGGGAGGGAGAGAGAGATGAAGAGAGGGAGAAAATAGGGAAAGAGGAAGGGAGGGAGAGAGTAGGAAGAGAGGAAGGAAAGGAGGTTTAGGAAATCGGAAGAATGGAGAAGAGTGAAGGGAGGGAAGGTAGGGGAAGAGAAGAAATGAGAGGGAAAATGAAGGAAAGGAAAATAAAGGTAACGGGAAGACGAGAAGAAGAAGAGAAGTATGAAAGGAGAGAGAGAGAGAGAGAGGAAAGAAAAAAAAGAAGGAGGTAAGGTGGGAGAGAGGGTAAGAGAAATAGAATGAACGAATGAGAGTAACAAGAACGGTTAAGAATGAGAGTTTAAGGAAGAAAGAAGGAAGAAGGAAGGAAGAGAGGAAGAAAAAAAGGAAGATGTTGAGGAGGGATGATGGAAAGGAAGTGGAAAGAAAAGGAGAAAGAAGAGAATGGGGAGATGAATGAATGAAATTTGGATACCGAAAGAGAGAGAGAGAGAGAGAGAGAGAGAGAGAGAGAGAGAGAGAGAGAGAGAGAGAGAGAGAGAGAGAGAGAGAGAGAGAGAGAGAGAGAGAGAGAGAGAGAGAGAGAGAGAGAGAGAGAGAGAGAGAGAGAGAGAGAGATAGAGGGAGGAGATGGAGAATGGAGTGAGAAATGGAGTGAGGAAGCAAAGGAGGGAGAGGTGGAGGGAGGAAGAGAAGGAAGGAGGAGATGGAGGGGGTAAGAGAACAAGGGTACCTCAGGTTTAGGCATAGAATGGTAGTGCAAACTACAGCAGTGGAGTTGGTAGTGGTGGTAGTGGTGGTAGTGGTGGTGGTTGTGGTAGTAGTAGTGGTTATGCCAATGGTGGTGGAGGTCGCAAAGGTGGTGGTAATAGTAGGGGTGGTGTTAGTGGAGCTGTCAAAGGTGGTGTGCTTGTGGTGGGATTGGTGATAGATGTATAGGCAATGGTGGTGTGTTGCAAGGGTGCAATTTAAATGAACATTTAAATGGTGATGGTGATAATGATGGTGGTGATGGGCAGTGGTGATAATAGGTATGGTGATAATGGTGGGTAGAACAGGGAGGTCATTTGAGCGGCAGTGGTGATGATTCAATGCACTTTTTTGAAACACCAAGTAAAAAAAAAAAAAAAAAAAAAAAAAAAAACGGTGTAGAATTGCAGAGATGGTGGCCGGGGAAGGATTTTGAAAAAGAAAAAAAAAGAAAAAAAATTACAAGGGCGGATCTTTTTCTTGCAGAAGTATAATTCCACAAGGAGGAACGAAGACCCATGATAAGGGGGAAACACTACCCGGATCACTACGCTCTTTCTCTTAAAAAAAAAAAAAAAAAAAAAAAAAAGTTCACAATTGACCTTTGTTGACATTTGCACTCGTAAGGTCAAGGTGACCTTTGAGTATGTAAGGTCAATCACGTCGGTAAGACTTCAAGTTTTCACATCTTCGCGGGTATACTAAGAGAACTCCGTCCTTCCACGGAGGAGAGCCTTATTGAACTGAGACTCCGTGCCATGGGTGGGCAACCTTTGTATGTGTGGGTGCCAAAAACCAGCCAAATCTTTAATACAAAAAATTCTTGCGTGCCAACGAAGTAAAATCATAGTCTCGCTCCTTTCACATCCAATAAGGGCCGCAATCCATCGTCCAGTTGTATGCAGTTACCAATGGTCATACAAAAGATGTTGGATATTTTTTCTTTATTATTATTTCTATTTGAAGCTCGCTGGCTGAGCGGTTCAGGGCGTCGTTATTTTCGGTGATGGTCGGGAGGATGGTGGTTCGAACCCTGCCATCGGCGAAAGTTGGACCAAAGGCATGGTTTATTAAATTCCAAACCACAAAGTCCTCTTTAAAGGGGCACCGTCCTAGCCCCCCGATAGGGGGGAGTTTGTGACGTTAAACCATATCATCATCATCATCATCATCATCATCATCATCATCATCATCATCATCATCATCATCATCATCATCATCATCATCATCATCATCATCATCATCATCATCATCATCATCATTTTTATGTGATCTTTGGGCTTCGGGTGACGTAAAAAAGTCAGGTCATGCACGCGTGCCATGGGTTGCCCACCTATGCTCTATAGTCTATACTATCACAGAGGAGAGTCTTACTGAGTCTTATTTTGAAGCTTCAGAAAGAACTGAGTCTTGATACTATGATTCCTGAGTCTAAAAGACTCAGAGTCACGCCTCGTCCAGGCGTTATGAGCGCCTCTGATCCTCAATGACGAGCGGTTAATGGCCGTGGCATTGCTCTCCATTACACAGATTGCAAGATGATCAAGTATTTAATTCATACTTATGAATACACTATCTTTTGAATGAGGCACTACCTTTTCACGCTGACAAATCTTGTCCATTTTTGTACAAGAAAGCAATTGGCCATTCGAGAGAAATATTCGCTCCTTGCATGAGGGCCATTCTGATAGATAGTCTCTGCCCAAATATGTGAATAACTTATTACGCAATGGACTACAATGGATCATTTCTTTCCTCCTAGACAGATGTATAATGTCTTTCTAATGCAAGATTCATTGTGCATTTTAATCAAAGCGTTTCCAAATAACTTGTAATTATACTTTGACTGCCTTTGGTTTTATTATTTTATATTTGATGAAGATAAACTTTACCAACCAGTTTTTAGATCTTTATGTTTACTTCTACAAGTATTTTTATAAGTTTACTTTTAATTGGTCACGTGTTATTTACATTAGAAAGCAATTTTTGATGTCACAGATTTTTATCCGTAGATAGTCATTTATCTATATTATAAAGAGAAATGGTCCAGAAACGAGATCATGAGGAACTCCACTCATGACAGAAACTTTAATGGAAGTTGCACCACTCATTAAAAACTTGTACTTTTTCCAGATAACCAAGCCAGAAATTTTATTTAATTCCACCACTTTCCGAATAAACGACCACCTCTACGCAACAATCTAGTAACAACATTGGACAAAGATTGTAATAATCCAACACAGTGATGCAAGAATAAACGTGTTAGGGTATTCATTTATCAAAAAGAAAGAAATAGAGAAAATTCTTGTGTTTTACTTCATTGGTGCTAAAGATCCTCCAAGTAGCGTGTTCACTGACGTTACAATCCCTTTAGGTGTAGTAGAGGCTTGTTGGTATCCGTGTTGTTATAGCTGTCTATACGTTTTCCATTTCCAATGGAATCGCAGTATACTTTATACCTAACGTTCCTAATTGTGTACTATACTCTGAAAGAGACGCAATTTATGGTCTGTTTTGATAACACTTTATGTATATTGACATACTTCATCGCATAGTCATGAACTCCCACCCACACACACACACAGGAACGACTGTGGACCGCTCTGGCGCGTGTAGTAAAAATGAAAACTCGAAAAAATAATCAAGAGAAATGTACACGAGGATATCAGCGCGACATGGGTTGGGACACATGTTCTGTCGCTATTTTTCTTTTCTTTTCTTTTTTTTCATCCAATCATCTGTTACTTGCAAAGCGAAACATTGGAGAACAAACACCTAGAGCCGGTGTCATACCATCCGGGGCTGCCTTTGTGAGTTGTTGTTGGCTATAGCAAAGTCTCCCTTATGTGTCCTTAGACTCGAAAGGTTATGATAGTACTTTAACCAGGGGGAGATGATGGTCGTCGTTATACAAAGTTCTGTTTATCGCCAAGTGATTTTATTAAGATAATTAAACTTGCAAACATAATTTGGTTGCATCCGAAACCATCGCATAGTGTAACATTGGTATGAGGGGATTTACACTCTCTAACAGTTCGTCGAACGCGGTTCGACAGACACGTGTTAAAGTGATGTGTGAACGTGTGAACGGGGTATGTGGTTGTCGAACACGTTGGTTAAACCCCAAATACCCCATTCACACGTTCACACATCACTTTAAACACGTGTCTGTCGAACCGCGTTCGACTGTGGAAACCCCCTCTATATGTCTCTCCCCCTTTTCACTCTCATATCACGCGAACCTTCCACTCCTTCCTCTGAAACTATTATAAGTTCCACCTCAGTACTACAGCCAATTCATCTTCATTGCACCTCTTTCACGAAACAAGTCGTTGCTATAGGCTATACATCCTTCTCCAACTCTCTCTGTCACTCATGCACATTTCTACTTGATTGGCATCCTAACCACAAGGTCCCATGGTTCCTACACCCCAATCCAGCCAATATTTTCTTGATCTACTTTTTACTCTTACATCTATCGTCACCGATTTGGCCATCCCGCGAGACAATCTACTTCCGTATATTTTCATAATATGCCTATGCCACCTGAGGCTGGCATGCACAACACTTTTTCTCCCATTTTCATCAACACCTAAGTCCCTTCACGGATTCTGTCTTTCCTTTGTCACATTTCGAAACTCCGGACATACACCTCTTGTATGTACCACTCAGGTCTCACTCTCATACAACTATTGCTTAATTCATTCCTCTAAGCTTTTAACGTCATTCTTTATTTCTCCATATTCAGGACATACTTTTACCTCCTCTTCCTCACTCACCCTATGCTCCCTTCCAGAGTGACATTCTATTCTATAGTCACCCCTCTCACATTCTATTTTATAGTCACCCCTCTCAATGCCAAAGCTCTCGTAAGCTACCCCTACCAACACACCCAATGATGAATTCTCTCACAATACCTATTCTTGACCGTCGGGAAGAGATTTTATTCAGCTGAGGAAAACTATAACTAGCAAACTGAAGGGTTCAATACCCTTATGTACTAACTCCATTTCTAATCCAGTTATACATAATTCTTTAACCTGACAGTATCGTTACTTTGTGTAGGTTATGTTTTACTTTGGATCCTATTTCCCGACCCATGAAAGAACTAAACACACATAATTTTGGCTAGTGTTGCTTTAATAAGATTTTGCATACAGAAGTTGCTTTTGTCCTCCGAGAGGTGCTGTATATATAAATACATCAAATGAACAACAAACGTTTTATTTGCATAACTCCAGCATATTGTCGGGTGCCAGGTATAATACAATGTGTTTTGTTTACTTTTTACGTGTCATGTTGCTATGCTGTGTATGTGTGTGCGTGTGTGTGTGTGTGTGTGTGTGTGTGTGTGTGTGTGTGTGTGTGTGTGTGCGCGTATGTGTGACAGGAAGACTACAAATGAAATAACAATGAAACATATTATTGCATGAACTGTCCACACGCAAAAGAAATATTCAACAGGAAGTTCAACGAAAAATAAAGAAGAAAAGAGTATAAATACATACATACATATATATATATTTATATATATATATATATATATATATATATATATGTAATCTACAATTAAATTGAACATGACTCCTGCAACTTTAGACAAGTTACATTCCTTCGAGGAGGTAAGCCTCCGGACAATCTAGATTTGTCATCCATTTTTCTTCAAGAACATTCTTGATGAGAAATTTCACTCTTGAGATGAATCAAGGACAAAAATAAAGTCTGCTTCATTTGCAAATTGTTTGAATGCAGAAACTTGTCTTCAGAAAAAAAAAATAGATTTCAGAACTTC
>NC_134800.1:11068798-11071298 GCF_046742065.1 Oratosquilla oratoria | reverse complement strand
GAGGAGGGAGAAGAGAGGGGAGAGGAAAAAAGAATAAAGAGGAGGGAGAAGAGAGGGGAGAGGAAAAGAGAATAAAGAGGAGGGAGAAAAGAGGGGGAGAGGAGAGGAGAGAGGAAAAGAGAATAAAAAGGAAGGAGAAGAGAGGAGAGAAGAAAAGGGAATAAATAGGAGGGAGAAAAGAGGAGGGAGAAGAGGAAATGAGGAAAAGAGAATAAAGAGGAGGGAGAAGAGAGGAAATAGGAGGGAAGAAGGGACTGTTAGCTCTTAGTATTCTCGTTCGTTTTGCGATAAAGAGAGAGAGAGAGCAAAGAGAGGAGGCAGATCAGAGGGCCTCTGGGAGGCAGGATTTGGGGAGAGGTACCTTCGTCTCAGGAGGCTTTACGAAGAAGGAGAGGCAAAGGGAAGAAATTGGGGGAATGAGGCATAGGAAAGAGGAATTGGAAATAAATGTGATAATTGGAGGATAATTGGAGAATTGACGAAGATGGAAGGAGGATAGGAGGATGGAAGGAAGTAAGGAGGAGAAGAGGAAGGAAAGCAGGAAGAAATGAAGGAAGAGAAAAGGGAATAGATAAGGAAAGTACGGAGAGGAGGAAGGAAGTAGGTAAGAAGAAGAAGAGGAAGGGAGGGAAGAGATAAGTAGAGAGGGAAGAAGGGAAGGAAAGGAAAGAGGGAGGAAAGAAGGAAGAGAGAGAGGGGAAGAGGAAGGCAGGGAGAGAAGGAAGGGGAGAGGGAGGGAAGGAAAGAAAGAAGTAGAGAGGGAAAGAGAAACGGAAGGGAAAGAGGGAAGGAAGGAGGAAGGGAGAGAAGGAGAGAGGGAAGGAGGGAGGAAGAGAGGGAGGAAAGGAAACAGAAAAGTAGAAAGGAAAGGAAAGACTGAAGGGAAAGAGGGAAGCAAGGAGTGAGGGAGACAGGGAGGGAGGGAAGGAGGGAGGGAGAGAGGGAGAGAGGAAAGGAGGGAAGGAAGGAGGGAGGGAGCCAGGGAGGGAGGGAGGGAGTGAAGGAGTGAGGGGAGAAGGGAGGAAAGGAAAAATAGAGAAGAATAAGAAAAATAACGGGAAGGTGAACACATTGGCAAGTGTTCTTCTAATTTAGGAAACAAATATTTACGAAGATCATAATAAGGGAGAAGAAAAAGCGGCCGTCATAAGTGGTGGTGAGGAAGAGGAGGAGGAGGGAGTGGGTGTTGGAGAGAGAGAGAGAAAGGGAGAGAGAGAGAGAGAGAGAGAGAGAGAGAGAGAGAGAGAGAGAGAGAGAGAGAGAGAGAGAGAGAGAGAGAGAGAGAGAGAGAGAGAGAGAGAGAGAGAGAGAGAGAGACAGAGAGAGAGAGAGAGAGAGAGAGAGAGAGAGAGACACACACACACACACACACACACACACACACACACACACACACACACACACACACACACACACACACACACACACACACACACACACACACACACACACACACACACACACACACACACACACACACACACACACACACACACACACACACACACACACACACACACACACACACACACACACACACACACACACACACACACACACACACACACACACACACACACACACACACACACACACACACACACACACACACACACACACACACACACACACACACACACACACACACACACACAGAAAGAGAGAGAGAGAGAGAGAGAGAGAGAGAGAGAGAGAGAGAGAGAGAGAGAGAGCGAGAGAGAGAGAGAGAGAGAGAGAGAGAGAGAGAGAGAGAGAGAGAGAGAGAGAAATGATTTAAGAGCGTGAAAGAGAAGGACAAGAAGATTGAAATATACGGGTCCTTTCGGTTAATCACAACATAAAAAAGAGAAATTAATGGCTCTCAAAATTCCCCTTGACGACAGTCATGGGGTCATTAAACCAATGAGAAGGGAGGGGGGGACATCAACTTATGAGTCAGCCGACAGCCGGAGACTTAGATTTTGAGAAACACCTGTCTTGTCCGTATTAGGCTTAATTCAGTAGTAGTAGTAGTAGTAGTAGTAGTAGTAGTAGTAGTAGTAGTAGTAGTAGTAGTAGTAGTAGTAGCAGTAGTAATAGTAATAGTAGTAGTATAAAAAAGTAGTAGTAGTAGTAGTATTAGTAGTAGTAGTAGTATAAAAAGTAATAGTAGTAGTAGTAGTAGTAGTAGTAGTAGTAGTAGTAGTAGTAGTAGTGGTGGTGGTAGTAGTATCACTACATTATCTGATTCATCTTCCTAGTGCCCTGCATGTGAGTAAGGAACTGATTAGATATAAATGAATGAATTATTGAATATCAAAGTAATGAATTGAATAGGTACATAGACCAACCAATGAAAAAATAAACAGTGGAAATAATACATAAATGAAAACTTAAGTAATATTTTGAGCCTTTATTAGTATGACATTTCGCTTCTTAGAGTTTTTTGAAGTACACAGTTTAATACACATGACTTAGAGTAAATAAGAAGAACGGGGGGAAGGGTGGGAAGGGGGGAACG
>NC_134800.1:11061298-11063798 GCF_046742065.1 Oratosquilla oratoria | reverse complement strand
GGGGAATAGCTGTCGATCACGAGTCCAACACGTCATCCAAAGACCAAGGTGAATACACACACACACACACACACACGCATACATGTATGCGAGTATGTGTATGTTTATTCCCATCAGTATAGAGAGATGACAATATTGGAAGGTAATGCACGGGGGGAAGGTGACGCTTGTAGTAACACATATTCTATTGAATATTCCATATCTGTCTCGGTATTCCCAGCTTTCTTCGCCAACCTGAAGAAACTCCACAAAAACAACCCTTGGGAACGGAGCACATAAGGATCATTTCGCTATGTTGCATGCTGGGGAGAGGAAAAGATGCGCTTGAAGATTCGTTGCAATGCATGCAAATTTACAGTTCCTGTTGAGAATAGACAACCCGGTTCCATATCACGAAACGCTGCCGCCAAAGCCAAAATTTTGAGTTAAAAGATTTCTCAAAATTATTTATTTCTGTAATATACCCCTTTGATATGGTTTAGCCATGCGGAAAGAAAACGGAAACTGCGGATCGGGGTTATAATGGTCAGGTTTTAAGCTTATGTACCAAATAAAAATTCCAAAGAATATTAGACGATATAAACTTCATTACTGAATTCTTCTGTACATAACCGGTTTGAGCCTAACATGCAAACTGTCGGCTGTGAGTGATTCACCATGGTCTTGGATCACATGTTGGACTCGTGATCAACAGCTATTTCCCTCCCGGAAGAGAGCTCAGAGCTCATATATGACCGATCTATGGGTAATGCTGTGACCTTACACACACACACACACACACACACACACACACACACACACACACACACACACACACACACACACACACACACACACACACACACACACACACACACACACACACACACACAACGCCCCGCCCACTTGGTGAAAGTGACAAGGAAAGTCCTGTAATATAATGAGAGAGGATGTGTGTTGACTTGACTTCTCTAGTATAACACTGACAAATAAAAATCACAAGCCAACATCCATCAGGTGAAGATAACAAAGACTACATTTATCAAGTGTTACACCTCTACAAATTGCCTGGTTGATATGTGTAATCACCAGGCAACAGTATTTTTTATTATAGATACGGGAACTACTACTTCTTACTAAATCATGAATGCTGAGTATAAATAATTCTTAATTTTTAACATAATTTTTTCAAACTCGAATGACTATAGCATTCAAAGCATTTTTCCACCCCATCCATCCATCTATCTCAATTTGAGTCTTCCATGTCTTAAGTTCTTATCTTTACCGAAGGCAAATTTGGCGTTTACCCTCAATTTAACAAAATAATTTATTACTCGTCATCATAAAACCTATAAAGAATCGTTATTGGGTCGAAAGAGTTAACTAAGAAAACCTTAACCTCTTAAAGTAAACTAGTCAAGGCGTTAGTTATCACACTGGGCAATTTTTCCTCAGACTTTTGGGGGCAAATTTGCAGCCCGCAGCTTTGGGAAAGAATTTGATATGCTGTAGGAAAATAACTTTCTTTCAGCATATTAAATGACATTTTACGTATTTTTGTTGAGAAAACAAAATACTTTGCCAAGGTGATTTTCCGGCGAAAAAATTCCCGGAGGTGGTCAGGTCGATACAACCGATTAACTTGAGGTTGAAGGAAAAATATCTCAGTGTGATAGCCATTTCAGAACGTTTAAGCGATTCAGTAGCTTTGCATTAAAGACTGATTGTCTTTGTCACTATGTTAGCAATCTGTCTTGACTACGACATTGTATCGTCTACCCTTTCATATCATCTCAACTTCCTCTAACCTATTCAGTTCATCTTATAAACTCTCTTAGCATCAAAGTAATTACGACAACTATTTACTCTCTCTATATCAAGTTTCACTTCTTTATTATTCTGTCTACCGCAACGCTATCTTATTAATTTCGCTGGAATCTCTGTGGTAGTGAAGATGATGAGATTATGTTAGGATTGCGGTATTGGGCTCTATTTCAATAAAGTTTGTGAAGTGTTAATCACTTCGAGTTTCAGGTATAAGCCAAGCAGAACATGGATGTATATTTGACTAAGCCTGGCCTCTGGGGATTGTAATATATATATGTATATATATATATATAAGTATATACACATATATATATATATACATATATGTATATATATACATATATATATATGTATATATATATATCTATATATATATACATATATATATGTATATATATATGTATATTTATATATATATATGTATATATATATATATATATATGTATGTATATATATATATGTATATATATGTATATATAATATATATTATATATATATATATATATATATATATATATATATATAGTATATATATATATATATAAATGTTGAAACATTGTGACAGGCTTGAGGAAGGTGAAAGTTGAAGACACGGGTCTAGGGCCGAGTTTATTCCTGACTGGTTTCGCTTATAGGAGTATTAATCCTCTGAAGAAGCTATAAGCGAAACGGTCAGGAATAAACTTGGCCCTAG
>NC_134800.1:11031799-11044299 GCF_046742065.1 Oratosquilla oratoria | reverse complement strand
GTACCCGATCCACGCAGGATTATATATCCCTGTTGTCACAAGAACGGCACAAGAAAAACAATTACGACTCAGAAACGATTGAATCTAGGTACGCATTACAAGAGACAAGACACATGGGCGACCGTAAATCTCTCAGGTGAAAGCAGTTCGTAAAACAGAACTCAGTGTTTTGGGTGCGCGACTGCTACTTCGGAAGTCATTCTTCTCTCCCGAACTCGCCGAAAGAAAACGGCGATGAAAGACAACGAACTGGAGGCGCGTCGAAGAGATATCCTCTACCGGGTGGACCAAAACTCACTGAGGTCATTAACTGACATTTATGTATATATTTTTTTCAGTGATTTTACGTAATGCATACGTATTGATCAAAAAAGGAGCTACTAGAATTAATATCCATTATCTCCATTATGTTTTAGTTTTATGAATGTATTTGTAATAACGAGTCAGTTATTAAAAACTATACCAATCAGTAACTTTTGAGCCACCCTGTACTATCTAACCTCATCAGAGCGATGACCCCCTTCCCACAGCTAAACGAAACAGGATCCAGTTTCATGTTAGGTATGCGTACAATCTATTGTAGTATTCTGTCGATATTTCAATACATTCGTTGTGTTTCTTACTCATTCGTGAAAATGCAGTTCACATACATTACTTATTACAAAGGATTACAAAGGCGGAGCATGCCGACAGGAGACCTTTTGGTCCATATCTAGGTCGGATGCGAGAAAAAAAATTGGTATCGTCAGCATCTATATCATTTATATATATGGCAAACATTAGAGGAGTCAATACAGAGCCTTGTGGGATGCCACTTATCACATCTTCCCAGTTCGAATTTTTGTCTCTAAGTACAGGAGTCCCCCAAATAACGCGGATTCGAGTAACACGGATTCAATTATGTTTAGCACATAAGAGTCTTATGACTAGAGTAGATCCAGTTTCTTCACCTTCCGCTTAACAAAGTCATCCTGTAATGTCCTTCCCCCCAGCTGAATAAAATCGCTTGTCATTGGCTAGAACAAAATATCTAAAGTGCAACACGGAGACAAATGGGTCTGATAGCCTTTAAGATCAGGGGACGAATTTATAAAAGATTCTAACCCCTAAGTCTAGACATAAATATTCAAAATGGCGGAGATTTTCCCTAAATCCCTATTATGTCGGCAACCTAAATGCTTATGTCTAGACATTCTAGACATAAGCATTTAGGTCGCCTACATAGGGATTTAGATAAAATCTCCGCCACTTTGAAATTTGTGTCTAGATTTAGGGGTTAGGTTAGGATCTTTTATAAATTCGTCCCCTGGGCGACCTAAGACTCATATTCAAGTGTAGATTTTGAAACACTTTTTCCTACGGTGGTTAGACATAAGGACCTCCAAGAAACGTCGCTTTCAAATGAGACAAAGAAACAAGGAAACTCCCATCTTTGAGACCGAGAGAACGATCCGCGTCGTGCCACAATAACATGAAAGGGTCTAAAGACTAATAAACCTTATTTCGCCTCTGCTTACCTTCTAAAGTCCTTTGCCCAGCAGGCGTAGATGACGGGGTTCATGGCCGAGTTGATCCATCCGAGCCACGTGACAATGGCGAGGACCAAAGCGGGCTCCTTGAGGCACTCTTCGCCACACACTCCTGAGAGCAGGTTGGTGACGAAGAAGGGCAGCCAGCAGACGATGAAGACGCCCATGACAATCCCCAGCGTCTTGGCCGCCTTCTTCTCCTTGGCGAACTTAGCCAACTTCCTCGATATGGAAAATGACTTCAGGTTCCGGGGAACCACTTTGGTCGAAGTGTCCGGAGACACCGTCCCGGCGGGGCCTCCTACGTGTCTCTCGCTTCCTCGATCTACCACCGAGGGGCCTCCGCCTCCTTCCACGCCGTCGGTCGAGTCCCTCAAGACCGAGAGCGGGGTGAACCTCCCTTCCTGGCTCTCCGTCGGCGTCACGAGTTGAAGACACCGGCTGTTGCCGTTGTGGTGGTGATGGTGATGATGATGGTGAAGATGAGTGCTGCCTCCTCCACCACCACTACTGCTGCTCTCACCACTGTGTTGTGGGTGCAGCGAGTTATGCTGGCTGTGATGATGATGACCGTACTGAGTTCCTCCCCCACCACGGTGAATCCGAAGCGTGAGCTCGACGTCGCCGTCGCCCGTGTAGCTGACGAGCTTCTGACCGAGCTTGAGGGAGCGGGTCTGTTCGGTGGCGGCGCGGTAGATGCGGTAGTACGTGAAGACCATGACCAGGAGAGGCCCGTAGAAGCTGATGGTCGAGGAGAAGACGAGGTAGGACACGTCTTCGGTGAAGAGGCACTCCTTCAGCGGGTGCGGCGGGGAGGTGGCCCTCCACCAGGCGATGGCCGGGAAGGAGATGAGCGAGGAGCAGACCCAGACTAGGCCGATGAGGCCGCAGGCCCTTCGCGGGGACATCCGGGAGGGGTAGCTGAAAGGGTCCGTGATGGCCCAGTAGCGGTCGAGTGAGATGACGCACAGGTTAAGAATAGAAGCCGTCGAGGCTAAGACATCGAAACTGTGCCACACGTCGCACACGTCAGGCCCGAAGGCCCAGTACCCCAGGGACTCGTAGAAGGCGCTGAAGGGCATGACGAGTGCCCCCACCAGGCAGTCGGCCACGGCCAGCGACATGATGAAGTAGTTGGTGACGGTATGGAGGTACCGTTCCCTCGCCACAGCCACTACCACCAAGACGTTCCCGAAGATGGTGGCGATGGAGAAGAACAGGAGAAGGAAGAGTACCGAGGCAGCGGCGGGACTCAAAGCCTCGTCCTCCAGGGACGTGACGTTCAAGGCCGTCGTCGTCGAGGAGGACGTGCCGTTGAAGCCGTCCTCGCCGAGGTCTTCGAAGAGGGTGAAGGTGGACGAGGACGACACGGCGAAGACGCTCGAAGAGACCGAGGAAAAGGTGGAGGAGGAGGAAGAGGAGGCGTAAAGGGAGGCGGTGGCGTTGGGGAAGGAGGTGGAGAAGACGGCGGTCGTCGTCGTCGTCGCCACCGCCGCTGTCGTCGTCGTCGTCGTCGCCGAGTCCTGGTAGAGGTGGGAGGCGAGGGACGGCGCGAGGGAGGAAGGAAGTGAGGATGTGACGGCAACGGAAGTGGTGTCTATATCGACGGAGGAGTTCGGGAAGCTGCTCAGGCTTCCGTTGAGCGAAATAAAGTGACCTTCATCTTCTCCAAAAACACTGTCGTCCACGCTTGCCCCACCTATCTCTCCTTCTCTCCCTCCTCCTCCTCCTCCTCCTCCTCTTCCTCTTCCTCCCGTGAGGATCCGGAAGAGGTCGTAGGGGTGTGGCGTCTCTGTGTCGACATCGAAGTCATCGAGTCCTAAGTTCGAGTCTGTTGGCAGCGCCATGCTCCCTTCACTGACAACACCTCCGCCTCCAACGCCGTTCGCAACACGTCCAATAAAATTACCAACACCGCTACTGTCTCCACCACCTCCAACATCAACCAAAGCACCTTCTCCATCAATTACACCCCCAGTACCCGCCTCTCCTACTCTCCCTCCTCCTCCGATATTCACTCCAACCCCGCCTCCTAAGAGGTCATTCCAGTTGGTTCCGTTCACATCGCCACTGCCTCCTCCTCTTCCTCCTCGTCCTGCTCCCCAGGTCTTCTCGAGCAGAGTTGGCAGGGTCCACTCCTCCTCTTCCTCCTCCACGTCCATCCCCTCCAAGGGGCCCCACAAGCTGCTGACATTGTGGGGTTCCTGTGTTGTAGGTGGGATGGGGTAGGCGGAGGTCGTGGGTTGGCCTGTCGTAAGTTCGCTGGCTGAAGAAGGCGAGACTGTGGAGAACGGAACAGAGGGACGTCCGACGTCGAAGAGAGACTGGGAAGAAGTGACTGGCGGAGGCGTGGGCGAAGTGGGAGGAGCTGCAGGCGAATGGTCCCCTAGAAGGAAGGGCCTGTGGTCGAGGACGATCTCGCTCTCGTTACTGTTGTTGTTGTTGTAGTAGCTGTAGCCGAAATTGTAGCTTCCGCCCGGTGGCGCTTTGGCAAGCCCGGACTCTTCGAAGACCCCGTCTTCACCCTCCTCCTTCTGTTGCTGGCTCTTCCTCGAGATGGCGTTCAGGTTGAGGTATGGCATGGTGCGCCAGAGTATCTTTATTAACTTTCACGCCCACCACCCCCACGTCTACGCGGCCCACACCCGCCCACGCCTTCAACGAGACTCTCCTTCCGCCCACTCGAAGAGAGGTTTTCGCTCGAAGGCACCCGAAGTGCTCTTCGAGCTTGGTGGATGGGCCAGTGCCACGGAGTGCCAAATCCTCCGAGACCTAATCTAACGTCTACTTCGAATCCCACGAACTCGCGACCTTCTTCTACAAATCCCCTTCCAGTCAGCTTCGGGTCTTTCCCTGATAGCTCTTAGGTTTCCATAATCGTTCTTAAAGAAATATTCTTTTTGTGTTCCTATATTAAATCTCCCTTTCTGCCGGGTGGAATGATTCTAATTCATCTGTCAACATATGCTGAAACTCCTAGAGCAAGATTTACTGGACTAGTATATATTTGCGACACAATTCAAACTATGTATTAAGTCCTTCCAGGTAAGAAATTATCTTATTATAGTGACGGAAATAGTTACTAAACGAGTAATAAGAGTAACAGCGATGGTGATGATGATGATAATGGTAATCGTAATAATAATAGGAACAAAGACATTTTGTTTAACGAATAGATAGATACGCGTGGTTTCCGAGTCCTACGTGAGTTTTCTTTATTTTTCGCGTCGTTTACCCGATTTATTTCCTATGAAACCTCACAAAGAAGCTGAATCCTTCCCCAATAGAACTACTGTACGGTTGAATGGAGTCAAATCCTTCAGCATCTTGCGAGAATTGTTGGTTATGAAATGGAATATTTTTGTTGCGCATCGATGTTTTTTTTTCACAATATCGGAACACTTACACTTCACTTGCGTGACGTCATGTCGCTTCAAATTATCTTCGAAACAATTTCACTTTTCCACGATTCTACAAGCAGATTATTCGTACACAATAAATTATCAATGTGTTTCAGTTATTTCTATTATTTTTATTTGATTTTATTTTCCTTTATCTTTACACTATGAAAATTATTTTGTTCTTACTAGAACCACATAAGGTAAATAGATAAACCAATATGGCAGGCTTTCAATACGATAGATATTTTATCACACGTTTTCTGTAAACACAATTTTTTCCTTTCTATCGCTGCCTCACGACTTTAATTTTTCATCCAAATACAGTGTCCTTTTTTGGTAATGATATCAACCTCAAGCCAATTGACAGAACTCAAGAAGCACTCAAAGCTAACAACTCTCACTTCAAACCTAAGTCCACTTAACAATCTAGTTGCAGATTTATTGATTTTATTGTTATCATTATTATTATTGTTGCTGTTGTTGTAGATGAGTATACATTAGCCAAACCTGACCTCTTCCATTCTGTCTAGCCAGAGTTTAGTGGTTTTTGAGGTCAGTTCGGTGTCTTGCCATTCGGTAGATTTAAGGAAATCCTGCATGGGGTAAGCACCTCACAGGATCCATGTTGAATATCTTTGGTGCAATTTGTACCACCTGTTCTCTTAGACTCCTTCAAACAAGCTGCGTACCTGCAAGAAAGGAGATGGGGTTATTTTCTTGTTAATGAATTTTAGTTGTTTAATATGAAATGAAAGGGCTGACGTTTTTTTAAGAAATTTTGGAACACTGGAGCACTTGGTTTACCATCTGGTATGAAAAAAGATCTTCCTCTTCATTTCTATCCCTCTCTCTCTCTCTCTCTCTCTCTCTCTCTCTCACTCACTCTCTCACACACACACTCTTTCACTCTCACACATACACACACGCCCGTACGCATGCACACATACACACACACACACACTCACACGTACCACACGCACGCGCATGCACACACACACACACACACACACACACACACACACACACACACACACACACACACACACACACACACACACACACACACACACACACACACACACACACACACACACATACACACACACACATATATATATATATACACATACTCGCACGCACACTCTCTCCCTCCCCTCCCTCTCTCTCTCTCTCTCTATATATATATATATATATATATATATATATATATATATATTATATATATATATATATATAAATATATATATATATATATATATCTCGTTTTGTCTCTGTTGCTCTCTCTTCTCTATGTCGTTCTATTTAATTAACAGTTTAGTTAGGGACTACGCAAGAATAGAAAAGATTAATCTTGTGGTCCACCGTGCAGGCACACGTGAGAGAGAGAGAGAGAGAGAGAGAGAGAGAGAGAGAGAGAGAGAGAGAGAGAGAGAGAGAGAGAGAGAGAGAGAGAGAGAGAGAAAGAGAGAGAAGGGAGAGAGAGAGAGAGAGAGAGAAGAGAGAGAGAGAGAGAGAGAGAGAGAGAGAGAGAGAGAGAGAGAGAGAGAGAGAGAGAGAGAGAGAGAGAGAGAGAGAGAGAGAGAGAGAGAGAGAGTGTGAGAGTGAGGGAGGGAGGGAGGGAGAGAGACACATATTCACACACGTTTCAGCACAAGTGGTCCCTATACGTCGAAATTGCTGCTTGTGTCATTAGTGACTCAACGGACCTGCAACCCCCACAGCCCCCTCACAGCCTCGTCACAGCCTCGTCACAGCCCCCCCACCCACCACAGACCCTTCCCTCCCCCATGCACAGCACC
The DNA here is from genome assembly GCF_046742065.1 of Oratosquilla oratoria. Classification (NCBI taxonomy): domain Eukaryota; kingdom Metazoa; phylum Arthropoda; class Malacostraca; order Stomatopoda; family Squillidae; genus Oratosquilla; species Oratosquilla oratoria. The sequence continues at coordinate 11,037,570 of NC_134800.1, read as the reverse complement.
CCCTCTCCCACAGCGCAGAAGAAGGAGAGATACTAGTAATGAAATCGGTCTACAAACGTATGTATATACATTTAATTTTTTCACCGAAGTTAAAAAACTTTGTTTTTCTGTAGACCTTCGTACAGGTAGTAGTGACTGCCACTTACCCCGGTTACTGATAGGCACCTCCATGAGGAACAAGATAAGAAGCAAAATTCATATATATATATATATTATATATATATATATACATATATATATAATGTATATATATATATATATATATATATATATATATATATATATATATATATATATATATATATATATGTATATTAGAAAGTGATAATATTGATGCAGTCAGTGTCAGGAAATGGAAGATATTTTATGAGACTTTGTTCTTCACACTAAACGAGTCTAGTTATGAATCACTTGCTATCGTCAAGCGATTTTATTCAGCTCAAAAGAACCACAAGATCGGAAATGGCTAAAGTCACTCCTAATCAATTATTCTTCAGTAATTGTTCTCTCTTTTGATCCTGACCACGCTATTTAATTCATTTCTTTTACGTAAGTTTTTATGAAGACAGTAAGGTAGAGAGAGATGAGTCGAGCGAGAGAGGACTTCGCCACAAACGCGTGCATGTGTACCAAACAGATACACACGCTCGCACACACCCAAACACTCCCGATAAACAGACAAGTCGAGGGTCCTATACACGTAACTACGTGCAGAAAGAAGACGTGATTATTTGTCTGAAATTAGCACACTACGTCGACTTCGTCACGTGATTTTGATTTCGTGTTGTCTTATGAAGTCTCAACCAAGATCCATCCCAAAGGACGTTAGGTCATTTCAAGAATAAAATTATAAACGTCGTGAAAGACATATCTAGTTCTTGTTTATTTGGTTTCCCTAACCAAGATGTCGACACAAGAAATAGTAGTTGTTAGCTATTTGAAATTAAAGCACTTGGACAGAAATCTTGCATTTGGTTTCATGAATTTAGATAAAGAAAAATTAATTATATAAAATACGGTTGAAACACGGCTGCGTTTTTTTGCGCATGCGTACGCGAACGAAGACATGACGTCATATCGTCTCGCCATGCATAGACACTCTTGTAGTGCGCATATTTGTTTTACATAAGAAACAGTTTGTAACCTAAATAAATAAAGATGAAAAAAGAGAGGTGTAGGACCAGGTGTAGATCGTGTTTTGTGACTTTCTCGTAAATATCCTACGGACGTTATGTCAATCTTATGTCACGATGATGTCACATAAAGTTGAAGGAATATCATCTCAAATTTTCGTGCTGTCTTCATCACGCACCTGCCGTGAGAATATCCACAGTAGAAAGTCCATATCAAGTGAATTTCACGATCTTTATAGTACGTGACAAAATAAACAAATATATTAATACTTCACTCTACCTAAAGACTAAAATCCAACTCTATGACTCAATGGTAACCTACTGAGCAATATCGAGAACAAATTTTGGAAAAAATAGTGGTTCAGCAAGAATTGTCATTTTCACTCATTTAAGAAGTCTTCACAGATGATTTGTTCATCTCAAGGAGGGAATCAGTGTTATAGATTATCACCCTCTGTAATATACTTGAAGATAGCATCACCAACTATAGATGGAGTTTTTTCTCTCAGCCTCACACACACACACACACACACACACACACACACACACACACACACACACACACACACACACACACACACATGGCGCTGTGGTTAGAGCTCTGGCCTGCCACTACGGAGGTCCGTGTTCGACTCTCGCCCGGGGCTGAAATAATATCAGTATCGCAGCGCTGAGGGGTGTTACTCCAACTCTCGTGGGCGGGGAGTTGGGGGTGTGTGTGTGTGCAAGGTCATAGCATTACCCATAGATCGGACCTACGAGCTCTGAGCTCTCTTCCAGGAGGGAAATAGCTGTCGATCACGAGTCCAACACGTGATCCAAAAGACCAAATACCAAGTGAATACACACACACACACACACACACATTGTCATGCGAAGGGATTGTCAAAACTAGTTACCGACCCTGGAACAAAGAAGAGAAAGGTGACTTGTTGACCATCTATAGAATCATGAGAGGAGGTCCTTGATAGAGAAGACTTATTAAAATGAGATACGAGAAATACAAGAAGACATGGAAAGAAACTCAAAAAGGACAATTATAGAAAAGACCTGAAAAAGAACAGCTTTCTCCACAGAGTGGTGGATGTTTGGAACAAACTGGACGAAACGATAGTGTGTGCAAAAACCATACACGAATTTAAGAACAATTTAGATACTGCGAGATACAGAGACGGGACGCCGCGAGCGTAGCTCCCCTTGCAGTAAGATACAACTAGGTAAATATGCACACACACACACACACACACACACACACACACACACACACACACACACACACACACACACACACATACATAAGGCTTGCTGGTTTCGTGGTTGGAATCGAGGCTGTTGAGTTAACTGAACCTATTCTATTCCAGGAGCTATTCCCGATGTGACAGCCCAATTCCCATTCCCATTCTTATAACGTCACGCTTACCATTAAGTCGAGGAGAGCTGCCGTGAGCTTCAAGTATTTTTTCTTTTCCTATTTTTTTTAAGGTGGGAGGGGGAGGGGGAGGGAAGGTGAGGCTGAGAAATTTTGGCGGAGAACCTCGTCTTAGGAGCGCTGTTCTTCGATAATTTTCAAATCTCGTTAAATGTCCTTCACCATTTCCTCTTCTTCGTTTCTGCATTCTTGAAATGAGTCCGCAGATTTATTCTTCTTCTTCTTTTCTTTCTTCTTCTGCCTCTTCCTCTTCTTCTTCTTCTTTTTTTTCTTCTTCTTCTTCTTCTTCTTCTTCTTCTTCTTCTTCTTCTTCTTCTTCTTCTTCTTCTTCTTCTTCTTCTTCTTCTTCTTCTTCTTCTACTTCTTCTTCTTCTGTTTTTGAAAGAGTGTTCTTTGGTATCGCTTTATCTCATTATATCTAATACTTCTTGCGAGTCATATATTTCATTTCGAAGTCAGAAGCCTAACGCCAGACGTAATAACAACGGTAGCCCAACCCTTAACCTATTCAATACAGTGATAGCCTTTTCAGTAGACATATGACGTAATCCTTTTCGATAAAACGACGCTCCTGAAGTTGACTAAATTTGTTTAGAATATAATGAGCCACAACAGGAAAATAATCAATCACAATAACCTGAAGCTCATCAATGTTATGACACGCTCACACCCAAACTAAAAATAAATAAATAGATAAATCAACAAATAAATAAATAAATAAATAGAAATAACAAACGAGTAAATAGGGGGAAAATGGAATAAAAATCGCCTGATATTAGCCAGGATAAAATGCATAATGTGGCGAGTAAATCTGGAACACGTAAATGACTTCCTCCTTCCTTCCCCCCCCCCCCCACCCTGTCCCTTGGGACGAAAACGACCGATGCTGTCGCCAGGGGGGAAAGGCCGCAAAGGCTCGGGAACGCGTTAATGTGATCTTGTAATTAATTGCTGTACAACTGACAGCCCCGCTCGGCTGCCGGGAGTGCGGAGGGGGGGGGAGTATATGTGCCTGACATAAGAACGGCGTGTGTGTGCGTGTGTGTGTGTGTGTGTGTGTGTGTGTGTGTGTGTGTGTGTGTGTGTGTGTGTGTGTGTGTGTGTGTGTGTGTGTGTGTGTGTGTCTGCATACACTACGTTTATGTGTCTATACACATGTTATATTGTTATGTTATTCTTATGTTACGTTACGTTATGTTATGTTATGTTATGTTATGTTATGTTATGTTATGTTATGCGTATATGTGCTTCGAAAAGAGAGCTGACAATGGAAGAAGGAAACCCGAGTCCAGGACAATTCCAGAACCGAGTTCCATGACTCACTTCCGCTGGAATCGACTCTTTACTCAATGGGGGGAGGATAAATCAACCACAGTTCAGATTCCAGGACTCAAAGAAAACGGGTGTTTTGCCGCGACCAGACCAAGGATACAGACCTCTTTCTCTCTCTTCTCTCTCTCTCTCTCTCTCTCTCTCTCTCTCTCTCTCTCTCTCTTTCTTTCGTTTTTTTTCTATTTCGTTCTCGTTCTTTTTCGTTCTTTTTCTCTTTTTCGTTCTCTTTCTCTTTTTCGTTCTCTCTTTTTCGTCCTCTTTCTATTTTTCGTTCTCGTTTTCGTCCTCTCTCTTTTTCATTCATTTTTCGTTCTCTTTCTCTTTTTCTTTCCCTTTTCCTTCTCTTTTTCCTTCCTGTTGTTCTCTCTCTCTTTTTCTTTCTCGTTCTCTTTCCCTTTCTTCTTCTCTTTCTCTTCTTTCTTTTCCTGTTCATCCACCTTCAATTCCTCCTCTTCCTCTTTCTCTTCTTCTTCCTCTTCCTTTTGTCTTTTCTCTTTCTGTTTCTCTTCTTTTTATTTTCCTCTTCGTCTTCTTCTTTCCCTTCCTCTTCCTCTTTCTTTTGTCTTTTCTTTTTCTCTTTATCTTCTTTTTATTTTCCTCTTCGTCTTCCTCTTTCCCTTCCTCTTCATCTTTCTTTTCTTCTTCCTACTCCTCTTCCTTATCCTTTTCATCTTCCTCTTTCTCCTCCATATCTCCTCTTTCTCTCACTCTTCCTATCCCTCATATTCCTATTTCTCTTTCTCCTCACCCTTCTTTTCCTCTTCTTCTTCCTCTTCCTCCTCTTCTTCCCCTCCTCGTCTTTGTCTTCCTTTTCCCTCCCAACCCTGTTATTTCCTATCCCATTCTTCTCTCCCTTCCCCCAGTCCGTCCGATTCCGACGCTCTGTGTCCTATTCCGCACGGAGAAAGTTCTCCCAAAGTCGCAAGAATTATTTATCTTGGATCAGTGGGCGACCCCTAACCTGCCCCGTGTCGACTTAAGAAGCCAGACGACGACGAAGACGACGAAGACGACGACGACGACGATGACGATGACAAAGACGACGACGAAGACGACGACAAAGACGACGACGACAAAGACGACAACGAAGAGGACGACGACGAAGACGACGACAACGACGTTAAAACCTAAAACTGATTAATTCAAGGGACTTAGAGATTCCGTCTATATTCTATTTCATCATTTATTTTCTTCATCTCTAGGTGATTCTATTAATCTAGAATTCTACGTAGACGTCAAAGAAATAATCTTTTGGTGTCTAAACTCAATTATATTTATTCTGGCTATTTGTAGATGATTTTATTCCCTTTTATGGGGGACTTAGACCAAAAATTTCATCGTTTGCCACCAGATGATTCCATGCATGTGGGAAGATGTCCATGATCTCTCTCTCTCTCTCTCTCTCTCTCTCTCTCTCTCTCTTTCTCTCTCTCTCTCTCTCTCTCCCTGCGCCTATATCAAACGATAAAAAAATTCAGCATTTTGTCTGGCTATCGCAAGGCGATTTTATTCTGCCACGGATTTTGGATTTTGTCGGTAATAAATTGTTTTAGTCCTTAGGACCAATAATGCACCGAAGGTGTGGACTCATTGAGTTGGTAGAAAATAAAATAAAATAAAATTAAAATAAATAAAGGACGGATGGCAGATTTATTTATTTATTTGTTTATTTTATTTGCTTATTTTTATCTATTTAATTTTTATTTGTTTATCTTATTTTATTTATTTATTCTTTATTTATTTTTATTTATTTATTTATTTTGTTTATTCATTTATCTATCTTATTTTATTTATTTACTTATTTATTTATTTTATTTTTATTTTTTTGTGGTGACGAGTCTCCGGTCATATAAGAATTCTGCGTAGCTCTGCTCCGT
>NC_134800.1:11014299-11016799 GCF_046742065.1 Oratosquilla oratoria | reverse complement strand
AGGCATCACACACTCTCCGCTCACCAAAAAAGAAGATTATCTCCGCTACCATGACTTCTGTCCCACAGCTCTGTTTCGCAAACAAGCTAACCCCCAGGAAAGCTCTTTGCCTTTTATTTAACATTCTGCACACGGGGTTGTAGGCGTCGGAAGCGTTCTTGTAAACGGTGCACTTGTGATGAAGTTTGTATGTGTGGATATGTACATATATACACACATGATGGATGGGGGATGACAGGTGGTAATGGACATGGAACTGCCTAGTGTAGGTCTTATGGTCTCTTGCAGTCTCCTTTATTCCTATGTTCTTTTATATATATATATATATATATATATATATATACATACATATATATATATATACATATATTTAGAATATTGGTTGGTGCTAGCATCCACAGGAATCGAACTGGGTCTTTTAGGACGCGAGCTGAGCACTCTAAACACCAGACACCTACCAGTTGCCTTACTATCCCGGTAGGAAACTTGGCCGGTAAACCATTCCGGTATAATTTTCCGGTATAACTTGACTGCCTTAGAAAAATCCTCACATCACGGGGGTACGTGTCACCATATACAAAAGAATCATCACTTTTGCGGACGCCAGGACGAAATCCATTCGGTATATAATGAGATCACAATACTTCCACATCACCGTCATTTCCCTGTAACACGCACCGGTAGATATAAGTCACAAGTACTCCCCCCCCTCCCCCCCTCCCCCTCCCCCACGCCCCCCTCTGGTGAAGAGGCACTGTCACTGAAAACGGCCGCGACCTCCCTGTGGTCGCACAAGAATACAACGGACGAAGTACGCGAGTCGCTGGGTCGAGGTTCTTCGTCCGAAGCTCCTCCAGTTCGGGAACCAAAACTTCGGGGAAGTTAGTTCGCCAAGAACAAACGACACAAGTCATCACGTTTAATAGAACCAATTGAGCATAAATCGGCGGCACGCGCGAGGGAGGGAGAGAGAGAGAGAGGGTGGTAGAGAGAGAGAGAGAAAGAGAGAGAAAGAGAGAGAAAGAGAGCAGTACGCCGGGTCTCACCACACAGAGCCACCGTCGACCGCGAACTACAGAGGCAACGCGAGCCCGGGACTGGCAGCTCTTGTCCGAACTGCGGACACACTCACACTCGCTAGCTCCTCTCCCCTCCCTCCTCTCCTCACTCTCCTCCAGGCCCCCCTCCTCCTTCCTACCACCACCCCGCCCCCATGCCCGCGTGCGTACGTTCGTATATGTGTTCCCGTGAGCGTTTGCGTGTGTATGTAATTCACAATTCACAATGGTCTTGGATTACGTGTTGGACTCGTGATCGACAGTTATTAATCTCCCGGAAGAGAGCTCAGAGCTCATAATATGACCGATCTATGGGTAATACTGTGATCTTACACGCACACACACACCCAACTCCCCGCCCACGAGAGTTGGAGTAACAACCCGCAACGCAGCGATATTGGAATTATTTCAGCCCTCTGTGTGTGTGTGTGTGTGTGTGTGTGTGTGTGTGTGTGTGTGTGTGTGTGTGTGTGTGTGTGTGTGTGTGTGTGTGTGTGTGTGTGTGTGTGTGTGTGTGTGTGTGTGTGTGTTTCACCATGGTCTTGGATCACGTGTTGGACTCGTGATGTACATCTATTTCCCTCCTGAAAGAGAGCTCAGAGCTTATAATTATATGACCGATCTATGTGTGTGTGCGTGTATGCGTGCATGCTTGTATACCTTCTCATCTACATATACATCCAACATGACTATTTCTTTTTAATAAACAAATAATTTCTTATCCTCTGCCACCTTCGTTCGAAAGTCATTCCATTACTTGATCTTGCTGCACAAGAAAATTAATTATTTGACTTTTTCACCGACACCTCTCCAGGCTTATGTTCGTAATCTCTTGTAAATGCTCTACGTTGGTTGTACCCTTCTTTGTGTACAAACTTCTTTTTCCTGACATATTTGAATAATACCATCATTTGATCCCTTTCCCTGATATGGCTGGTAATTCTAGAATTACTTGTGTTCCTTCATAGGCTAAAAACTCAATCCTGGCGCCTTGTTGGTAATCATCCTCTACATTTGTGTGTGTGTGTGTGTGTGTGTGTGTGTGTGTGTGTGTGTGTGTGTGTGTGTGTGTGTGTGTGTGTGTGTGTGTGTGTGTGCGTGTGGGTGTGGGTGTGTATTACCTAGTTGTATCTTACGGGAAGGGGAGCTACGCTCGTGGTGTCCCGTCTCTGTATCTCGCAATGTCTAATTTGTTCTTAAATTTGTGTATTTTTTTTTGCACATATTATTGTTTCGTCTAGTTTGTTCCATACATTCACAACTCTGTGGGGAAAGTTGTTCTTTTTCAGGTCTCTTCTATAACTATCCTTTTTGAGCTTCCTTCCATGTCCGCTTGTGTTGCTCTTACCCCAGTTTAGTAAATCCTCTCTATCTTGTGTGTGTGTGTGTGTGTGTGTGTGTGTGTGTGTGTGTGTGTGTGTGTGTGTGTGTGTGTGTGTGTG
>NC_134800.1:11006799-11009299 GCF_046742065.1 Oratosquilla oratoria | reverse complement strand
CCCACCCATTCCATCCCCTACATACTCCACCCCCATCCACTCCCCTCCTTCCCTCTTATCTTAGCCCCTCCTGGATGACGGGTCATCCCTGCATCTTGTCCACTGCCCTGGGTCAGAAACAGTGTCGCAAGACACAGCACATCCACAGCAAGGCCGCTTCATTAAATCGGCGAGCTCCCCCTCTCCGTCCCCTCATGCAGAAAAGGAGAAGACGGGGAGAAATCCCTTCGGGCTGCGTCAATGTATGGACGAGAAAATCATGTTTCTTTTATCGTTCTGCATACGATTATTTAAGACTCTCATCCTTGACGACATGCACTGGGTGTGGGCTTCTACTCCTCTAACCGGAGTCCAGCGTCTTAATGATTAGCTTCCTGTTCTTTTGGTTTGGCTATAAGTCTTGATGTGTGTGTGTGTGTGTGTGTGTGTGTGTGTGTGTGTGTGTGTGTGTGTGTGTGTGTGTGTGTGTGTGTGTGTGTGTGTGTGTGTGTGAGTGTGTGTGTGTGTGTGTGTGTGTGTGTGTGTGTGTGTGTGTGTGTGTGTGTGGGTGGGTGTGTGTAAGGGAGAGAGAGAGAGAGAGAGAGAGAGAGAGAGAGAGAAATAGAGAAAGAGAAAGAGAGAGAGAGAGAGAGAGAGAGAGAGAGAGAGAGAGAGAGAGAGAGAGAGAGAAACAGAGAAAGAAAGAGAGAGAGAGAGAAAGACAGAGAAATAGAGAAAGAGAAAAAAGAGAAATAAAGAAAGAGAATGAAAGAGAGAGCAAGAGGGAGAGAGAAATAAAGAACGAGAAAAAAGAGAAAGAAAGAGAGAGGGAGAGGGAGAGGGAGGGAGAGAGAGAGAGAGAGAGAGGGAGAGAGAGAGAGAGAGAGAGAGAGAGAGAGAGAGAGAGAGAGAGAGAGAGAGGGAGGGAGAGAGAGAGAGAGAGAGAGAGAGAGAGAGAGAGAGAGAGAGAGAGAGAGAGAGAGAGAGAGAGAGAGAGAGAGAGAGAGAGAGACAGAGAAAGAGAAAGACAGAAAATATATTTCAGCATTCACGTTCGTGTCGTAGATCTGAGATTCTATCAATTCTTTGAAATGAAATGAAAGTAAAATATTTGTTATCACATAGCATGACCGGAAATACGATGTAATTAATTGCTCTTTAATCTCTTTCCGCCTAAGCTAGCCTAAAGCTAAAGAGATACAAAATATCAAGTAGAGCTAGAAGTAAGCTTCTTAGAATCCTAACCTAGGCAGATCAAAGTCATTCCGTTTAGTTAGTGGTTTAACGTGACTTGCAAGAACAGTGATTAACGAATGAAATATACTTAGTAACCATGTAGTGAACGCTGAATTAATTGTTTGTTTTAAGAAAATATTAGATCAATTTATGGATGGGGATGACAGAGTAATAGGCACGGAACTACCTAGTGTAGGCCTTACGGTCTTTTGCGATCCACTCCATTTTTATGTTCTTTTGTTTTTACTATCATGAACTTTCCCTTGATAGATGAAGACATGAGTTTGCTTTTGCAATCCACTCCATTTTTATGTTCCTATTTTTTTACTATTATGAATTTTCCCTTGATAGATGAAGACATGAGGTTGCGTTTATGTAACACCTACAAGTTCTGAATTGTTAAAAAAAAAATGAGTTTGCTGAAGTATTCCGTTCGATTTATCCTAATCTCGCTCCCCCGCCCTTAATTGTTTACAAACAATCGACCGTTGCCCCAAGCCTCCGTTGCGGGAGAACTACACTTGCAAAGTATCAGTCAACTAAAAGTCATTCAACGAGGAAATATTGTGCCACAAAGAATGTATCATTTGAGGAAGGACAATGATATTTATTGTTCTAAAATATCTTTTTTTGTTGGGGAGTTTTTGAGCTCAGAAATGAATGCAGATTCCGAGTTCGAATCTCGGTGAAGGGACGGGGATTGGTCCAGGAAGGTATCATTGCCTGAGCACCACACGGATGATATCCCAATTTTTCTTACCTACGGAAATCAAATTAATTACTAAGGTTGCAATGCTGAGCATTTATTTTTTCTTTCTTTGGTATATCACCCACGAATAAACCAATTCGTTACTGAAAGCTGCCTTGTCAATTTATTATTATTTACTATTTATCTGTTTATTTACTACTTAACTTTACCTATTTCTTTATTTATTTTATCTATTATTTATATTATCATAATTTTATTTATTAATTTATTTATTTATCATTGTTAAACTTTTTTTTTTTTTTTTGCATCCGACCTAGTTATGGACCAAAAGGTCCCCTGTCGGTATGCTCCTCTTTTGTAATCCTTGGTAATCCTTTGCAAGTAGTATAAAAAGATTACATAAACTGTTATTAAATCCATATGTCCATCCTTGTTTTGTCACTGTGTTTTATATGCGGACGTCTTGTTTTGGAAATTGTAAACATATAACAAGTTCTGGAAATGTATAGGGCCGTTAACACAGTCAAACGGTTTGTCAAACCTGGTTTGTCAAACAAGTGTTTGAAGTGATGTTTA
>NC_134800.1:10994299-10999299 GCF_046742065.1 Oratosquilla oratoria | reverse complement strand
CACTTTCAAAATAAATATATTTACTGACAGTTTGAGACCATTATTTCTCTATATCCACATCTTTTCACTTCTTCACTATTATGTAATGGAATGTTCACATTATCAGAATACATTGATATAAATATCCACGATGACGCAGAATCAAGTATGTTATATGATAGATACTAAAGATACAAAGAAATAATTAAGTAAATTTAAACATATACATGTTGCACTTCAATGAATATATTACCTTGGATTCAAGCAAGGGTAAAAGTATGCTGATATGTATTTATACTTATCACAAAAAATCTCCTGTACAAATAAAGTTGTAAGCACTGAAGGCAGGCATATGCAGATATGTTATGAGTATCATGGGCTTTTGACGTACCTGTCGATAAACTCTTTGGAGTTTCAGTTTAAACTGAAATCTTTCCCCCATTTCCGTTAAGTATTGTGTGGCTAGTTTGGCTCGGTATTTTCCCCTTAACGTAAGTCTTTACACATCTCATTCCGTCTATCCAAAGTTTAATATGTTCAACGTAGGAAAGAATCTCAAAGTAAAGAATTACCGCCCAACAGTCTTCAGTGATTTGCTCTGATCAATGTTAAAACTATTTTAATCAGATTAGGTTTTTTCCCAACAATAATAAGCCTTTCTGTCCTTAAGGACAATATCCCACCGAATACGTGATTGGCATTCAGATTGGAAGAATAGTAAAAGCTAAAAGTGACCAGCAGTTTTATTTCTTTTTGAGGATTAGTTTCCAATCATGAATGAATATTGAACGACTCACTGAAGTCCGTAAAATATCAACTGCATAAGGATTACGCAGTCAATACCCCGCATAATCATTTCATAGGGAATTTTGGTCCTAAATGTATAAACGCAATGATGATTAAGCCTAATTTACGATTCGAGGCTTTGATCCTTGTCAAATGTATCACAACAGAGTTTCAAATCCTTTTGTTATGACTTTGCTGTCATACTAGTGGACGAGGACGAGTATTTTGTTTGGGATTTTTTTTTTTTTTTTTTTTTTTTTTTGAGGACTAATTTTCCTCTCCTGGCCCTTGTCAAAGCCCTTCCCACCCCCACCCCCACCCCCACTTCGTCCCATTCACATCTACCTCGCTTGTACCTCCCCCACACCCCGGACCTCAAAGAAAAATTAATAGATATGCTATTGGACCAAGTCTTTTGTTTACCGTTTTGGTTTAATGGGAAAAATAAATTAATTAAAAGGAGTAGGAGGAGAAGGAGGAAAAGGAAGAGGAGAAAGAGATGGAAGATGAGGGATAGGTAGACAAAAACGAGAAAAGGAGGAGGGCGTGGAAGGAAAGAAGAGAGAGAGAGAAAGAGAGAGAGAGAGAGAGAGAGAGAGAGAGAGAGAGAGAGAGAGAGAGAGAGAGAGAGAGAGAGAGAGAGAGAGAGAGAGAGAGAGAGAGATAGAGAGAGAAAGAAAGAAAAAAAGAAAGGAAGGAAGAGAGAAAGACAGAAAGAAAACTGACATAAGAGGACCATGAGGCAAAGAAGAAGGGAACTATTTCTGGGCGGGACGACCTTCTCTCAGCCGAGCCCTGGGAGCCCCGGCCGTTGCATCTGAGTCCCCGCCTGTGTTGGCCAAGTCAGTATTATCCCGTTTGGCACCCATTAATTCCCCGCCGCTGACGGGGCGATACGGCGATTGCCAAGTGAATGACAGACTCGCGGACCTCCCAACCAAAAGACTCAATCAAACCCGGCAACGCTCTCGAGGATCCGCGTGTTTACAAGACACCGAGAGTAGCTTTAATTTTCGGACGTGCGTGTGCGTTTGTGATTCACCATTGTCTTGGACCAGGTACTGGTCATGTGATCGACAGGGAATGTCTACCCGGATGAGAACTCAAAGCTCATATTTTCCCCTGTCTATAGGTAATGCTATGACTTTGTATACGTGTATACCCGAATTTATTCGTCTCTGTGTGTGTGTGTGTGTGTGTGTGTGTGTGTGTGTGTGTGTGTGTGTGTGTGTGTGTGTGTGTGTGTGTGTGTGTGTGTGTGTGTGTGTGTGTGTAAAGGAAATGAGTGGACAGGGTTAAGAGTCGGGAGATTTTTGGCGGCCGATTACGCCGTTGACTGGGGTACGAGAGGTAGCCTAGCTTAACAGGCCCCACTACCAGGGTTATACGCATTCTACGGTAAAATTTTAGGAGTACACACCTACGCAATATAGCATTAGAAAATTATATATCAAAATTGTAAATTACAACGCATGAACGTAATATACGTTTTTCTTGGCGGAAATCAATAACAGAAAAAGTTGTTAAAAAGATATACACAAATGAACGCAGCCATATATATGCATACATATTTATATCCATACACGCATACACACACACCTACACGATATAGCAATAGGAAATTATACACAAATTTTGTAAATTATGATACATTAACGTAACATACGTTATTCTTGGCAGAAATCAATAACAGAAAAAGTCGCTAAAAGCGATACACAAACGAACGTAGCCGCTGTGACTGCTTGAGATGCCATCTTTGTTTTTGTAAATGCAGAGGTCGAAGAAATTGAAATATGATAAATTAGTCTGTTCTAACCTAACCTACCTAACCCAACTTACCTACCTAATCTACCTACTTAACCTAACCTGCATTTAGTAATTCGGTACCTGTAATTCTAGAGGTCGTCAGGGTCGCCATCGTTGTCTTCGACCTCCGAATCTATCAAAACGAAAATGGCGTCTCAAGGACTCCGATTATATATCGCTCTTAGCAACGTTTTCTGTTATCAATTTCCGCCAATAAAAATGTACATTACGTTGATGTATTATAATTCACAAATTTAATATTTAATTTTCTAATGCTATATTGCATAGGCGTGCACTTCTAAAAAAAAAAGTATTCTAGCCCTGAACTAACCTAACTTCACTGTAGGCTACTTAGCTTTTCCACAGCAAAGAACCTGAGAATCACCCTAGAACTTACCTTAAGTACAGTGTGAAGGGACTTGTAGAGTAGTCGCGCAAATGCAAGTGAATCTTGTTCTTTGTGGTTCATTTATGAAGCCAGTGATGGAAGAAATGAGTTTTGGGAACCAGGTAGTATATGCCTGATGGTGGTTGCTACGATATGTGATCAAAAATACATAATAGATTATGTTTCCATTAGTGCAGAGACTGGAAATAAGAAAAAATATATATTAATTTGAAAAATAAGAAAAAATATATATTAATTTGAAAAATAAGAAAAATATATATTAATTCGTTCCCATCCTCAAACCATTTCCATCACTGGCTGGACAAAAGACACACAAAAGTCGCCATCATCACACGATTAACACTAGATATTTCAAATAACACCGTAATTCTTATAAAAGCAATCGGAGCTCCAGTTTTCACTAAAAATAAATAAATAAATAAAAATCACAAATCTTAACACTGATCTTTCACATTCAACACAAACAAAACAAAGTTGTCGCCCGTCCGATTTTGTTTTCGATCTAAAGGGAAGCCCCGTGATTGGCTGGAAATGGACATGGAGTTCAAAATAAGATGTCTCGCACGTAAGCCCGCGAACAAATAGTAATCACAAACAATTATAATTGTATAACAAAAATAAAAAACATTCAATATAATTTCACGAGGAAAAGTTGTGAGACGATTTTTTTTCTATCTGTTTTGCCAAGATGGTTGGAATTTTTACACTCGCTTCTTAAAATTGGTGTTCATGTTTTCACATCTCAACAAAACATAGGTAACGAAAAATTGAGAATCTTTTTATGTACAAATAAGCAATGTTTCTAAGTAGTTATACGTTTGCCTTGATATTCCATCATTGCCATATTACATGGTCTTTATGCAAAAAAGCTTCAAAAACAAATGGAAACTACAACAAAATTAAATTCCCATTACAGGGCAGCCTCAAACTCCATTCCAGACCAGACTGACTTGCAAAAAGAAGACTTCTGGGCTGATAGTAGCGGTGGACCACCACAGCTAAGAGGAAGACTACTAAGTAAACTAAGTAAACACTGGACTGGTATTGGATAAGGGGTGACTAAATTAATTGGTGTAAAATGAGTACGGCAAGATAATCGTGGTGTTTTGCCGAACAACGTAAGGATTTTTTCTTCTTTATTTACTTTTCCTTTCTTTCTTTCTTAGTTTAATCTTAAGTTTAAAGAATAAGCAGATATTTAGATTAGATCTTCATGGTATTCTGCACATCACATTTAGATAGTAACCACAGAAAAATAGGGCGTAATGCTGAACATGTTGAAAAATTAAAATCGCAACTAAAATTAGAAAATAGTCAAAATGACTTTCTCTTGCCTATCTTTTATCAGTATCATCATGTATAGGCTACAGACATACAAAATGGTCAAATAATAACCAATATAAAAGTTTTTATAATAAGTTTTTTTTTAACTCTCCATATTAGATATGTCAGATGATCGATTATAAAAACAAAAAGATTACCAATAACTCCAATGATTTAATATCATCTTATCATTACTTCTAACATACTGAGAGAAAATCTCGAACGATCAAGATTACAAAGAAACTAGTCTGAGACTATCAGACTTGCGTTAAATATATAATTTCTCTAGATTCCATATTTGTTAAAAAAAAACTCATTAAGCGTGCTACCATTAGTATTCAAATTACATCTGCCGAGATTAAACCGCATTTCCAATATGCATGACGATAATAAGCGAAGCAGATTATGAAACGAGTATTTGTTTTCTAATTCATGACGATCTGATGCCGTATTTCTTGTCATAGCTGTTGGAAGGTACTGTCCCACAGATGAATAAGATTGCTAATCGTTAGACAAGTCGGACTCAAAAGGTTATAGTGACCTTAAGCATTTTTTAAAAATAAATGTTCTCTCACTCGCCTTGGTATGGTCATGTTAATAGTAAAGTTTCCGATGCGCGTGAGACGATAAAGAAAGTAATATAGTGAATTTTGTATCTTATCATTCGCGGTGTTTGATATGGTATTAGTCGGATTTT
>NC_134800.1:10966799-10986799 GCF_046742065.1 Oratosquilla oratoria | reverse complement strand
GGGAGGGGAAGGTGAGGGGGGGAACTCTAAGGTGACCTTGGTCTAACTTTCCCGGTTCAGTAAATTCAGCTGATATTGGTCAACTCAGGATACCTAAAAGACGTATCATCATCGAAAAGGTTCAATGAGATTATCTTAATCTTACTAATACTATTACGTCCCATTTAAACACACAGCCACACTCACCCTTCTTCTACAGCTCTGAGAATCATCTCCAGCAATCTCCCAGGAAGACTCCTGATCTATTCCTCCCCAGTGAGATACGATTTTTCTGACGCAGTTACGTCCTACGTGGAAGAAGAGTAAAAATCATCACAGTTCCTCAGTTGACTTCCGGTGATACGAGTATAATAGAAATACTGATTCACAACTTTATTCCATTAAAGTTAGTCTGTTATAATTCTAGTATACAGCGTCCCAATAAAATGTACTCATACCTTGAAAGACAGTAAATGCAGTGTTTCTTTTTTTTTACATAGGTACAATGTTAATGCTTTAAGTTAAAGAATATGTATTGAAATTAAAGAAAAATTAGTTTCTTCCCTCATAGTATGGTCTAATTCTTCCACCCCCTACATATATCCAATACGACATTTAGTTGCTCGTGACGTCATTACGTAAATACAATTTTTGTGACACCCTGTAGACATCAAAACAAGATATAAAAAAAGACCACAGAATATACAAAATAGGTCTTATGAATTAATTAAAAGAAACATTATATATGGCAGAACTTCAATAATAACTCTACAGTTGTTGTCAATAAAGACAAGTGTAGAAGACATACTTTCTCACTTAGGAAAGTATGAGTGGAAATTAGATATATCTAAGTCAACTTAATTCCATTCAAACTATCGACAAATAAAGTAGTTAGACATTAATTATGATTATCGGATTTTGAACGTCGTTCGTATTAAAGAATTAGAGAATCAATTTTTGAAAAGGGTGATCTTAAACTACATAATCCCGTAATTTTGATTATATATACATTAGTATGGATGCTATCAGATGACTTAGCTAGGAACAGAGGGACTCCTCCCTAGTCGATGTGCTGCCTCTTTATGGTTCCTGTACAATTAATTACGATGGGAGATGATTTCTCATGGAGGCCAGGGTTGAAAAGGCAAGACATGCAAGTGACAAAGACAGAGTGAATCTGTTAATTGATGCAAATCCACAGTAAATCTAATCAAAGTTAGTTAAAAATAACTACTTCACATTCCTCGAACAGAATAGATATCCCATATAAGCGATCGCATTTTATGAGATTCTATACTACAACTACAGTATACCGAAGTGGTGTCTTTCAATACCACCTTTGTCTAAAGAGGAGTGAGTGAATTAAAGGGAAGAAAGCTTTTGATGTTGTTATGAATTGAACTATCTCTCTATCTTTGTGCACCACCATTTATCCCATCTCACATCACCACGAGTACCCACCATTGTCACCACAATAACTTCTGGAACCACTTTTACCACCATCACCGTCACAGCCTTTACCCTGTTCTATGACGTCATATCGTCGTCGCATTTAAAACTCCGATTTCAACGGCCATCGCCCGACTTTCGATAAAACAGCTGTGATGGAGCCTAAATTAAAATGAAGATCTGATGCATTCAGAGACTAGAACAAGAGCCCATTGAAAGAGAATTGATATATTAAAAGAGCCGACAAGAGTCTCAGTGAGACTTATTAATGGAGCAGTATCAATAGACTTTTTACTTATTGATCAAATAAGGAGAAGGAATGTTCTATATTTACGAGTCATTTTTATCATTCTTACATAGATTCGTATATAGTTTCATGAAAATAGCCTCTCTAGGGTACGTGCAGTATGGTAGAATGTTGAGGTGCATATATATGTATATATATATATATATATATATATATATATATATATATATATATATATATATATATATATATATAACATATATAAAACACTCACCATCTCAAACACATTTTTTCTTATATTAAAAATCACTTAAGTTCCAAATTTCACAATACATCTCTTTTCAGTTCACCTTTCATATACATACATACATACATACATACATACATACATACATACATACATACATACATACATACATACATACATACATACATACATACATACATACATACATACATACATACATAGATAGATAGATAGATAGATAGATAGAGAGAGAGAGAGAGAGAGAGAGAGAGAGAGAGAGAGAGAGAGAGAGAGAGAGAGAGAGAGAGAGAGAGAGAGAGAGAGGATGATTAAAGAGAGACGGTGAACATAAAAACCAAAACAAGACCATTACCACGGGACAATTCATAGAAACTCGTATCAAAAGCGCCAAAAAACAAAGAAAAAATATTGAAAAGGGACGAAAAAATGTAACGCCTCAATCACTGCTCCGATTTTCAATAATCACAAAACGTCAATGACAGAAGTATAAAAGGGTCAAAGTATGAGGAGGGATTTTAAAGAAGGAAAACATTACGATCTCATAGCCCCTTCGGCCCTATTAAATGTCCCTAATGAATGACTTACAGTACGTTAGTTCTCCGTTCAACATATGCCGCTATGGGACTGCTGGTGCTCACTGATAGCACGCAAATCCTCTCGTTTCTAACGATTCTATGGTCGAGGCTTTTGCTGAATGCAAAGACCTAGTCATAGCTAGCCTCTGCACGGTCTCACACACAAAATAACACACACAAACACACACATGCTCACATGCGCTCACACACACACACACACACACACACACACACACACACACACACACACACACACACACACACACACACACACACACACACACACACACACACACACGACTCGGTGGCGCGGTTGATAGAGTACTGGACTGCCAGTACGGAGGTGTGGCAGTACCTGGTTCGAATCCTGCCCAGGGCCGAAATTATTTCGGTATCGCTGCGCTTCGGGTCGTTACTCCGACTCTCGTGGGCGGGGAGTTGTGTGTGTGTGTGTGTGTGTGTGTGTGTGTGTGTGTGTGTGTGTGTGTGTGTGTGTGTGTGTGTGTGTGTGTGTGTGTGTGTGTGTGTGTGTGTGTGTGTGTGTGTGTGTGTGTGTGTGTGTGTGTGTGTGTGTGTGTGTGTGTGTGTGTGTGTGTGTGTGTGTGTGTAAGGTCATAGCATTACCCATAGATCGGTCATACGAGCTCTGAGCTCTCTTCCGGGAGGGAAATAGCTGTCGATCACGAGTCCAACACGTGATCCAAAAGACCAATGTGAATACACACACACACACACACTGGTAAATATAGTAATGAATAAAGTATTCATACAATGGGTCAAAGACACAACCTGGGATAGAGGTGACTATGCACCAGTGATATTGAACTTGCTGCTAACGTAAAAGAATACACATATCTATTTAATGTTTATATGTCAATTTTAAAACTTTGTGTTGCAGGAAACATAACCATTTCCCTATGAAGCGTGACCTGCTCTCTGACTTTCCGGGTGGGAAAGTTCTTTATCCCTGTTTTTTTTTTCTGTTAAACCTTTGCTGCGACAGATTAACCTCGTCGTTTTTCATTCAGTTTAGATCAGCTTTGAACATATTTTCACCTCTTACTTCTTGATATCTCAATCCCGATGTATCCTGTTGAAGACATTAATGTCAACCGATTTGAAGATTGTAAAGTCAAGCAATGAAAGCTTGGCTGTTTTTCGTGTGAAACAGTCCAACAATCATTATGAAAATTGAAGTGACATAAGTTTATACTGTTGCTATTACTGTAATTATGGCCATATTATTATACAGAGTAGATCAGTTATACAAAAATATTTGCATTTTAGATTAAGTTCACTGTCGCTCACTAGACAAGTTGGGCGTTCATTAGAAAATTAGAATTACGTAAAGTGATAAAATATGCAAGATAAATGCCTTAATCCCTTTAAATCCGTAGATTACTCGATAGCTTTTTTCTCTGTTCTTTGTGATTGCATGCAATTTTTATTTAGCAGACGAGTGGATAATAATTCTGTCCCTTTCATTTTTCATTAGAATGCAATCACCTGATGTTACCTAGACCAAAGATTTTACAAAAAGAATGATATGGTCATGAAGAGGAATCATGAAAAAGAAAATTAGACTACTGAATTCCTGAACATGCAGTAGGTCTATATAGATATTATAAACCCTTTTTTCAGGAAATTTTGAAAAAAATATATAAAAAAAATATTGTATGATGGTGATGGAGAATCATAAAGAAAAATTAATTCCTGGACATGTAATGGCTCAATATGGATATTATAAACCCACAAAAAGAACACAATGGGATGAAATCTTTATTAGTACGTTTTGATGTTACAGTTTTATTACGTATATGGTCTAACAACGACAAACTAATAAACATTCAGTCCTTGCATGGTATTTCCTTTGATAGACTTGTCATAGATATTATAAGCCCATTTCTCAGAAACAATGGAAAAAATTGAAGTTTGATTAAACATATTTTGATTACTGCAAACTTGTAAAAGCCCACCTGCTGACTCGCTCCGACCTAGGATCCATTGTTAGCATTCTAATTTGCAATGCAAATGAGCAAGGCAATGGAATGACAAAATAGAGGCAGGACCGACGGCGTCCCCAGGTAAAAACGAATTCAGAAAGTGAATTTTCATGAGAAATTCAGAGAGCTTAATCGCCACGGGTCATGGAGAATGTTGCAAAACCCTTCCAAAATTTATATTAAAACTTTAAGTCGTGGAGACACTACTTAAAGAAGATGAATTCTACAATTTTATTATTTTCTACGATCTATAAATATGTCGTTTCTCAGGATCTCATTGCCTTACATTCTATACCTTCACTGTATCTACAGATTGTGGCAAGATGGTGTGACACACTTTTATTTTTAATAAAAGTCAAATAGACTAAAGAACAACAAATCTGTTTTTATTTCGTAAATGTACAAATAATACCATTTTATTTCATTTGGTTTTAAAAATGAAACCAGTCAAATGGATCCCGTTACTGTCATATTGCTGCCATATTTTCCGTAATCCGGTCGATTTTCGTTTCATTGCTGAGCCACCAGCTCTAAAGTTAGTAACCGCAAACAAAATCGTGTTTCGAGTAGGTGTGGGATCATGTCTACCAAGCCTGAAGTGCACAGGAAACGTCCGTTGTGTTGCATTTATGGATCCGTTGTTCTTAATAAACGTTTCAACAATGAAAGCGCGATGCTTGTCCGTCCGATTCGCGTTGGCAGATTAAAACGAAAAGAGAAAAAATGGCATTTTTTGATGGAACAAAATGGCATTATATCTACATTTAGTAAAAAGATTTCTTTTACTATATTTGGCTTTTATTAAACCTACAAATGTGTCAGATCGCTTTACCGCATCCTGTATGACTTTGGGAACTAAATGTTTATAAGGTTATAAGAGTTTATGTTTACTCAGGTTCTAGAAAGTAGATTTAGCTTAGGTTTGATAAGCTATTGCTTCTCAGCTGCTAGGAACTTCTATGAATATATTATTGATTTTAACTCCAAAAAATATCCACAAAACATATACAAGAGCTACTACAGAAGGACCAGAAGGAATTAAATACATTTTGGTTCTTTATATGTGTATTCTTTATATGTATTTATGTGTATATTTTGTATATAAGAATGTTCTTTATATGGAATCTGCGCCAATATTATTCCCATTTAACCTATACAAGAACTACTAGAGAAGGACTAGAGGGAATGAAATACATTTTGGTTCTTTGTGTATATATTCTCTATATGTTTTTATATGCATATTCTTTCTATACGTGTATGCTGTTTATTTGTATGTGCTCCACATAGAATCAGCGCCAATTTTGGTCCCATTTATAACTCTGGTTGACGTGTGTTGATGATTTCTACGTGGTTGAGGGCAGCGACTGTTCGAATGTAAATTACGACCCAGAGTACGGTTGTATGTTCTGTAAATACCAACGTCAAATTGTGAATTATTCCCATGAAAGTTTGAATATGAATTTCGACGAGCAGAATATGAGTGTTTTTTATCATTTCCCTTTTCTTTTTCTTTTTTTGTATTTTCGTTGTTCCCTTTGAAACTCAGTAGAAATGTTCTCTGATAATTGTCCTGTATATTTTGTAAACATGAGTCATATCTGGACTTTTTTATATATAGAATAATTATGATACTGTCGGTTGAAATATAAAGGCTTATAATTTATATAGTTAGGATAAAGTTAGCTTCAAATTATCATAAATCTACCTAAGACAATGAGTGAGTAAGATAAGTCAACGCTGATCATATATCAATTATAAAGTTTAATTCATATTTCGAAAAAACCAAATGGTCTTCAAACCTTCTATATAATCTTGGGACCAATTTCCTTCAGTCTCGTAAAAGAATAAAAGATGAAGATGTTTATAGACTATTTTTATGTCTTAAACATATAAAATATGAATAAAGGTTTAGCATACAGAAACTGTGTATGTATACATAAACTCAGGTGTCATGTAAGCGCGAATGTGTGCGTATATATGTGCACATTTTTTATGTACACTAAGCCAAGCTGCTCATGCTCTATCTCATAGGATATTTTGCCCAAATTATACTAAATGCCAAGTCAGATGTAAAAATGTCATTATGTATTAGTGTGGAATTTCTGTTGATAGCCTCTTTAACTCTATTTACGTACTGGTGTAGGTAACCGTGGTTAAATTAATTAAATTAAGGATATACACACACACACACACACACACACACACACACACACACACACACACATACACACACACACACGTATATATATATATATATATATATATATATATATATATATATATATATATATATATATATATATGTGTGTGTGTGTGTGTGTGTGTGTGTGTGTGTGTGTGTGTGTGTGTGTGTGTGTGTGTGTGTGTGTGTGTGTGTGTGTGTGTGTGTGTGTGTGTGTGTGTGTGTGTGTGTGTGTGTGTGTGTGTGTGTGTGTGTGTGTGTGTGTGTGTGTGTGTGTGTCTGTGTGTGTGTGTGTGTGTGTGTGTGTCTGTGTGTGTGTGTGTGTGTGTGTGTGTGTGTGTGTGTGTGTGTGTGTGTGTGTGTGTGTGTGTGTGTGTGTGTGTGTGTATATATATATATATATATATATATATATATATATGTATATATATATATATATACAATCACGCAGAAATCGAGACGAGAAATTTGGTTGTGTCTGTGCTTGCATGAAATAAAAGAGAAGGTAATTTAGAGAGGTACCCAAATCCAAGAAATACATTTAGAATAAGAACGAGGAACGCGAGTGAGATACTATGAGCTGGGGTGAACATAGCACGCATACTACTGTGAAATGAAGAAATGAAGAAACAAAGAAATGAAGAAACGTAGAAAAGAAGAAACAATTAAATTCGACCAAAAACAACAACTATTTGGTTCAAATCGAAAGTCGAAGGTGCCTGATTTACGAACCATAAACTAAAACATGACACTCCAGATCAAATTATAAAGTAAATCTAACAGAAACTGATACGTAGAAGATTAAGTAATTAGAAGTATTTTCTGTTTTCTTTCACTTAGAGAATATATAAGAAGTGTAACAGAATAAGAATGTAAATGGGATTGGAACAGGAAACAGTAAGATAAAACATTTAACCCTTTGGTTACAGAATGTCATTTGTTTGTTTTATCTATCTGATGACTGTGGTCAAGAACTCAAAGACGATCATGATTGACCTGATTTATCATAACTGCCTAAAAACTTTCAAATTTTGAATATACAAGCCCACCGGCTTCGCCGGCCCTGCTCCGCAGGGGGCTTTTGCGCTTCGCGCCCTAGGGCTTCGCCCCTGTTTTAACCTTCTTAGGAAAAGGCGGAGAAGTAACATAACCCCCTGAAGAGTGCCCCTCTTCTTTGTCTTCTTCGGATTCACGGCTTCTCTTCGGGAAGCCATCGGAGCTACTTTCGTCATCGCTAGAGCGGTTTTAAAGCCACCATCACAGCCTCGATCTCCTTCTTCAGCTTTTCCTCCAGCTTTTCTATTTTCGAGAACAGTCGGGCGCTAACATATTCCGCCATTCCTCCTCTGAGATTTTGTGTATGTCTTCCGGGATGTTGTTTGTCCTGTCGGACTCGTCCACTTCCTCGGGAATGCGGGTAGCCGCAACTAAAGACGCTTTTGTGGGCCCCTTTTCCTCCTCTTCTCCCTCTAAATAATCCTCGAACAACTCTCTGTACACCACGTTAACAGCAGGCCGGGGGCAACACTTTTTCCAGCCCTTCGCCAGCCCGTATAGTACACCAAAGAGTCCCAGTTCGTTACTCTAGAACAGGCTACATACAGTTGACCGTGCGCGAAGCAATGTACAGAATCCAGCAGTAACCCACAGCGATCAAAAGTCTGTCCCTGGCTCTTGTTGATCGTCATAGCGTAACTCAACTTTATCGGGAACTGCTTTCGCCTGAAGGGCACGGGAGTGTCCTGCGACTCCAGAGCAATTCGCGGGATCAATACCTGTTCACCCCGATAAGCACCCCCTAAGATTTTCCCCACCACAATGTGTTTCTTGAGGTTAGTGACCATCACACGTGTTCCGTTGCATATCATAGGAGGACAGATGTTCCTCATCACCATCACGATACAGCCGATCTTCAGCCTCAGATCGTGCAACGGCACAGACGGGCTGGTCATGGAGTTGAACACTGAAACCTGGATATCCGTTTCCTGATCCAACGGCGTGTCCGCGCTGTAGTACACGACCTCCTTTTCCTGGTTGAGATCGTAGATCATCTTGTTCACAGAGTCGACGTCGTCGTTGGTCGGCGAGACTATCGACCGCTTTTCGAAGTAGGAAAGGTTCAAGTGGTTCGCTCCGAAGTCGTCGTAAACTTTGTAGACCAACTCCTCTCTCGAAGTCGCTCGCACACCGAAACCCCTTCCGAAGTAGATCTCGCCGCTTTCGCGAGACCCGATCGTCAACAGCTGCTTCGCGAACTTGCTGTTCTTGACGTCGTCCTTTTTGAGACGGACGTTCTCCGTAAGCTGCATCTTCGCGAGCCCTTCCCACATGTAGCTCGATTTGATGCAGTGGGCTAGTTCCTGCTCCTTCCCTCCGTTTCTTATCACCGGCAAGATCTGACGAAAGTCTCCTGCGCACACAAACACTTTGCCCCCCATGAATTCGTCGTTGTCCATGATGTCTCTAAGAGTGATATCCACAGCAGTCAGCATGTTCTTGTTCGCCATTACGACTTCGTCCCAGACGATCAGCTCGGTCTGTTGTAGGAGCTTCGCCAATTCCGTGTTCTTCTTGACGGAGCACGCTTTAGTTTCGTCAAACTCCATTAACGGGATCTTGAACATGTTGTGGGCCGTGCGGCCCCCGGAGAGGACTGTTGCCGCAATACCGGATGAGGCGACCGCTAACGCGATCTTCCCCCGGGAACGGACCGTGTCGAGTAACAGATTCAAGAGGAAAGATTTGCCGGTCCCGCCGGCAGCATTGACGAACACTCCGTTGTGCCCGTAGCGGTGTCCGTTCTCGATCCGATGCATCACATGCTCGTAAACGCCACGTTGACCGCTGTTGAGAAGCTTAACTTTTTCCTCAACAGACTCCTTCAGCGCTGTTTTGTTGTAGGCCCTTTCTCTTCTCAGGAGATTCGAGGGTCTCGCCCCCCCTCTGGAAGCGGGGAGGCCGTATTGGGTAATCGAGCCACCTCCGCAGTTGAGCACATGTTGCTGAATGTCGTCGAGAGCGTCCTGGTAGATGTCTTCGTTGTAATCCGTCAAGCGTGCCGCTTGCAGGAAATCGCTGGAGAAGTAGTCCTTTGTCTCTTCCCATATAACAGACTGATCCTGCATATCGTCGGTGAAGACCAACATGCACGCGTAGGTTTCCCGAAGCCGTCTCCTGTCGTTAGTGCTGTTGATGACGTCCATTACCGTCTCCGACCAAACGGATGCGTCAGAGAGCAGGCCCGACGCCTTCACAGCTTCTAGGTTTGTGTCGTACATGACTCCGTCTACCGTTCTGAGATCTTCGTACGAAGTGGGGCCTTTTTTATGGGTTAGGAGCAGCCTCAGGAAAAAGAGTTCTACCGCTTTCGAGGTCACAGCTCGTATGCGGCCGAGACTGCCCCTTACCGTCTTCCGTTGTTCCCATCTGTTCGTCCTAATATTGTATACGTAGTGCAGGGGCATCTGGTAATAGTATAGCGTTCTCGCAAACTCGTCCCGCCGGCAAATCTTGAAGAAGGCAGTTAAGTGAGTATCGGCATTAACCTTTTTTTCCACCTGTTCGGCCGTCATACTATCAGTATAGAAGACGGATTTCTCGCCCTCGAGATGTAGATCCAGCATAAAAACCGCAGGGGAGCATCTATGAATATCGAAACTGAAGATCCTCCAGGTGGCCTCGTTAGAGTTGATGAACCTCGCCTCTTGGTAATTCCTAACTTCATTGACGACTTCGTTTTCTCCTTCGCCCGTCGTCTTTGTGAACAGCACTCTGTCCGATCCCTTGTTGACGTACTTTGTCACATAGGCTATCGCCTTTATGGAATTGGAACACTCAACGTTGATGTGAGCATTGTACTTTAGACAGAGGAAGGGGTTGTACGGAACGACCCAGGAGTTGTCTATGGTGACGGGTCCATCCTTCATCTTGAGCGTGAAGGAGTTTCCTCCTTCTCCTATGGGACGCCTCTTGTATTCGGGGTAGCCGTTGTTTCCAAAGAGCAAGTCGTTTCTGCACTTCTTCGGGAACCCCTTACCGCACTGGCCGGGTTTCCTACCCTTTTGCTGGCAACAGGACTGCGATTCGTCAAAGCCCAAACAGGGCCCATGTATCATACACCGAGTAACCGTCTCGTACAGTCTCGGTTCCTTTTCCTTGTCGGGTATCTCGGCTCTTATGACTTGCTCCACAGTATCCGCGGTCACACGAACGGCCATCCAGAGCAGTATGTGAGCGTGCGGGAGACCTCGTTTTTGCCACTCCACACTGTAGAGGTACGCCTTTACGGCTCCGAAGGCCTTTCCGCGCGTCAGATCGTCCATTAGGCTGTCTAGCTTCAACTTGAACTCAGTAGAAATGTTCTCTGATAATTGTCCTGTATATTTTGTAAACATGAGTCATATCTGGACTTTTTTATATATAGAATAATTATGATACTGTCGGTTGAAATATAAAGGCTTATAATTTATATAGTTAGGATAAAGTTAGCTTCAAATTATCATAAATCTACCTAAGACAATGAGTGAGTAAGATAAGTCAACGCTGATCATATATCAATTATAAAGTTTAATTCATATTTCGAAAAAACCAAATGGTCTTCAAACCTTCTATATAATCTTGGGACCAATTTCCTTCAGTCTCGTAAAAGAATAAAAGATGAAGATGTTTATAGACTATTTTTATGTCTTAAACATATAAAATATGAATAAAGGTTTAGCATACAGAAACTGTGTATGTATACATAAACTCAGGTGTCATGTAAGCGCGAATGTGTGCGTATATATGTGCACATTTTTTATGTACACTAAGCCAAGCTGCTCATGCTCTATCTCATAGGATATTTTGCCCAAATTATACTAAATGCCAAATCAGATATAAAAATGTCATTATGTATTAGTGTGGAATTTCTGTTGATAGCCTCTTTAACTCTATTTACATACCGGTGTAGGTAACCGTGGTTAAATTAATTAGATTAAGGATACACACACACACACACACACACACCCACACACACACACACACACACACACCCACACACACACACACATATATATATATATATATATATATATATATATATATATATAATATATATATATATATATATATATGTGTGTGTGTGTGTGTGTGTGTGTGTGTGTGTGTGTGTGTGTGTGTGTGTGTGTGTGTGTGTGTGTGTGTGTGTGTGTGTGTGTGTGTGTGTGTGTGTGTGTGTGTGTGTGTGTGTGTGTGTGTATACAATCACGCAGAAATCGAGACGAGAAATTTGGTTGTGTCTGTGCTTGCATGAAATAAAAGAGAAGGTAATTTAGAGAGGTACCCAAATCCAAGAAATACATTTAGAATAAGAACGAGGAACGCGAGTGAGATACTATGAGCTGGGGTGAACATAGCACGCATACTACTGTGAAATG
Source organism: Oratosquilla oratoria (assembly GCF_046742065.1). Lineage (NCBI taxonomy): Eukaryota > Metazoa > Arthropoda > Malacostraca > Stomatopoda > Squillidae > Oratosquilla > Oratosquilla oratoria. The sequence goes on along the minus strand of NC_134800.1, from coordinate 10,974,682 downwards.
AAGAAATGAAGAAACAAAGAAATGAAGAAACGTAGAAAAGAAGAAACAATTAAATTCGACCAAAAACAACAACTATTTGGTTCAAATCGAAAGTCGAAGGTGCCTGATTTACGAACCATAAACTAAAACATGACACTCCAGATCAAATTATAAAGTAAATCTAATAGAAACTGATACGTAGAAGATTAAGTAATTAGAAGTATTTTCTGTTTTCTTTCACTTAGGGAATATATAAGAAGTGTAACAGAATAAGAATGTAAATGGGATTGGAACAGGAAACAATAAAATAAAACATTTAACTCTTTGGTTACAGAATGTCATTTGTTTGTTTTATTCATCTGATGACTGTGGTCAAGAACTCAAAGACGATCATGATTGACCTGATTTATCATGACTGCCTTTTTACTTTCAAATTTTGAATAACAAGCCCACCGGCTTCGCCGGCCCTGCTCCGCAGGGGGCTTTTGCGCTTCGCGCCCTAGGGCTTCGCCCCTGTTTTAACCTTCTTAGGAAAAGGCGGAGAAGTAACATAACCCCCTGAAGAGTGCCCCTCTTCTTTGTCTTCTTCGGATTCACGGCTTCTCTTCGGGAAGCCATCGGAGCTACTTTCGTCATCGCTAGAGCGGTTTAAAGCCACCATCACAGCCTCGATCTCCTTCTTCAGCTTTTCCTCCAGCTTTTCTATTTTCGAGAACAGTCGGGCGCTAACATATTCCGCCATTCCTCCTCTGAGATTTTGTGTATGTCTTCCGGGATGTTGTTTGTCCTGTCGGACTCGTCCACTTCCTCGGGAATGCGGGTAGCCGCAACTAAAGACGCTTTTGTGGGCCCCTTTTCCTCCTCTTCTCCCTCTAAATAATCCTCGAACAACTCTCTGTACACCACGTTAACAGCAGGCCGGGGGGCAACACTTTTTCCAGCCCTTCGCCAGCCCGTATAGTACACCAAAGAGTCCCAGTTCGTTACTCTAGAACAGGCTACATACAGTTGACCGTGCGCGAAGCAATGTACAGAATCCAGCAGTAACCCACAGCGATCAAAAGTCTGTCCCTGGCTCTTGTTGATCGTCATAGCGTAACTCAACTTTATCGGGAACTGCTTTCGCCTGAAGGGCACGGGAGTGTCCTGCGACTCCAGAGCAATTCGCGGGATCAATACCTGTTCACCCCGATAAGCACCCCCTAAGATTTTCCCCACCACAATGTGTTTCTTGAGGTTAGTGACCATCACACGTGTTCCGTTGCATATCATAGGAGGACAGATGTTCCTCATCACCATCACGATACAGCCGATCTTCAGCCTCAGATCGTGCAACGGCACAGACGGGCTGGTCATGGAGTTGAACACTGAAACCTGGATATCCGTTTCCTGATCCAACGGCGTGTCCGCGCTGTAGTACACGACCTCCTTTTCCTGGTTGAGATCGTAGATCATCTTGTTCACAGAGTCGACGTCGTCGTTGGTCGGCGAGACTATCGACCGCTTTTCGAAGTAGGAAAGGTTCAAGTGGTTCGCTCCGAAGTCGTCGTAAACTTTGTAGACCAACTCCTCTCTCGAAGTCGCTCGCACACCGAAACCCCTTCCGAAGTAGATCTCGCCGCTTTCGCGAGACCCGATCGTCAACAGCTGCTTCGCGAACTTGCTGTTCTTGACGTCGTCCTTTTTGAGACGGACGTTCTCCGTAAGCTGCATCTTCGCGAGCCCTTCCCACATGTAGCTCGATTTGATGCAGTGGGCTAGTTCCTGCTCCTTCCCTCCGTTTCTTATCACCGGCAAGATCTGACGAAAGTCTCCTGCGCACACAAACACTTTGCCCCCCATGAATTCGTCGTTGTCCATGATGTCTCTAAGAGTGATATCCACAGCAGTCAGCATGTTCTTGTTCGCCATTACGACTTCGTCCCAGACGATCAGCTCGGTCTGTTGTAGGAGCTTCGCCAATTCCGTGTTCTTCTTGACGGAGCACGCTTTAGTTTCGTCAAACTCCATTAACGGGATCTTGAACATGTTGTGGGCCGTGCGGCCCCCGGAGAGGACTGTTGCCGCAATACCGGATGAGGCGACCGCTAACGCGATCTTCCCCCGGGAACGGACCGTGTCGAGTAACAGATTCAAGAGGAAAGATTTGCCGGTCCCGCCGGCAGCATTGACGAACACTCCGTTGTGCCCGTAGCGGTGTCCGTTCTCGATCCGATGCATCACATGCTCGTAAACGCCACGTTGACCGCTGTTGAGAAGCTTAACTTTTTCCTCAACAGACTCCTTCAGCGCTGTTTTGTTGTAGGCCCTTTCTCTTCTCAGGAGATTCGAGGGTCTCGCCCCCCCTCTGGAAGCGGGGAGGCCGTATTGGGTAATCGAGCCACCTCCGCAGTTGAGCACATGTTGCTGAATGTCGTCGAGAGCGTCCTGGTAGATGTCTTCGTTGTAATCCGTCAAGCGTGCCGCTTGCAGGAAATCGCTGGAGAAGTAGTCCTTTGTCTCTTCCCATATAACAGACTGATCCTGCATATCGTCGGTGAAGACCAACATGCACGCGTAGGTTTCCCGAAGCCGTCTCCTGTCGTTAGTGCTGTTGATGACGTCCATTACCGTCTCCGACCAAACGGATGCGTCAGAGAGCAGGCCCGACGCCTTCACAGCTTCTAGGTTTGTGTCGTACATGACTCCGTCTACCGTTCTGAGATCTTCGTACGAAGTGGGGCCTTTTTTATGGGTTAGGAGCAGCCTCAGGAAAAAGAGTTCTACCGCTTTCGAGGTCACAGCTCGTATGCGGCCGAGACTGCCCCTTACCGTCTTCCGTTGTTCCCATCTGTTCGTCCTAATATTGTATACGTAGTGCAGGGGCATCTGGTAATAGTATAGCGTTCTCGCAAACTCGTCCCGCCGGCAAATCTTGAAGAAGGCAGTTAAGTGAGTATCGGCATTAACCTTTTTTTCCACCTGTTCGGCCGTCATACTATCAGTATAGAAGACGGATTTCTCGCCCTCGAGATGTAGATCCAGCATAAAAACCGCAGGGGAGCATCTATGAATATCGAAACTGAAGATCCTCCAGGTGGCCTCGTTAGAGTTGATGAACCTCGCCTCTTGGTAATTCCTAACTTCATTGACGACTTCGTTTTCTCCTTCGCCCGTCGTCTTTGTGAACAGCACTCTGTCCGATCCCTTGTTGACGTACTTTGTCACATAGGCTATCGCCTTTATGGAATTGGAACACTCAACGTTGATGTGAGCATTGTACTTTAGACAGAGGAAGGGGTTGTACGGAACGACCCAGGAGTTGTCTATGGTGACGGGTCCATCCTTCATCTTGAGCGTGAAGGAGTTTCCTCCTTCTCCTATGGGACGCCTCTTGTATTCGGGGTAGCCGTTGTTTCCAAAGAGCAAGTCGTTTCTGCACTTCTTCGGGAACCCCTTACCGCACTGGCCGGGTTTCCTACCCTTTTGCTGGCAACAGGACTGCGATTCGTCAAAGCCCAAACAGGGCCCATGTATCATACACCGAGTAACCGTCTCGTACAGTCTCGGTTCCTTTTCCTTGTCGGGTATCTCGGCTCTTATGACTTGCTCCACAGTATCCGCGGTCACACGAACGGCCATCCAGAGCAGTATGTGAGCGTGCGGGAGACCTCGTTTTTGCCACTCCACACTGTAGAGGTACGCCTTTACGGCTCCGAAGGCCTTTCCGCGCGTCAGATCGTCCATTAGGCTGTCTAGCTTCAACTTGAACACCCTGCTTATCAAATCCGGCCTGTCGCCCCCTGCCGACTCCGGCCATCTGGGATTCATCGTGAAGGTTATGAAGTAGTCGGGCGCCCCGTAGGCCGTAACGTACGCTAAGGCGTCCTGTTGACGCTGTTTCATGTATCTCGGCCCGCCGACGAACGACGGCGAGAGCACTACACGTTGCCCGACATCGCTCTTGCTGCTACAGTTCAACATATCGGCCCTTTCCTTGCGCATACCGTGCTCGTTCTCGATATAGTTCAACCGGGAAGTTTCAATCTTCACGTAGTTGTCGACGACAAACTGCTGGAAGAGGCGCCGGCACTTCGTGAGATAGTTAAAGACTCCTTCTCTCTCCATATAGAGGGCCGAATAGTACATTAACGCAGTCAGCCTTTTCGAGGAGCCCTCCTTTTCCATTTCGACACTGTACCCCTTATCCCCGTTCGGGAACAACATGGGATACTGGAAGAGATCGTAGAAGTAGTTCACATGGCTTATGTTTCTCAAAGCGTATTTCGCTCCGGGTAAAGGCGACGCTATACTGACACTCAGTTTACTGTCTCGCCCCATATTCACTATCGCTCCTACTTGACATGTCGCCGTCGGCAAATGGTAGACTCCTTTGTGTTCGCTCGTAGAGACGTTCTTCGACGTCTTGAGATCGATGACGACATCCGGTAAGGATTCGTACCTGTCGACGTGAGCTCGGACCAGCTCCGCTGACGTCTTCGCCTCCCTGAGGATCTCTTTCAGAGCTGCGTTTTTGTTAACGAAGTATGTGTATAGCGTCTCTATAATGTCTTCGTTCCTCCTGTATTGCTTGTTCTCGCGTTCCCTGCGCTCAGACACGTAAGAACTTACTCGGTCAGACCGGAGCTTCAGTTGCTGTTTTTTGTCGTGGTAGAAGTAGAGATCCAGGAAACCCGCCGAAGACTGCCAGAACGGCTTCTTCGGAGTTTCGTCTTTCTGCCCCAGACGTTTTATCACGTCTTCAGCGACCATGAGGTTGGGCTTCACGGGCCCTAAGCGATGATAGATTTTCCCCTGTATCTTGAAACTCATAGCGGCCTCTCTCTTGTTCTCCAGAACACCCGAAGTCGCAAAAGACGTAAAGGAGAACACCAAATTGAACCCAACAATATTTCCGAGAAAGTGTTTAGATTCAGGGGAGGAGCCATCGTACAGGCCCTTTATGTCCTCGCCCAAGGGCGACAGTTCGTACACCGATTTGGGTGTTTTTCCTCCGTTACAGCAGATGGTCTTTCGTTCTCCCCTGTAAAGGAGCGCTCTACAGATCTTACACTTGTATTCACCCAACTCGCCCACCGAGTGTACAGGAACGCTCGCTTCGCTGGTTTCGGAGATGTATCCGGGAAACGTGCTTAAAACTCGCTCTTTCATTTCCACGAAGACTGGCTTCTCGGTGATTTCTTTGCGGTTCTCGCGTGCATTTGTTATTTTCTCTAGTGCTCCGGCACGTACTTCTGCATCCTCGGACAGCCCGGGCAAGAGGAAGCTACCTTCAGGGTCTTTCTCACGCAATCTCATCAGCTTGGCCTCCTTATTGATTTCTGCGGTCCTCTGCTTCTTTCGTTGTTTTTCCGCTTTCTTCTCCTCTCGTTTCCTTTTTCTTGCTCTTTGTTCTTCCTCTTTTTCTGCCTTTTTCAGCTGTCTCTGTCTTTTCCGCTCTTCTACCTCTGCCCTCTTTTCTGCCTGCTTCTGCTCTCTCTGTCTTTTCCGTTCTTCTTTCTCTGCCTTCTTCCGCTCTAGCTCACTTTTCTCGACCACTTCCTTTTCTCTCGCCATCAGCCTCAACCCCTCTGTTAGCGGGCCGACACCAAAATCAGAAGAGGGAACGGAAGACGCAACCTCCAAAGGCTCCGCCATCTTTTTCTCCTCCTCTTCGTCTCCCGGAGGCTCCGCAGCTCTCTTTTCTTCTTCTTCGGGCACAGTCACGGGAACGCCCCCGGACCTTCGCCGGGCTGCCTTTATGGCGTATTTTCTTGCTCTATTAAACCGGCTTTTAGCGGCTAAAGACCTCTCTATGTAGTATTTCTGGTATTGTGTGTGATCACTCCCGCCTCCGTTGGTCCTGAAGTTTTTGTAGCCGGCAAAGTAATGTTTCATGAAGCCTTTTGCTCTTTCTTCGGAGATCACCTCGCCGGATGGCTCCAACGAATCGAGCAGGCCTTCGTCGTCGTAAACTAAATCTTTCCGCTCCTTCAGTAGCTCGTTTAAAGTCAACAGCTTTCTATGGAAGATCCCTATCGATTCTTTCACTTGAAAACACTTTAAGTCCTCGTAGAGGTGAGAAAACTCCTTCTTGTGTTCCTCTTTTAAAGCTTTCATCCGTTTGCTGTCGTTCTGCAGCTCCTCCTTCGGGATCTTCTTCTGCTTCGTTATCCATCCCCAGAAATGGCGTCCTCTCCGCTTTCTTAAGGTGTCTCCGGCCATCTCGCAGTAACACCTGAACCCCTACTAAGAAGGACACTGGGTTCGTTGGAACATTTAAGGGTGATTAGAGAAAAACATATACGAAAAACACCTATAGCGGGGGTGTCCCGCTTTTCGTAGTGTGCGCGACCGAAACGGGAAACGAATCAAAAACGGGTCAAGGTTTAAAAATTATATTATTGATAAATACTTCAAAGAAGTGTTGCGTATGGTGAAGTAAAAATAGAAGGCCTAAATTTGATTACGGTTATGAAACATCTTTTGAAACGCACATAAGAACATAAAGAATGGAAGAGATTGTAAGAGACCATAATGTCTACATTAGGCAATTTCATATACCTTACCGCTTTTCATCTCTATCTTTCAAGTTATCTAATCTTCTCTTAAGATAACCAACAGCCTCAGCCCTCACTAAGTTGTTACTAAGTTTATTCCATTCGTACTGTATCACAGAAAGAAAAACAAGGAAATAGAAGTACGATTTTAGAAAGAAACGAAGAAGAAAAGGAAATGCATTTAGAAATCGGAAAAGACGACAGGCAAGAAAATCATTTTAATTAAAGTGGAAGCTAATATTGCACATAAATTTGTTCAAAGTAGTTTGAAGCCGACCAGTTGATCATAAAACTAGATTAGATGATGGTTCAAGATTCTCGCTGAAATCTAGGCGTGCATTCAAATGCAAGAATAAATATTAAATGAGAAACTTTATATTCAAAGCCACTTAAGAAAATACAAAATAGAAATAAGTATTTCCCAAGCTAATGTAAACAGATTATTAATATTGACTTACTAATTGGTGATGGTGGAGGTGATAGTGAAGGTAATGGTGATAGTGTTGGTGATGGTGATCTAAATGATGATGACGGTGATGGTGATGGTGGAGGTGATAGTGGAGGTGATGGTGATGGTGATGTTGATCGTAATGATGATGACGGTGATGGTGATGGTGACGATGATGGTGATGGTGATGGTGATAGTGATGGTGATGACGATGGTGATGACGATGGTGGTAGTGATGGTGATAGTGATGGTGATAGTGATAGTGATAGTGATAGTGACAGTGATGGTGACGGTGATGGTGATGGTGATGGTGATGGTGATGGTGATGGTGATGGCGATGGCGATGGTGATGGTGATGGTGATGGTGATGATGGCGATGGTGATGGTGATGGTGATGATGATGATGATGATGATGATGATGATGATGATGATGATGATGATGATGATGATGATGATGATGATGATGATGATGATGATGATGATGATGATGATGATGATGATGATGATGATGATGATGATGATGATGATGATAGTAATAGCGATGGTGATGGTTATAGTGATAGTGATGGATATGGTGATAGTGAAGGTGGTGGTTCTAAGCGTGGTGTTAGTGGCAGTAAATATGGTGGTAGTCGTATTGGCGGAAAAGCAAAACGAATTGATTTTTTTTTTTTTTTCATTTTGGTGCCTTCAGGAGTTGGCAGGTAAGAATTCTTTTCATCTTCAGTATTCCCTATTTCGCTGACGCTCAACTCTTCCCCTTTGCCTAATCGGTGCATTCATCCATCAACATTTTTTACTACAATTTAAAAAAAATATATGGAAAAACAAGTTATGTCTTAAGGTTCAGTCACGAATTCAAGAAAGAAAATATAGCTTTCATTCATCTATATAAAGAATAGAAAAATCCACTCACG
>NC_134800.1:10944299-10954299 GCF_046742065.1 Oratosquilla oratoria | reverse complement strand
TGTCTACCTACCTACCTATCTATCTATCTATATGTGTGTATATATGTATATATATATATATATATGTATATATGTATATGTATATATATATATATATATATATATATATATATATATATATATATATATATACATGCTAATAAGAACACGGGTACGTGTGTCCACTTATGCAAAGTAGACGACTTGTAAAAAGAAACTAACGAAGCAGAGCGCTTTCGTATATTTTGCACTGAAGATGTAATATACGAAAGCGCTCTGCTTCGTTAATTTCTTTTTCCAATTGGTCTACTTTGCATATATACACATATATGCATTAAGGTCCTGATTCCCTTTATAAAGGAGAGAACCAGCAAAGACACGCACCATCTCCCACGCACCACCCATTGTTTCCCTCTCATCTTAGCTCCTCGTGGATAAAGGGTCATTTCTGTCTCTTTCCACTGCCTGAGTCGGAAGCAATGCAGCTAGTCGCAGCTTCATTTACACGGCGGCCTTCCCTCCTCGTCCCTTAATGCGAGAAATAAAGAAAACGGGAAGAAATCCCTTTGGACTGCGTCAGAATATAATCATCCCGGAAGGCGTCATTTTTGACGCATAAAGTCATCTTTCTTCGGAACAGAACCTGGAAAACAAATCCCCATGTGAGAGGAACTGAATATCATTTGGAATGCTCTTACTCCTCAACGGGCTCCTCCTCTTGTATGGGTTCCGACAGTTTGGCGTGACTCCCAATGACACTCTTGAGAGTGCTGGTGGCTGTGCTTTCTTCCAGGAGGAAGACTGGAGGAAGAGTAGAGGAGGTAATGTTGGCGTGGATGTCCAAGGTGCTGCCGGTAACGTTGAGGGAAACCGGGGCGTAGCAGCCGGAGTCGTTGAAAGGAAGATATTCGGGTTTCGGTTTAAAGATGAACTGGCCCATGGTGATCCAAGAAGCGAGAATCTGCAGGAACGAAAAGGAGGTACTGTTTTAGTCTACTCTCGTTTTATAAACATTTATGAAAGATATACCCGTAGCATTGTCATTAACCTTCTGGTAGATAAACTGGCCCATGGTGACCCAAGAAGCAAGAATCTGCAGGAACGAAAGGGAGGTTCTGTTTTAGTCTACTTTCGTTTTATAAACATTTATGAAAGATATACCCGTAGCATTCTCATTAACCTTCTGGTAGATAAATTGTATCAACAACAGAGTGTGACCATGTGAAGCCAGTACAACATTATAGACCAACAGCAGCCATATTTGGATAATTAAATTCCACTGTGGTAATCATTTATTGCCCAAAAAAAAACATAGAACTGAGTAAATTTGTTTTGTAAAACCCAAATCTTGTTATCTTAGGCGGATAATAGGACAAAAGAAATAAACCACTTGAAATGATGTCATCTTTCTACTAGCCTGTGTAAGGTTACTATTTCAAGTTCATAGATAATTAATCCATCCATCTTAATAATTATGATTTATTTTCTATGCCAGAATATATCAAACGGTCTAGTGGACACAAAAAAAAAATTCATTGTTTACGTGATTTCTTACAACTTAGTCACTCAGATATTAATCTTTCCATCTAAACTGAAAAACCCAAATCTAGTTATCTTATTAATCAAACATTCACCCATCAAAACCAAATGATACATCGCTCAGTCTATGGGATAAGCGTCGTGAATGTACAGAACTGTACTTAGCCTTCACTAGCCCCGGCGAATTCTCAGAAAGATTCGTCGTTCACCTTTCACACACACACACACACACACACACACACACACACACACACACACACACACACACACACACACACACACACACACACACACACACACACACACACACACGCACACACACACACACACACACACACACACACACACACACACACACACACACACACACATACAAGACCCGAGTAATATGCTATATACTGTTACAGGCTATTTAACGAGTTTCAAGGTGGAACATTGTCCCTTTGGACAAATGTTCTAAAACCCGATTATACCGACTTCGTTCACCATCATCTCCACCGGTCCTCCTTCAGCTTACCCAGGAGACTAGAAGCCCAGCGATAGCTCCCTTCTTGGAACATTTGGGGAAGAACACGCCCAGAAGGAAGACGCCGAAGGTTGGGCCTGCGACAGAGCTGGTGATGGTGATACACGCCTGGATCAAACCACCCAGAGTTCCCGCAAGGAAGGCGAGTCCGATCATAATTCCGCCTGTCACCAGAGCTACAGAAAAAGGAGACTAAATGTTAAGATATCTATCATGTCTATTGTCTTCTGTCACTCTAAAAATTTTGCTTACAAAAGGTAGACCATAGGATTGAGTTCTGGGTGTGATTGATTTGTAGGTAGATTCTTTAATGAGTAAAGAGATCAGTTGGCATAACGGAGGTGGAACGTAAACAAATCATCACATATTCTTATGATGCTCTGTTTTGCTTTGTCGCACATTGTTTTCAAACACCCATCCTGTAAGCAAAGATGAAGTTGAAAAAACAAAATAACGATTAAGGTAAGACAGGAACTTATAGTTTTTAAACAATTTGAATTACATTGCTGCTACTAGCGATTTGTTTTACTATAATTTGTAGTTTATCTCTGTCAGGCCGGAACACAAAATGAATTTATTTCTAAATCGAGGATTATAGTGTGAAAAATTCATAACAAAGGCTCAACTGCTTTAAACTTTGTGTGATTGTTTTTCTAGTGCCTTGTGGGTAATCGTTTACGAGTCGTCTTGGCTTCTTTAGTTCGACCTGGGTGTACCTATCACTATAATCATAAGTCCTCTTAAGGTTATTCAAAAGAGGTTTGATACATCGTTCAAGTAATTCTATCTCATCGACCAAGGTGTAGTTAATGGACACTCAGTTGATATGCTGAAAGTATTTTCAAGGAGCTTAAATTCAATGACCTTTGCCTGAATTTTTTGGTCAACCCTATTAGCATCAGATCTTAGTCACTTTGGATATTTAGACAGGCACTTCAGCATAAACAGATATTTCTTTCCCTTTTGATCTTCCTCCATGCCAGAAAAAAAAGTGAAAAGTTAAATTTTGACTTACAGATGATTTTGTTGACGACGGTAGCCGTAGTGTTTGACGCCTTCTGGAACTGAGGAAGTTTCTGGAAGACACCATCCCACATCACTGCGGCCACAGAGTTGATCACAGACGACAAAGAACTGTACAAAACCAAGAAATGGGTCAATGTCTTACAGAAGCGATGTAAGGGTTACTATCACAACTATTATACACCTACTATTGTATATGGATGTATACATATACACATATGTGTATGTATATACACCTACATAGGCTGTTATGAATAGGCAGCAAATTCCATTGTAAATATATTTTGTTAAAGATTAGAGTTTATCTTCTTAGTCATCTTTTCTATTCCTTGACAGACTCCGAAGGTAGGTTGAGTACGAAACTACTGTGTGAAAATATAATCAAAAGGACATGCTAAAGTTGGAGAAATGGATCATGAAATCATCTAGGTAAGACCACCCGCGTTCACGGAATAGGTGCCTGTGGGAAGGGAATATCGGTCTGTAGGAAAATCAAAGGAGAATTGAATAAACAAATCGTCTTTTGCCAGTAAGCGCTTTTCTAGAGCTATCAATTAAATCACGAACCAAATGCTTTTTGTTTTTGTTTTTTCAGCAGGACTCCTTCCCCATTATTATGTATAAAAAGAATGGCTAAGGTCCGAACACAAATATAGCAGATTAGGTGGTGACAAGCCTACACCAGGAGGCGCGTAGCTGCGACTGAACCCATAAATTTTGCCCTATAAGCTTGTGGTAAATCATAGTCACTGCTGGGAATCGGAGATAAGTGTGGGATTCGAACCCACAACTGATTACGAGACTAGTACGCTTCCAATCACGCCACCAGCCAACAGTAATTCATAAGTGCGGTTCTTCACCTTAGTGCGCCGCTGAAGAGTGCTGCCACGAAGAGCCCTGGCACACCGTAGATATGTCCCATCTTGTCCATGACGAAGTAAGGGAGAATCTGATCCTTCGAACTCAAGAGACCTTGGGCCATAGGGTCACAGTCGTAATAGGTGGCATAAGCGCACAGTCCACAGAGGAACACAGACATACGGAGTATCAGTTGGCCCACAACGTTGAAGTACAACACCCTGAAAGGCAAAGTAAATCAAAAAGACAGCAAAGGATGTTTCTTTTACCCCGCAGTCTCCTGTAAATCACTTGAAAAAGAAAAAAGTCTTTTGTTGGTGCTTTCGGTGAATCGTGGACGTGGCTAGAGGAGTAAACCTCAAACAACTAATGATGATGATACTTTCGGGGACTTTTCCATTGTAAGATTGAGCCAAATAACCTGCAAAGCCATTCCAAAGAGGTTAATTCTTTTATCAAAGAAGCAATCTGTACAGATTCTATTGAGCAAAAAAAAAAAAAGAACGGACGAATTTAGTCTGCTGAGGAGCAAGAGATGTACTCAAGCCACAGAAGGATCTAAACAAGGCATCACACTGAGAGTCTTACAAACACAAACAAATAACAGTTTTCCAGAGATGAACCTCACACCTCCAAAGAACGCAATGGAGGACTTAAGATTTTTTTTTTTCAAAGATCCTCTTCGGAACTCACCCCTGAGCCTTCTTAGTTGACCCCACGCAGCAGGTCCTCTGCATGTTGATCTGGGAGGTGCCGTAGCAGGCGCCCCAAAAGAAGACACCCATCAAGAAGGTGTTGATGAATGTGTGTCTCTCGTAGAGGCTCGTGCTAAAACTGGGATTAAGAAGGAGAGTCATAAACTTTTATTATACAAACGAAAAACCGTCGATTTGTGTCATATTTATCAGTTTTATTCCCCTTCCTCAAAATCCAACATATAAGACCAGTGACAGTGGAGAATATAAACTATCTTCTATTTGTGCGAAGGCTTCCTATGCCTTATGAGATTCTGTCAAATTTTAGCAGATATATACATACATATACACATGTTTTATACACGTATATTCACACACACACACACCACACACACACACACACACACACGCACACACACACATACACATATTTCAGTTATTCAATTTTCTTCAACTTCCACTCACATCATTGCCAACACTATACAATCACCCACGAACACCAAAAAATTAATGACCCCACAAAAATCACCTTTTGGAAATTACTCCGGATATAAAATTGGTCATATAGAATGTATGAATAACGGAGAAAACCTAATAGATTAAAAGAAATTGAAATCCCTTACATATATACCCACCAACAGAAGAATCTAAGACACTATATCAAGCGTGGGCAACCTTTGGCACGCGTGCCATTGTCTCGTGCCAACTACTTTTCTCTGACGCTCGAAACCCTGGGTTTTGTATTTCAACTCACTAAGATATATTCGACACATGGTGTTACTCCTTTGACCCACAACGTCTTCGTCGCCACAACAGACGAACAAGAATATTCCATAAAAGGGGCGTGCGGTTTAACAAGAGAACCTACAAGACTTCAGACATTCCTTGCAACATACCACGATCTTCTCCCAGCCCCTGTGCACTCCCAGAGCATCTCGTTCCCTGTCACAGAATACATATTCCCATACCTAAGATTCTACAACTCTCACCAATTTGGCCACAGGAACACAGTGCAATATTTAATCTACATTGCAAGACATCGAGTTCAAAACGAAGATGGGAACAGATGCGGCAAATATCCTCACTACTACTTATGCTAGATAGAATCATGTGCTATGTGCATGTGCGTGTACGAATATATATGCGTGTGTGCATATGCGTGTGCATGTAAGAAATATCGTTACTACATTTTAAATACAATCAAATGAAAATTACTTAAAAGTGAAACGTCAGTCTGGTTTACTGCCGAACCAAAGATGTAATTCTGTTACATAATCTACAAAAAGGACAATCGATGTGGGGAAGACATCGGTTCAATCCTCTTCCATTCACATAAATGATAATAAATACTCTCACGAGTCATGGAAGGACAGGGGAAGGGTACTTTTTGCATATGAGGGGAAAATATAAACATACGCTCTGGTAACTGAGTGTTTGAGTCCTGTAATACTCACTTGAACATTTCGGTGCGACCTCCCTTAGAGGCAAGCTCCCAGACCTTGTCCAGGCCACCGACCTCAATGCAGCCTACGACGATCACTGACCACATCCCGAGGACCATGATCACTAACTGGAAGACGTCCGTCCATACAACGGCTTTCAGTCCGCCCTGGCACAGAGAAAAATAGAATTTTACTCCTTTGTTTTGTCTTAAACCCGTTTGCTACCCATGTGGTGCTACACAAATTAATAAAATTTATGGTGTCCCAATAAAAAATTCATCATCAATTTCCTTTAGTGATTTGTGGGTAATTGCCCTTCTCTTTCAACCTCAGTGATGCAGCTTACGATTTCAAATCATCTGCAGTCACCTTGACCTTCCCGATGTTGAGTCGCCTCCCCGCTTGGCCAGAGCTTTCAGGAACCAACACAACATAATCCCCAGCGGGTCACGGTAATCAAACTCACGACCATCAGCTCATGAGTTCGACAAGGTTTCCACGAGGCTAAGAAAAAGAGAAAACGAAAATTGAACTGAAGGAGGAGGAACTTACGAAAGCAGAGTAGATGGTGCAGACCGTCCCCACGATGACGATTGAAGTTGAAGTGTGGAGTGGTGTGACGGAGGAGAGCGCGATGGAAGGAGCGTAGAGGCAGAGTCCCAAGTACAGGATCATCATCATCATGCCAATGCCGAGCAGAAGTTGCGTCAGAAGCTTCGATTTGAAACGCATGTCGATGTACTGTTGGGAAATATGTTAGTTGGCAAATTAAAAGAAAATAATGATAATAATAGAAAAAATAATAAACAAACAAAAAAAGAAGTAGAAGTAGAAGAAGAAGAAGAAGAAAAAGAAAAATAATTAAAACAACAAGAATAAAAAATGAAAAAGAGGAAGAAAAGGAAGAAGAAGAAGAAGAAGATGATTGTAGTGTATGCTAGTTATTATCATTTCTGTCAGTGTTTTGTATACATGTAGGAAATGAAAGTGATGCGTAATTGGATGTGAGTGTGTGTTCGTACGTGTAACGAATTCTGGAAGTTTCGGGAAGAAAGCAAAATTGTCATTTCTATTTACGTAATTAAATTATCATTTCTATTGATATAATGCAAAAGTTGAATAAATGTAAAATATATTATTATTATTATATTACTAAATTAAATTATTTTGTTATTTTAAGTGTCTATTATTTTCTGTGTACGAGTGGATAATTGAAAACAAATTGAGTAAAAGGAAACTCTCGGAGACGCCGTCAGTTCCAGGGTGACGCGCATAGTCATTCTTAGGCGAGCTCTGTGAGTGAGTGGTAGTGGATAGTGGTGTACTTAGTGGTGTATATATTTCGCTGTTCAATAAAACGGTGAACCGGAAGTTCCGATTTGTTTCATTGTTGCCAAGCAACATGATGATGATGATGATGATGATGATGATGATGATGATGATGATGATGATGATGATGATGATGATGATGATGATGATGATGATGATGATGATGATGATGATGATGATGATGATGATGATGATGATGAAAAAGAAAAAGAAGAGGGAGAGGAAGAGGAAGAAGAAAAAATAAAGGAAAAGATGAAGAGGAAGAAAAAACGGGATTCATCCAAGAACACTCGAGACACTACTTGCCTGACTGATGAAGATAAGAAACGTTACTGTCCAATGAACAACATTCTCACAATAACAAGAGGACGGGACTGAAATACCAACCTACGTACTTCAGAAACTAGAACCCTAATATTTCGGGAGACAGTTTGACGACTTGGGAACTCTGTGACCACAAGACTGAGAGTGGAAACGACGACGACGAAGAAGCTCACCTGGAATATGCTGACCAACTTGAGTGGATAGAAAACGGGGACAAAGAAATGCGCTGCAATCAAGACGCCGAAGACGCCTCCCCATAGATCTGTGGACAGCTGCATCCCGTGGGCATAAGATTCCCCTGACAGTCCTGGGGAATATGATAATTAAAGCATGAGGTGGATATTAAAATAACTGTAAAGATATTAATTATTCTGCATATAAACGTGTCCATTCATATATTTTATTCATACATAAATAAGTATAAAAACTAAGTAATTATATATACATATATATGTAGAGACATTGGGACAAATTATGGGAAAGGTGAAGGGGGAAACACGGGGGAAACACGGGTCTTTATCTGATTATCGATAATCAGATAAAGACCCTGTTCATACTATATATATATATATATATATATATTCATATATATATATATATATATATGTGTGTGTGTGTGTGTGTGTGTGTGTGTGTGTGTGTGTGTGTGTGTGTGTGTGTGTGTGTGTGTGTGTGTGTGTGTGTGTGTGTGTGTGTGTGTGTGTGTGTGTGTGTGTGTGTGTGTGTGTGTGTGTGTGTGTGTGTGTGTGTGTGTGTATTGTAAAAGAGAGGAACAAATTATCTGTAGGACATGTGGAGTTGAAAGAGACACCATTTTCGTAGTTATTTAACTTTTTGTGTGTGTGTTCTCAATATCTCTGATGGTATCATTTCCTTCAATTGGGTTTGCATAAACTGAAATTGCATAATCTTCCATTTATTCAACGTTTCGTCTTTAATAAGACATCTTCAGGATTGTCTATAATAACACAAGAAAAAAAATTACAACTTAGTATTATGAAAACTATCACTATAACAGGAAATAAATAGTAATACATATGATGGTGTTTACATCTAAAATGAACAAAGACAACTAAAAGGTATCATGGCGATCTATATGTGCGTTTGATGCTACCAGGAGGATTGGGAAAAGGTGGAAGATGGTCCGATTGAAAGCACTGAAGGCCGTTGGGCGGGAGGGGGAAGAGGGAAGGTTTTAGCACGAAGTCGATCGGATCTTCTGATGTCAATATAGGTGTTGGGTAGAGGGAGAGGGGGTGGAAGTCAACGTAGAGGGTTGAGGGGAGGGAGAGAGGATGGAGGGGGAGGTGGGAAAGGCGTGGAGGGGTAGGAGAGAGGAGATGTTGAGTTGAATGTCCGTGTTTGATTAGTAAGAAATGGATTAGATAAAAGTATAGATGAACACATGTTGGATTGCTCGGTTAATATAAGTTTGGATTACACCTTTCTAGTTCACTTATATTAAGCAAGAAATCATAGTATGCTCCTCCTAGAAAACTCTCCACAATAAGCCAACACACCTTGGACAAATGCTCACTAATAATGGTTATTCTAATTCACACTTCGATCTCGTATCCAATAGGGAACTAGATAAACTCCACTCCCCCACCACACCACATATCATGAAAAGATATCAACATATTTTACCTGAACACATTATCTGACGTACACAAGAAAGATGGGACGGTAATCAAAAATATGATACACAGATATCACCACCCTACAAATGAGAACAACGAAATCCGCGTCCTAATTTATTACAAAAACTCCAGAACTTCTTCTCTGGTTATGAGCAATGACACCTTTAGACGAGCTTCCATATCTAAAGCCTACGAATACAAATGTGAGGACTGCGCACCTCTAATTAATACATACAGTGGCCATACCAGATATACACTTAGCCGTCGTTTAACATTTCACCAACAAGGAGTCATAAAACAACATCACAACCTACTCCATAACCAAGAAATTAATAGGGAGACATTAATCAATTCAACTAAAATCATTGACAGCTGTGAGGACCCCAGACAACTTCAACTATTTGAAGGAGTACACATCAGAGATAGAGACCCATCCATTAACATGCAATCCAACATGTGTTCCACTATACCTTTATCTAATCTATCTCTTACTAATCAAACACGGACATTCAACTCAGCATCTCCCCACTCCACCAACTCATCACCTCCCTCACCTTCCTCCTCCAACCCCTCTCCTTCACCAAACCCCCTATATTGACTTCCACCCCCTCTCCCTCCTCCCAACCCCCTACATTGACCTCAGAA
>NC_134800.1:10929299-10939299 GCF_046742065.1 Oratosquilla oratoria | reverse complement strand
CACTTCAACGTCATGTTTATGTATCCCTTGTCATCGACATTGCCTTGGTTAAAACAATCAAAAAGACACTCACGAAGTCAATGTCCTCGCGATGTAGCAACAGTATCTCACCTTTCCTTCAAATTTAAGCAACAGATCAGAGAACTCAAGTCGCATTATAAACGTTGACCTCGACACCTGCAACTTCATTAAGTTGCACAGACACAGGAAGTCCGTCTTCATTAGGCTGTCCGAACACGCTCCAGTTCCCACCCCAGCTTGAAGTCGTCCCTATTTACGTAACACTCGCCAGGATTACGTAGAATTATATCACAAACGATTCCTCAACGTTAGATAAGTAATACTTGTGGACGTGACTAAATTGCTACAACCCTTTACGTCATATGGTGTTTGGTTCATTATGGTCAAGGGTCAACTACCGGACTTGAATTGGCAATTGCCATCTTTTCCGGTAACAGATTATATAGTTCGATATATATAATACACCCATCTCCTTGTTCAAAGGGAACATATATATATATGTGTGTGTGTGTGTGTGTGTGTGTGTGTGTGTGTGTGTGTGTGTGTGTGTGTGTGTGTGTGTGTGTGTGTGTGTGTGTGTGTGCACGTGTCACAAAATGAAGTCACATGCCGTACACCTACGTCACAACAAATCCCTTGTCTTTGATGACCTACCACGTCACGTTGACTTGGAACATCACGCTACATTCCCTCTCCATCTCACTTCCACGTGACGTGGAACCAGAGGCAGTTCTGTGAGGTGGACGTCAGATGGAATCGTCCCACCCTTTCCTCATCATCAAAACTTATAAACACGTTTACATCCTTGCTATTACTTATGGCGGTCCGTCGGTGAAAGGCGACGACAGTGCCCCGGTGAAGTATGATGGTGTGATTGAAGCCGAGGTATTTGGCGCTTTCGTCTTGTACAGTTACATGAAAGCATTCTACCTCCGCACCTGAAGCAAGATTTCTATACCCATGAGTGTTTATAAGGAAACACGAATTTACACTATCTTAGGTGTAATAGAGCAAGATAAAGACCAACTGGGTTGTAATAACCTCTTCTTGTGCAGGTTGGATGTTGTGCAACAGTGGTAATATCAAGTATGACCTTCATGTTTTAAACACGTGATCGCACAAGGACGAGGCAGTAAAAGGCTTAGCGACTGTTTTGTAACCTAATTATAGTACACTTACAAACCCTTTCGCAAGAGAAGAAGTATATGTGTACTCAACTAATTTACCCGGTTTGTTTGTTTATTTATTTATCTATTTATCTATTCATTTATCTATTTATTTATTTATTTATTTATTTATTTATTTATTTATTTATTTATTTATTTGTTTATTTATTTATTTATTCATTTATTTATTTATTTATTTATTTATTTATTTTTAAGAAGAGATGACAACCAATGACTTCCTTTCGTTCTTCTTTGTCTTCCTGCTACCAGCTGATTTAGAGATATACGTGAGGACCCTACACCAGGAGGCGCATAACTGCGGCCGAAGCCGTCACCTTTGCCCTATTCACTTTGCGGACAGGTATCAGCGCGGGTTTCGAATCCACAACTAAGTGAACGCGAGGCCAGCACGTTACCGATTACGCCACCGGCGTACCTGTTGGACAAATACAAGTCCTGTTTTTGTTCCCAGGTAGATCGATTTGAGGACCCGTGAAAGGTTGACTTGCTGAATACAACTATATTCTCACCGGTACTCGAAACAACATTTGACTTATATTATTATTATCTCTCACATTACATAAAATCTGCATCATCATCGTCATCATACCTCGTCGTCACAAACCAAACTGATACGTCACAGATATCGACACGTCACGATCCATTATGACGTCAGGCCAAACGATCACTTTCATCTCGAGGAACTGCGACGTGACAGTGAATCAACGTTGTGTCACCTGGATATATGACACGTCACTGACGATATAGTCACGTCCTTTCTTGGGCCACTTGAGGAACTGACCTGAGGCCCACTTGTGGTTTAAACTGTCACCTTTCCCCGATGTGCTCGGATAGCCAGGACAAGTAGTGCCCCTGCCCACGGTTGTAAGAATTGTCTCTGCCTCCGAGGCAGTCAACCTCTGACGTTTTCAGAGGTTCCCCTTCGCTGAACGGAATCTCCTGGCGCCGGCCAAAATATGATACAAATTGAATATATCAAAGAATAAATGGAACTGACAGCGTGAGGAGGTATCCTATTACTGAATAAAATCGCTCGAGAGTAACCAGAATAAACATAAGATCAGGGTACTGGCCTCATAGGGTTACAGCAAACATGGGGGCGAGTTCTGGCGAAGGTTTAAGTATCAACTCATTCTTCAAAGTTAACGTTCCTTATCAGGTAAATTCGAGATTACGCCAAGACAAAATCACGGTTCTTTAAGGCGATATCACACTAGACTAATTTTCCTACAACAAATCGAGCGGATTTGTAGTCAGCAGCTTTCGAGGAATAATATGATATGCTGGAAGAAAATAATTTCCCCCCAGTATATCAAATGACATTCTGTGTAAATTGTTAAAAAAAATAGTTTGCCATGGAGATTTTAAGACGGAAAAAATTCTGGAGATTAAAGGAAAAATATCCCAATGTGATGACAACGGTTACCCTCAGTCGAACTTCAGGTAAATCATGAACTTCAGGGCTTTTTTCGTTTCAGCAATGGTAGTGGTACTGAGTCAACAAAAAACATGGGAGAGAGAGAGAGAGAGAGAGAGAGAGAGAGAGAGAGAGAGAGAGAGAGAGAGAGAGAGAGAGAGAGAGAGAGAGAGAGAGAGAGAGAGAGAGAGAGAGAGAGAGAGAGAGAGAGAGAGAGAGAGAGAGAGAGAGAGAGAGAGAGAGAGACGGAGAGTAAGAGAGAGAGAGAGAGAGAGAGAGAGAGAGAGAGAGAGAGAGAGAGAGAGACCTAATCACAAGCACATGAACGCTAAAACATAAGAACAAAGCCACGCGCACAAACACAAAAACAAAGACACACTCACATACAAACACGAAGATAATATAAAACATGCACATAGAAACATGCACACAAACACAAACATACACACACACGTACACGATACACACGCACACCCACGCTCACAAATGCACACACAACATTTTATCATAAATTGCACATCACCGTGAATTGTCAGTTCATTGCCAAATTCACCTTCACACTTCAGTGATAAGAGGGGATTCACTTATCTACGTTCATTGTGGAAGATCTCAGTCCAAGGCAACGCCTTGATATGTAGTGATTCGTTCGCGCCAGACATTTCAGCAAGGACAAATTTGGTGTCCGGCAATAAACCAAAGATTTAACTCGTCTTTCTAAATATGTAGATTTAATTTGGCAATCTAGATGGTATATTTATTCCCTTCTCTATTCTAGACGCACCATGTGCATTAATTCACCAAAATTCATTAGGTTTTTCTGTGTGTATTTGTCAATCGAATCTGTCCAGGATCTTTTGTCTTAGAGGCCATCTAGTTAGCATGAAGACAAAGGACTCGAAGACATACGCGAATTTATGAGTCCGTGTAAGGGGACATACAAACAAATGTGTTGAGTCATGAGACAAAATGACACACTTTCTCGATGGATTCCCAGCAAATCCTATTCTCGTGATTGTTTCCAAAAATACATAAATGTCCTCCGTTCTTGGTTTCATATCACTTCGAGGACATTTTCCATGTTCATTACGAATTTATTTGACTAGCAAACATTTCATATGAATATTCCTCATCTGGGTCATGTACAGTAAACTAGATGGCCTCTAAGATTTTTTCGTTTAAGATTAGATAACAAAAATAGGAAATTATGAGACAACGTCAGACACTATATTACCGACATTTCAACCACATCTCAGGAAACAAATGTCATGTTTAGTACGGTTTCCATATTACTTCATTTCATTACATTCTGGAGGACCCGGGATCGAAGCTCACGACAACCGAATTTTTTCAAACCTCACTGGCACGGGTGATTTGTTCCATAACATGTGACTCATCATGGTCTTGGATCACGTGTTGGACTCGTGATCGAATCGTTTGTCCGTCTGAGTCTGAGGAAGAATCTGAGGTCCTCTTCTGTCCCTTGACATCCTCTGAAGCGAAAGGGGTCACGGTCCATCAAAGGTGCATTCAGCCAGGCGTCCATCCACGCCTTCAGTTGCTTAATGAAATCGTCTGGTGTTTGTCATAAAAGAATTTATAAAGTGTGCCATAGTGAACACTGATTTAGGATGTGTATCTAATACTATCTACCTTGATTTCATTCTAAAGAGGACCCCCTCCCGCCAAAAGAATGTATATATATATATATGAAAGTGTTTTAGGGTTCCGTGCCTTCCCCTGTGTTTACGCACGCGCGCGCACACGCACACACACACACACACACACACACACACACACACACACACACACACACACACAACTATATATATATATATATATATATATATATATATATATATGTATATATATATATATATATATATATGTGCTAATAAGAACACGGGTACGTGTGTTCACTTATGCAAAGTAGACCACTTGGAAAAAGAAACTAACGAAGCAGAGCGCTTTCGTATATTACATCTTCAGTGCAACAAGTACTTGTTGCACTGGATGTAATATACGAAAGCGCTCTCCTTCGTTAGTTTTTTTTTTCAAGTGGTCTACTTTGCATATATATATATATATATATATATATATATATATATATATATATATAATATATATATAACACATATACATATATACATATATATAATATATATATATATAATATATATATATAATATATATATTATATTATATATATATATATATGATCGCTCTGCTGAAAGTTCCACAAAAAATTAGGGCGTCTGATCTCAAAATAGCATTAATAATGGTACATCACTTATTTCGTTAAGTCATATTGAAAGAATACGGAATTTAGATCCAGAGAAGAACACCATAGAAAACTATTTTTTCGAGAATATCTTGAGAAAGGGGTGACTATAAAAAGATAATAACAAACTTTATTCTATTTGTGTGTGGGGGGGGGGGTCTGGTCGTAAAAGTTTAGTCTGTTAGTGTAATACTAACTGTCTCCTCAAGCTTTATCGATTGGTTTCCCGCAGCCCCAATCTAGCTGGCAACGATCCTCAGACCTTCCTACATATCCCTCTGGTAAGAAATTAAAAGTTGTGTTGTATTATTGTATTTACCTAAATTGTACCTAATTGTAATATACAGCAAGGGAACTCCGTTCGTAAGGTGTCTCTTATTCGCCAATTACCATATTTCGTTTTGAATTTATGTTTGATTCCAACTTTGTTAATACCATATAGAGTATTCCAGGAGCTTACACATTTGTATATAAAAATATTTTCCATCCTTTGGATTTTTTTTTTCTTCGACTTGTTTCCACGACCTTGTGGTGTCCATCTATCACAAATCAAGAATTTTTTTTCTCACATTTTTGTCTACTCCTTTCAAGTCTCCTCTTCTTCGATCTTTTAACGATGTCAGACCCAGTTTTTTATTTTTTATTTTTACGCACTGCTTGTACGACTTATGTAGAAGACAAAAAAAAAAAAAATAGTGCTGCTCTTTATAGTCTATCGATCTTGCCAATACATTTTGTTTTGTGCAGGAACCATACCATTGTTGTATATTTCAATATTGGGCGGAATCGAGCCTCTGTGATTGTTTTTCCATCCTAGCTTCATCCGTTTAGTGAAAAGCAACTTCCACAATGGAAATAAGCTTACATGCTTTTTTGTGTTATCCTCGGCATTTGTAATTATTACTTCGAACTATGTGTTCTTTTCTTTATCTGCACTTCATGTATATTGACTCAATGCCAAATAAATTACTACTTCTACTACTACTACTACTACTACTACTACTACTACTACTACTACTACTACTACTACTACTACTACTTCTATATACGTACGTTTTCCCCCACAATCTTAGAAATAGGTCACAGGCTTATACAGTGGTAGATGGAGAGGGAGGGAACAATTGCCTGTTGTTATCTTACTAACTGTAGGAAAAAGAGGAGGAAATTCAACGAGATTAGCCCATGATCCTGCAAGTAAGACTGAAAACAATTATCTACGATAAGGTTTATGATTCAGGAATGACATGATTTCCTTATACTCATAAAACAAATGAATGGTCCCAAACAGCTTCTTATTATCTATATATGCGACACGATAAGATAGATTAATTTCACAAGGTAGCTAAACTTCTGGTCACCATGACGTGTACTGAAAAATCATGTGTAACTATGAAGTCTGCGGATAGTGTTAACACATTGAGTATAGCCACATGTGGTTGTTATTTTCAGAGTTGGGCGCGTTCCTTTATTCGTTCCTATATGCGTTCCTCTGTGCGTTCCGCTTTAGTTTGGACGCGGTTAGCGCCCCCTAATTATTAAAGTTCAAGAGACAGGTTCATACCGAAATGAAAGTCCGGTAGACCACATACTATACCAAAGAAAAATTTCATAGGCCACCTCCAAAAGTTAGGCCACATACTATACCGGCACCTATATTGCTTTAATAGTTTGGGAGCGCTAACCGCGGCCAAACTAATGCGGAACGCATCGAGGAACGCACCTAGGAAGACACCGAGGAACGCACCCAGCTCTCTTTCTCTCTCTCTCTCTCTCTCTCTCTCTCTCTCTCTCTCTCTCTCTCTCTCTCTCTCTCTCTCTCTCTCTCTCTCTCTCTCTCTCTCTCTCTCTCAATATTCAGGAAGGTTCAGCACATGTATTATGAGCTTCCTTGCGCGGACATAAGATCACTCAAGCAAGTCACAAGCATAAGCTGACCTTGAAATCTAAAATCTAAATATCTATTGCTATAATGTGACCATCCGTGCAAATTAATCCGCTGGCCATGCTGTGGATGTGCTGTGCCTTGCTGCATTACTTCTGACCCAAGTAGTGGGCGGGAGATAGGGATGACCCGTCATCCACGAGGAGCTAAGATGAGAGGTAGGAAAGGGTGATGGAAGGAGTTGCTACCTCCTTTATTAAGAGGAAGAAGCCTATCAGTATATTAATACCTGTGTGTGACCTTCCCAGTCACCTGTATTATTTTATATTTTTCATTCTTGTTCGTTATTTTGTACCTGAACATGCTCTATCCTGAACGAAACGTCGTAATACACAACCATGAACTAAGAATAGTCTTTAAGCAGTGAATACAATATATAGGCACTGATAATAACGTTTGGGGGAAATTTACAAGAGTACAAAGCTGGGAATAAACGTCATAAAAAAAAAACATCGCTGTGAACTTGGACAAGAGAAGGAAGGCATTGCAAAACCAAATATATTAAGGAAGCATATTAGAAAACGAGGAAATGCTTTTAGGGTGTATTTGGCAGCAGATAGATCAAGGGACAGGCCGTAAGAAGTGACAACAGATCTGTTCACGTGATCGATAGGGTGGTAGGAGCGTATTCAGAGGGAGCAAAGGTTTTCAAAGAAGAAGAAGAAGAAGAAAAAAAAAAGATGTCTGGAAGTAATGATACGGAACAGAAGATCCATTTGGGAACCGTGTGGAGAGTGGGAATAACAGACAAGATATCAAAGAGACAAGTGGGGAAAAAGTTTGAGAAAAGCGTGAGTGAAGGTAAAAATGAATATAGTCTTCTGTAAAGTGTCTTGTGTGTGTGTGTGTGTGTGTGTGTGTGTGTGTGTGTGTGTGTGTGTGTGTGTGTGTGTGTGTGTGTACGGTAAGCAGGTGTGTACATATGTATATGTGTATTACATAAGCACGTATGTAGGTATGATTCATGTCTGTCTGTCTGTCTGTATGTATGTATGTATGTATGTATGTATGTATGTATGTATGTATGTATGTATGTATGCACATATGTATGTATGCATATATGTATGTATGTATGTAGGTATGTAGGTATGCATGTATGTATGTGTATACATGTATTACGTATGTATGTATGTATGTATGTATGTGTGTATGTATGCATGCGTGTATGTATGTATGTATGTATGTATGCATGCATGTATGTATGTACGTATGTATACATATAGTACATATTGCCTGTCCAAGCGGTACAGAGAAGATCATTTGAACAAACTGTCACAAGGTTAACCATGAGATTATAGTGTAGCGAGCGTTCCCCACCATTTACTCTCTTTTCCTTCACACTAAAGAACTCATCACTCAACCGCCTCCAGGTCACTCCTTCAGACATACGTCATCTTTTTCTTTTTTTCTTTTTTTAGTCTCTGGTAGAAGGACAAACGACACTGTGGTCCTGGTAACACGACGGACCGAATATGCGGCTCCTCAGAATATGCATAGACAATGAAAGGTCGCCGTCGTCGTCGTCGTCTCACTCGAGGACTCCTGACGACCTTGACACAAATAAAAGAGAGTATCCCGGTGCACGTTCGTGGCCGTTGCAACACGGAGGAGAAATAGACTCGTCAGGCTTGTCTATCACCATCTCTCTCTCTTTCTCCTCGCCACCGGTATGGTGGCTCATGGGACTGATTTTTGCAAAGGCAAATCTGCCCCCATGGTGCCCACCTCCGAATCGTGTCTTGTAGAGAAACGTGCACACATGTCCTCTGAGTAATGCGGCCAGTTCTTCTCTGCCTTTGACTACTCAAATACGGATGCCGGTACTCGACGTTTGGTGAGGGGCAAGCAGACGGGCAGGTTGGACGTCACCAGGTACTTCACAGTACACAGTCATCACTCGGACGTTATGAAGATAAGCATGCACAGAGTATCTATGTAAAGATTGACTGACCCATATATTAGCTTATAACCCCAAAAATTATCTCGTAATTAGGTTACGTTGGGTTAGGTTAGGTTAAGTTACGTTACGTTAGGTTAAGCTAAGATAGGTTAGCTTGGGATAGGTTAGATTAGGTTAGTTTAGGTTAGACTAGGTTAGGTTAGGTTAGGTTAGGTTAGGCTAGGTTAGGTTAAGCTAAGTTCAGCTAGGTTAGGTTAGGTTAGGTCAGGCTAGGTTGGGTTAGCTTAGGTTAGGTTAGGTTAGGTTAGGTGGACGCCGTGAAGATGAACAACCCCAGAGCACCCATGTAAAGATCAGCCACCCCAAGTTTGTAAAGATATTAGGTCCTATCGACCCACCACAGGACCCACGCCACACTTGTAGACAAAGATACTACAAAACCTATGTAGTGACCCAGCTGAATTGAAGGTGTTCAGATATGACAAGCAAATATATTGTGACATTTTTGCTAACGCCCTTGCCCCCCAACCCCCGGGAATTGGTGCTAAAGTAAGGTTGAGCAAAGGAAAACAGTCATGATAAGGACTATAGAAAACGCGATGTGGTTATTCTACATTTTGGTTTGTCATCATTATCCATAGTTTTTATTCACGATAGAACATAACCAATTACCGAATAATTTGCTTATACATTATTCGTTTCCTCTTTTTCCTAAAAAACAAGATTTTTACAATAAAGAAAAAAATTCTAGTCTTTTGTGGATGGAGCTATAGCTCCCTTTTCGTGAGCGTTATTGATTAATGTATTCATTCTAGTTGCCTCCAGGTAATTGTATTCAGCTAAACAGAACAGTCCTATTCTTCAGAGCAGTTAAGAACTAAGAGATGTCAAATCCACATATCAGCTTACAACCCCAAAAATGAGCTCGTAATTAGGTTACGTTGGGTTAGGTTAGGTTAGCTGGGTCACCACATATTGTTGATACGTTCTTACGGAAGTCTGGGATATTGTAACAGAAGTCGTTTCTACTCAAACGAAGTATCAAAAGCCAGTTGCTTACTAGTTTAGTGTGCTGCCACCTTTAGTCCTCAAAGGTGCTGAGTTTTCACTGAATCAATTTGCACATAGCAGCTAGAGCCAGTAATTTCGATACAGACATTGATCACCTCGAATTAATTTCATTTTCTTCCTTGCATTCATGACCAGGTGTTAGGCGATATCCGTTTTCTTCCACTCACGATCAGGTTTCGTCGTT
>NC_134800.1:10904299-10914299 GCF_046742065.1 Oratosquilla oratoria | reverse complement strand
CCCACGGGAGGCTATTGAGGACCATCCGCTCAGCAGTCTTGTCAATGCAAGACATGAAGGATATGAACCTGCAGCTGTGTGGGTCCTTGGGATTGGGGATCGACACGATATCCGCTTTTTTCCACTCCGCAGGTAGTCGCCTCGCCTTCCAGGGGGTATTGATGAGTGCCAGTGCTGCCAACTTCCCAAAAGGCCCCAGTTGCCTCAGGATGCAGTAAGGTATCCCATACCCTTGCTCTTCTTGCGAGCACGTTGAAATTCCTCTAGTGTAAAGGGACAGTCCACCGGGGCAGCCGTGGTCATGGTAGCGTAGACCACGTCCTCTCTACCCTGTCGGAGTAGGTGCTGTTCCTGTCTGATAGGTAGGGGAGGTTGGGCGGATGAGAAGCGGTCCACAAATTGCTGCTCCAACAGCTCCACCTGTTGTTTAGGCTGAGGGTGAGCGGCAGGGCGGGAAGCTACACATGTTGCCAGCCGAAGATTCCTCCAGAGGGCGCTAGCAGTGGTTTGGGCAGAGAAAGTGGCACACCATTCTGGATGAGTGTTGTATTTCTATTAGCAATTACCGGCGCTTCTATCCTTGGAGACAATATCACATCGAGGAGTTGGAGTCATTTTTTTTTTTTTTTTTTTTAAGGAAGGTAGCAGAACGAAGGAATAGTAGTTTTCTTTAGAGACTAGAGATTCTCTTAGAAGGGGGCGCTTGCCATGTACAGTAGTTGTCATTTTATAAATATTATCTAATATTTCTGCTGACTTATATTATAGCTAAATCAACTCGTAAAAATATCATCTTTGGCATCGATGAATATGTACTGATTTCCTCAACCGTACATATTTTCACCAGCAAAATCTGGACGAACTTTAGATATCTTTTATTTGTCTCACTCGCCTGTTTTTTTTTTTTTTTTATTGTGTGCTACATCATTGAATCCTTGACCCCTCAGAGAGTGATCAAAATCATTCACTTTAACATATTTACGATAAATCAAAGAAGAAGTGGAGTGACCAGAAAGGCAGGAAACCAGTGCAATGGCGTACCTTGTGAATTTTGTCGCTCCTGAAGATCAGAGATTTTTCATAGCTGGGGGACAATTTTTGGTCTGAAGGGACACTGATAAAAATGGCTGGAGACCCCAGCTATATAATGTCACCACTTCTATGCTTCAAGGAAACCCATGAAGCAATACACCAAGGTGCTAAAGGGGTGCATATGCATAAATATGTACGAAAAGGTTTTTCCCTCCTTATAATCAGGGACGGTGGAGTCAGAGTATACACCCATATCATCACCTCGTGGATACACATATACATATACATTTACATATACATATACATATACATATACATATACATATACATATACATATACATATACATATACATATACATATACATATGCATATACACATAAATATACATATACATATACATATACATATACATTTACATATACATATAAAGATACATATATATATACATATACACATACATATACATATACATATAATCAAACCCGACCGTCGCGAGCCTCAATCTGGGGCCCGTCAGAATTCTAATACACCAGACTGAACACCAAAAGAACCGGAACTTTTTATGGTCTTATACCCTAACTAGGTTTGAAAGTGACTGCCACCTGCAATCCGATACCTTTCTTTTCACCCAGTTCCCAACGCCACCCACGAGGTACAGTGGCATATGACCGAGGCTTTTATTCTCTTCACCGTTGTAAATATTAATGGAAAAAATCACTCGTATCAGCGAAGTCTTTCAAATAATCAAAGCCGGCCGTCGAGAGCTTTAATCCGGGGTCCATCATATTGTTAACACACTGCGCAACCGATTGTACCTCACTGATATGGTCACCTTAGGATCAAATGTGACTGAAAGGCTATTTAATTTAAGTTTATCTCAATCAAGTCTACCTCACTCCATCCCATCGTTACAATGACACTCGTATAGGCCATGTGCCGAGAGGATCGGTTAGCAACGTTAGTGATAACGATTAAAGATAAGATCGATCGTCTACGGTCTTCCCATCACCGATTATAAAGACTTGTGTCGATCACGTGGGTTTGCATTCTACTTCGTCCTTAGAGAACCTCGAGCTCAAGGTTCCATGAGGAACTTCACCATTTGTCACCATTAACACTCTTCAGAGGACCTTGAGACCTCACGGAAATAGTGGGTTTGCGAAATCGTTTGGTCTTAGAGAAGATCAATCAACATTTGTGAATAACAAAGTTTAAGTTTTATTAATTTTTTATTACTTTTTCGTATTTTCCCTTATTATAATAGACGTCCACGCTATCGGCGAGTCAAGATAGTTATGGTCTTATAATGGTTTAGAGTTTAGAAATGCGGCCCGAGCGTTTTCGTGTATCTGGACGGAACACCTCGCCACCACACTTTTCATATGGTCCCAAATTACAGTTGCTATTCATCTGCACACTAAATAAACCCTCAAAACAACTAGATGGAAGGACAAAATCATTAGAGATAGAAAATGACAATAAAGAGAATACAGACCTTGTAAAATAATACATAATAACAAACAATTATAAATGATAGAACAAATAATAAATAATGAAATCATGAGAATACTTTCCCTTGTACTCTTTACCGATCTTGTTCTGAATGCCTACAAACAATTCTGAAAATTACCTGCGACAAATGAGGTTCCCTAACGCCGGAACTAAAGCGGCCCATACACGATCAATTATATTGCGCAATTTCAATGTCAATTCAGAGTATTGACAATGAAATTGCGCAAAATAATTGATCGTGTATGGGCCGCTTAAGACATTAAAGACCGTTGCTATGCTGGAAAGAGAACGCCTTGTAAACTTTTTTTCATCTTACATACATACATACATACATACATACATACATACATACATACATACATACATACATACATACATACATACATACATACATACATACATACATACATATACCAAGGCTTTTTTTCCCCTTACCAGGGGGGTAGCCAAAAAGGACAAGGCACAAAAACATTCCCACCCATTTCATCCCCAAAAACACTCCACACCCCTCCACCCTCCCTCCCATCTTAGCACCTCCTAGATGACGGGTCATCCCTGCACCCTGTCCACTGCCCTGGGTCAGAAGCAGTGTCGCAGGACACAGCACATCCACAGCAAGGCAGCTTCATTAAATCGGCGACCCCCCCTCTCCGTCCCCCCATATAAAGGAGAGGACGGGGAGAAATCCCTTCGGGCTGCGTCAATGATTTCATCTTACACCAGACGATTTTGTTCGGTCGAGATAGGGCGGGGTCGGGGGAGAGTGTTTCGTAGAGTCCCTTTATACCAGTGGTTCTCAACCTTTGGCCATGCCCCAGCTAATCACCTTTAAAATCCTGATGTCCCCCACCCATGTGGTGATATTTATTTTTTACAATTTAGAAAAATAAACTCCCCCTTCAGCTGAAAAAGCATAAAACCTTGATTCAAAAGAACGAGGCATCATTGAAAATTTAATAAAAGAAAATAATAAAATGAAAATAAAAAAAAATTACCCAGACTTCTTCAGTTGCCTCAATTGCCCCCCTTAAAAATCATAATCCCCACCTGAAAACTGAATTCCCCACCTGGAAAACCGTATTGCCCACGTTGATAAGCACTGCTTTATACAGAGTTGCGACAACGTCCCAGAATGGCCACAAAATGGCGGCTTGTCCGGAATTGTCCGGACTCTATTTAAAGAGACTGTTGGTGCATCTGAATGCATAATAACATGGCATATTCAGTAAACAAAGACATGTTCAAAGAATCGATAACTAGAACAATCACTAAGCGCGAACGGAAATGATTTGGCCACAAAAAGTCTCCCCGGGTCATTTTACTCATTTATCGTATCGTGATGCCGCAACTCTTTGTATAAAAGTACTCTAATGCCCCCTGGTCTCAAGATAGATCAACGAAGTCATCGATAAGAGAGTTCTCCACGTGACAGTAAGAATGTCTATAAATGTGATCAATATTTACCTTTTTTTATGTGATTAAGGGGTGACTATAGTTGTTGAATCTTCGCTATCTTTTATAACCCAAATCAAGTGATATTGACTTGTCTTCCGCCACAGGTTCGAACTCAAGATGGCATGAGTATCTGCATCCTAGCCCCCTCGACTATCAGGTTCTTTGTGCAAAAATCGAAGGCTCGGTGGGAAGAAATCTTAAACTCTTTCGTCAATTCATGTTTCTTAGCAAAAGAGGTTCATCCAATAGGGCAATCCAAGAATCAAATCAAGACGAAAGCCTAAACCGCATATCAACGCCGATCTAAAGGCGTCACCCCAAACTTCATCGACTTCATCCGGCTTTGTTGACATATTTTGCTCAGGATAAAGCCAGACGATTTTATACAAATGAAGGGCCGGACTTGGGAGAACATGGGATCCCATTTGAACGAATGAAACTGTCTGGCATTATCCAAAACAGGAGATGTGATAAAACGTGCTAAATATATCGTTTTAATCAGCCCAAACCGGGTGTCCTTTTAATTCATTTGTTCATTTTCTAGTTGTTGTCAGGCAGCGGCATCCAACTCAAGGAGTCTACCATCTTTTTTATTTTTTAAGAATGTGGCCCTCCTTTACATTAATTAGTAATAGATGAAAACTATTACTCAACTGCAATATTGGGGGAGATTGGTTTTTCCAAGCATAGGGAAAACTATTTATTGCAAACAAGCTGACCAGTAGTAGTAGTAGTAGTAGTAGTAGTAGTAGTAGTAGTAGTAGTAGTAGTAGTAGTAGTAGTAGTAGTAGTAGTAGTAGTGGTGGTGGTGGTGGTAGTAGTAGTTCAGATGAAGCAAGAGTGGATGTCAGCGCAAGAGGTTTCTGGACACAGGGACAATTGGCTTTCTTTGACATGCGAATATTTGACCCGATGGCCCCCTGTTACAACAACATAAGCATTGAGGCATCCCACTCCCGGAACGAGTATGGAAAGATCAGAATGTACGAAGAGCGTATACAAAATGTGGACCAGGACCCTTTCACTCCTATAACCTTTACGACTTCAGGTGGGATGGGTCCTAGAGCAAAGGCATTCTACGCTCGGCTGGCAGAGGTGATGGCTGAAAAGAAACAACAACCAAAACGCAGCATTGTTTCATGGATGAGATGTAAACTGTCATTCTCACTCCTAAGATCAACCCTCCTATGCCTGAAAGGTACCAGGTCCCCACCGCCCGAATCAGCACATATACAAAACCTAGATTTTGAGCAGACGGTAGTTGACAGTAGGATAGATGAACTTCTGTATTAGGATTTATTAAGATTAAAAATAAAAGGGTCGTCGACCACAGTCATTGGCGGGAGAGGGGCCAATGAACTGTGTCTGTGGGAGACAGATCCTGATTGCTTCCACCACACAGTTCCACGAGGATGGAGGTCGTGAATGATTAAAAATTAATAGTAGTAGTAGTAGTAGTAGTAGTAGTAGTAGTAGTAGTAGTAGTAGTAGTAGTAGTAGTAGTAGTAGTAGTAGTAGTAGTAGTAGTAGCAGTAGTAGTAGCAGCAGCAGCAGTAGTAGTAGTAGTAGTAGTAGTAGTAGTAGTAGTAGTAGTAGTAGTAGTAGTAGTAGTAGTAGTAGTGGTGGTGGTGGTGGTGGTAGTAGTTCAGATGAAGCAAGAGTGGATGTCAGCGCAAGAGGTTTCTGGACACGGGGACAATTGGCTTTCTTTGACATGCGAATATTTGACCCGATGGCCCCCTGTTACAACAACATAAGCATTGAGGCATCCCACTCCCGGAACGAGTATGGAAAGATCAGAATGTACGAAGAGCGTATACAAAATGTGGACCAGGACCCTTTCACTCCTATAACCTTTACGACTTCAGGTGGGATGGGTCCTAGAGCAAAGGCATTCTACGCTCGGCTGGCAGAGGTGATGACTGAAAAGAAACAATAACCAAAAAGCAGCATTGTTTCATGGATGAGATGTAGACTGTCATTCTCACTCCTAAGATCAGCCCTCTCATGCTTGAGAGGTGCCAGGTCCCCATCGACCAAATCAGCACATATACAAAACCTGGATTTTGAGCAGACGGTTGTTGACAGTAGGATAAATGAACTTCTGTATAAGGCTTTATTAAGATTAAAAATAAAATGGTCGTCGACCACAGTCATTGGCGGGAGAGGCCAATGAACTGTGTCTGTGGGAGACAGATCCTGATTGATTCCACCACACAGTTCCACGAGGATGGAGGTCGTGTTAAAAAAATAGTAGTGGTAGTAGTAGTAGTAATGGTAGTAGTAGTAGTAGTAGTGGTAGTGGTAGTAGTAGTAGTAGTAGTAGTGGTAGTAGTAGGAGTAGCAGTAGTAGTAGCAGCAGCAGCAGTAGTAGTAGTAGTAGTAGTAGTAGTAGTAGTAGTAGTAGTAGTAGTAGTAGTAGTAGTAGTAGTAGTAGTAGTAGTAGTAGTAGTACTCGTAGTGGTGGTGGTGGTGGTGGTGGTGGTGGTGGTGGTGGTGGTGGTGGTGGTGGTGGTGGTGGTGGTGGTGGTGGTGGTGGTGGTGGTGGTGGTGGTGGTGGTGGTGGTGGTGGTGGTGGAGTGAATGCCGTGGCTTCGGCGCCCCTAGTCCGCTTTGGGTTTCGTTTCGTTTAATCTCGGACTTTGGTTGCTCTCCGTGTTTCCAGAGGTTATATATTGTTTGTCAGTTCGCTTCTAGGTTTTCTGCTTCAGCATCGAACATTAATAGTTTCTTGAGGATCGTGTCTTTGTGTTCCGGGTAGGACTGCTGGAGCAGTTTCTTTCGGGCTCTGATCGATGACAGCTCGTTGCACTTTAGTAAGAAATGCTCAAGATTTTCTTCCCTCTGTCGCATAGGGGGCAGCTTGTGTCTTGGTTATTTCTATCGCCATAGTGTAAACATCAAAGATGAATAAAAAACAGAAGACTACAAGAAGTAAAAGAGAAAAGAATGCAAGAAGAATAATGAGAAAATAAAAGAATACAAAACAGAAGAAATATGAAAAGGAGTAAGATGAAAAAGAGAAAAGAAGAAGAAGAAAACAAGCATGTCATGACGTCATTACGGAAATGAATGGAGACGATGGGAGTTTCGAAGCCAAGTCTCGAAGCAAGATAAGAGGGGGAAACACAGCTGAGGGATAGAGTCCAGGAAATGATACATTATTTATTCTTTTATTATCTTTTTTTTATTTTTTTTATATTCATTTTATTTATTTGTTTATTTATCTATCTATTTATTTACTTATTTATTTTATTTATTTATTTACTTATTTATTTTATTTATTTATTTATTTATTTGTTTATTTATTTATTTATTTACCTATTTATTGTCTTGTGATATATTTGTAGATTTAGTTCAGCCTAATACCGAACGATTTTGTCTAGAATCGAGTCGAAGAAACTCTTGTGAAGGATCCTGTTTTCTAACGCTTTCCCGCGCAACACCCAGAAATCTGCGAGATATTTGATCCACAATCCCAAAAGCTTGTAAAAAAAAAAAAAAAAATGAAAAAATTGATTAGAATAGGCAGTGCTTCCAGTACCAAATCATGACCAGAATAGAACTTTTAGAATTTTTTTCTTCTATTATTATTCTGTCATAATCACTTGGGCAAACCATGGTTCAGAAACTGTCTAGAAATAGATTTGTCATTTTTATGTTACTGGTAACAAAACGAAAAGTGTACACACACACACACACACACTCACGGCTCGGTGGCGGATTGGTAAAGCACTGGCCTCACAAGCCAGAGAACCGGGGTTCGATTCCCCGGCCAGGCGGAGATAAGTTGGGTTTGTCTCCTTTCACGTGTAACCCCTGTTCACCTAGCAGTGAGTAGGTACGGGACGTTAGTCAAGGAGTTGTGACCTTGCTGTCCCGGTGTGTGGTGTGTGAGTGGTCTCAGACCTACCCAGAGATCGGCAAATAATGAGCTCTGAGCTCACTGCCGTAGGGTGGTGTCTGGCTGTCTCGACAGAGACTGCAGCAGATCCGAGGTGAATACACACACACACACACACATATATATATATGTGTGTGTGTGTGTGTGTACATACATAAATACATATATATATATATATATATATATATATATATATATATGGAGTTAAAAACGACAGTATTGTTGTAGTTATTCAGTTTTTCCCTGTATTCTCTATTTTCCTGATTAGAGATTTGCCATTAACCGGATGAATTGAAACTAAACAACTATATTCTTCCATTCTTTTTTTTTTTTTTTTTAGTTCAACGTTTCGTCTTGATGAAGACATTTTCAAGAGTAAACTGAAATAACAAAAATTACATAGTTACAGTAATGGTGACAAAAATTAAGAGATTACAGAAATATAGTAAGGATGAAAATTGTGTGCAAGTAAAATATGAGGGATACAAAATACATGCAAATATGGTGACAAGAAGACTTACATTTAAAAGGAATAGAGAAAGAAAGTGACAAGTCGGGGTTGACATATATATATATATAAGCCTAAGATCAGGTCAGACACAAGGGATCTCAGAGGTCCTAGTGAACAGATTTACATTTATCAACCACAATTCACTTTGATTTTAAGCCATCAATATCGATAAAATCGAGGAACCCAACATTCAAAAATTGAAACGTAGTACAACCAAGGACTCGAACCTGCGCTAGCAGGTGACAAGTGATAGTGACTTAGCCGATTGCACCATCTCTCTTGATGGCGCAATCGGTTAAGTCACTATCACT
This sequence comes from Oratosquilla oratoria, assembly GCF_046742065.1. Taxonomy (NCBI): domain Eukaryota; kingdom Metazoa; phylum Arthropoda; class Malacostraca; order Stomatopoda; family Squillidae; genus Oratosquilla; species Oratosquilla oratoria. The sequence goes on along the minus strand of NC_134800.1, from coordinate 10,905,572 downwards.
TGTCACCTGCTAGCGCAGGTTCGAGTCCTTGGTTGTACTACGTTTCAATTTTTGCATGTTGGGCTCCTCAATTTTCTCGATGTTAATGGCTTAGAATTAAAGGAGACGTTATGAGAAATGAAATTAGAACCAAAATCAAAGACGAAGATAAACGTCTTGTTTACAGAATTCCGTGCAAAAGCTGCCCTGTTAGTTACTATGGCGAAACTAGCAGAGGAATTCACAAGCGGACGATTGAACACAAGAATGACGTCAAAGCCCACCGGATATCCAACTCATTAGTGGTACACATCGACAACTTTGGCCACCTGCCGGATTGGGAAAAAACAGAGGTGCTCCATAATGGACTCAACAAAAAGGAAAGGAGGACAATTGAGGCCGCGTATATTACCTCACTCCCATTCAGCAATCATCGGGATGGTTTTGTCAAGTTGGCGAGGGCAGCAAGAGGCCTAATTATCCACGAGGCAAGACGAAAGCAAGATGGCAACAGCATTGACCGGGGAGGAATGGGGTGAGCTGTGCGATTGTATAAGTTGTCTTTGTCCTACTTGTGTATACTCAGAATTCAGACTCTGAAGAAGTCCTAGTTGGACGAAACGTCAGGAATAAAACTTCAACGGATTCTTGGCGTTTAAACTCACCACCCTACCACTCATTCTGTCTTCACACCTCAATATATATATATATATATATATATATATATATATACATACATATACATACATATATATATATATATATATATATTGTATACTTAGGGCGCAGGTTTTCTTTTATACACACTGAATTGAACACCACAGCATTTTCACAGTTATTAATTTTCTTCTTAATATTTTCAAGTTTCCTCACTAAAGTTCTAATATTGGGAGGATGAGCGGAAACGAACTTTCCAAAGTTCTCCATTTTAATTATTCGACGTTTCGACTGCAAGGAGTCATTTTCAAGATACAAGAACAGTTAAGACAACACAATTTACAGATACGTTACATGGTCACAGGAAAAATTAGAATGCTACACCCTTAGGTCAAGCGCGATCTTTAAACCTCCGATGACCTGACCCTGGAAGACTTTCTCAGAGCTTGAGGAGGGGGAGGGGAAGGGGGAGGGAGAGGTGAGGGGGGAGAGTAGGAGTCGGAGTAAGGTGGGGTGAAGTGGCGTGCCACTTCACCTAAGCACGCCACTTCACCTCACCTTATATATATACATATATACATATATGTATATATATATATATATGTGTGTGTGTGTAAGTGAACACACGCTCCTATTG
>NC_134800.1:10891799-10899299 GCF_046742065.1 Oratosquilla oratoria | reverse complement strand
ACACACCCAACTCCCCGCCCACGAGAGTTGGAGTAACGACTCGCAGTGCAGATATACTAAAGTTATTTCAGCCCTGGGCGGGATTCGAACCCAGACCGCCGTAGTGGCGGCCGGGAACTCTACCACTGTGCCCCAAGTTGTGTTTGTCAATGTGTGTGTGTGTGTATTTCAAATTTGTTTAAGTTAATAAAAAGTCTTCTTTTAAACTATTTCAGGAATGAACACATTTGTACGAAAACACTGCTTCTTGATCTCCTTCAAGCATGTAGTCTTCATCATTTTTCTATTTCCTAAGACTTCACAAAACCCTCAAGATATTCTCTTTGACCATTTCATTCACTCCTTTCTTTGGCTTGAACATCGCAAATAAGACAGCCACACAGCTGGGTTTTTTTTTTTTCAATATAGTTCGTCCATATTTGGAATATGCTGTTTCCGTATGGTCACCGAATCTCATTAAAGACATTGACGGATTGGAAAAAGTTCAACGGCGAGCCACAAAACTGATTCCAAATATCAAAAATAAATCGTACGAAAATAACTAAAACATATGAATCTGTTTTCCTTAAAAAACGTAGACTCAGAGGTGACTTGATACTAGTCTTTAAGATTCTAAAGGGAATTGACAACATCTAAAGTGACAAAATTTTCACACTGAATGAAAATCAGACAAGAAACAATGGTATCAAACTGTCTGGAAATAGATTTAATTTGGAAGTGGGTAGAAACAACTTCGCCAACCGTGTAGTTAATTAATGGAATAAACTTCGTGCAGAGGCAGTGCAATATAGTTCAGTTCGAAGCTTTAAGAATAATTTAGGTAAACACCTAAGGATTTGGGAGATAGGGTTGATGAAAGAATATTAGGATGGTTTGGACACATGGAAAGAATGAGTGAAGAAAGACTAGTAAAAGAGGTATGGAAGGCAGATGTGGAGGGAGTGAACATGAGGGGACGTCCTAGGATGAGGTGGATGGATGGGGTGAAGGGGGCTTTGGGGAAGAGGGGAATGTCTGTTGAGGAAGGAAGGGAGAGGACGGAAGACAGAGGTGAGTGGAGAATGGTTGTATATGGATGATGTTGTGATTGCATGAGGAGGAATGGGCGGGGGGGTGGGGGGTGGGGTAGTATGTGTGAGTAAATTTTGACGCAGCCCGAAGGGATTTCTCTCCGTCCTCTCCTTATATGCAAGGGGGGACGGAGAGGGGGGTTCGCCGATTAAATGAAGCGGCCTTGCTGTGGATGTGCTGTGTCTTGCGACACTGCTTCTGACCCAGGGCGGTGGGCAGGGTGCAGGGATGACCCGTCATCCAGGAGGTGCTCAGATGAGAGGGAGGGTGGGAGGGGTGTGGAGTGTATTTAGGGATGAAATGGGTGGGAGTGTTTTTATGCCTTTCCCTTTTTGGCTACCTCCCTTGGAAGGGGGAAAAAGCCTTGGTATATGTATGTAAACACCTAAGCAAGATGCTGTAATGACTATCATTTATCATATATTATTTGTTTATTTGTTTTGTTATCATTTGTCTGTTATTTGCTTGATTCTCATTTATTATTAGTTATATGTCAATTTATTATTATTTGCTATTTACCTTTTTGTTTATTATTTAGCTAAACCTATGTATTCATTCTATTTATTATTTACATTATTATAGTTATTTATTTATTTATTTATTTATTTATTTATTTATTCATTTATTTATTTATTTATTTATTTATTTATTTATCTATTTATTTATTTATCTATTTATTTATCTATCTATTTATCATTATTATGATTTTTTTCGCATCCGACCTAGATATGTCGGTATGCTCCGCCTTTGTAATCCTTTGTAATCTCTTTTCGTATGGCTCGTCCGCAAGGTTGCTGCTCATTGTGCATTGCAGCATACGGCAGACTAGTTTGGATCAAATTTTCTATGCGTTTACCATTATCTCCCCATCCATGGAATAAAAAAAAATAGTTTTTAAGTTTGTTAGCACTATACATGAATAACCCACAATATAGCATATGGGTTTATTAGGAAACAAAATCATCCTAAACCAAACATTCTTCTTTCCTTTTCCAATCTTGTAATTTCTTCGCTTCCCATAACGCCATTGATGGTCTCTCCAAACTTTTGCCCATTTTCAACATTTTGAATATTTTGGCGTTAGTTTACATTTTCCATACATCTACAATTATGTCAATACATCCTCTCGTAGCAATTCACACTCTTCCTCGCTTTCTAGTCTCTTCGCTATAACAGACATGTTGTTATGAAAACAAAGAGGAGATTATATAAAGAAGTGTGAAGTGTGAGAGGCTCCAAGAGGCGGAGAATTTTAATTATCTGGATTCGCACTTGGCAGTAAATAGAGATGTAGTGTTGAACTATATGGTAAATATCTTGGTGGAATGAGACGTTTCACGCGAAAAAGATATTTGACGATGAATGCAATGTCGTATGAAGAAGTGATTATAAACACGATTGTGTATAAAGTAGACCCTTTAGAACACAAGTGATGGAGAATGAGAGAGTGAATATTTTCGAGATAAAGTGTACAAGAAACACAAAGGAACACAAAGGAAGGACAAACAACAGCAGGCCTATTGGCCCTAACGAGGCTGTTTGTGTTTACTATACTAAGCTACAGTTAAGAAAACAGGGCAGCTAGGCAATAGAAGATGAACTAACAATACTGCTACCACTATCCCATCCAACTATAATTAAATGCCGGGCTGTCAGATTTTTATTGTAAGGGATAATGTTTTATTTGTGGATTAGAGTCTAAGTATTTATCTAGGCGATTTTTAAATGTTGTTATTGTGTTACTTTCAGCGACAGTGGAAGGTAATGAATTCCACACACTAACAACTCGGTTAAAGAAGAAAGGCTTACTTTCATTCGAAGAAAATATTTTACCAAATACTTTAAAATCGTGACGTCTTCTTGTATTTGATTGGTCTAATAAGAAGTAATCTTTGACATTGATGTTGTCAAAGCCTTTGAACATTTTAAAAATATCGATTAAATCTCTTCGCATTCTCCTTTTTGAAAGTGAGAATAAATTTACACTTTGTGTGTGTGTGTGTGTGTGTGTGTGTGTGTGTGTGTGTGTGTGTGTGTGTGTGTGTGTGTGTGTGTGTGTGTGTGTGTGTGTGTGTATTCACTTGGTCTTTGGATCACGTGTTGGACTCGTGATCGACAGCTATTTCCCTCCTGGAAGAGAGCTCAGAGCTCGTAGGTCCGATCTATGGGTAATGCTATGACCTTACACACACACACACACCCAACTCCCCGCCCACGAGAGTCAGAGTAACGACCCGAAGCGCAGCGGTATCGAAATAATTTCGGCCCTGGGCAGGATTCGAACCAAGAACTACGGGCCACCATGGTAGCAGTTCAACGCTCTACCAACTGCGCCACCGAGTCGTGTGTGTGTGTGTGTGTGTGTGTGTGTGTGTGTGTGTGTGTGTGTGTGTGTGTGTGTGTGTGTGTGTGTGTGTGTGTGTGTGTGTGTGTGTGTGTGTGTGTGTGTGCGTGTGTGTGTGTGTGCGTACAATTAATATACAACAATGTTTCTGGTGGATTTTCCATTCGAAATCGGGATACATGCATATACCAAAGGTTTTTCCCCCTACACGGGGGGTAGCCAAAAAGAAAAAGGCATAGAAACCAACCCCACCCATTTCATTTCCTATATATTCCACTCCCCTCCACCCTCCTCCCTCCTTCTTATCTTGGCACCTCCTGGATGACGGGTCATCCCTGCATCCTGTCCACTGCCCTGGGTCAGAAGCAGTGACGCAAGACGCAGCACATCCACAGCAAGGCCGCTTCATAAATTCGGCGATCCCCCTTCTCCGTTCCCTCATGCAGAAAAGGAGAAGACGGGGAGAAATCCCTTCGGGCTGCGTCAAGTTTTTTTCTCATACATATTTCCTCACCCCCCATCCCCCACCCACTCCCCGTCATGCATCACAGTATCATCTATACACAACCCCTCTCCATTCACCCCTATCTTCTGTCCTCTCCCGTCCTTCCTCCACAGACATTCCTCTCTTTTGTGATGCCCCTTTTACCCCCATCCATCCATCTAATCCTAGGACGCCCCCTCATATTCACTCTTTCCACCTCTGCCTTCCACACTTCTTTTACTAATCTTTCTTCACGCATTCTTTCCATGTGTTCAAACCATCCTAATACTCTTTCATCAACCCTATCTCCCAGCTCCCTTTCCATCCCTGTTCTCCTCCTTACCTCCTCATTTCTCACTCTATCCAGCCTAGTAACCCCTATCATACTTCTCAGACATTTCATCTCAAACACATTCAAACTCCTTATCTCTTCCTCTCTCATGTTCCATGTTTCTGCTGTTGGCACAATCACTCCTTCATATAACCTCCTCTTAGCACCCATTCCCAGATGTCTATTTCTCATTACACTCTTCAATCCACCAAGGCATTTACTCGCTTCTCTCAATCTACATTCTACCTCCACCCCCACTCCTCCCTTTCCTGCCACATTCACACCCAAGTATCTAAAACTATCCACTTCCTCCAGTCTTTCACCCTTAATGCTCACTTCCAGCCTGCTGTCACTCTCTCCCCTTGTATATCTCATCACCTTACTTTTACCCACATTTATCTTCAGCTTTCTTCTTTCACAAACCTTCTCAAACTCTGTCACTAACCTCCCCAATCCCTCCTCTGATCCTGCTACAAGCGCAGTGTCGTCAGCAAACAACAACTGGCTCACCTCCCACTTTTCTCCATTTTCTTTAATCATCTCCAACCCCTGACCCACTACCCTTGCATTCACCTCTCGCACCACCCCATGCATGTAAAGATTGAACAGCCAGGGCAACATAACACATCGGGATAGTTACAAAAATTTCGCCGTCTACATTGACAGAAGATGGCTAATCAAAAATTATTTTGATTCATCCAAAAAGTCCAAAAAAAGTAAAAAAAAAAAAAAAAAAAAAGGTTGTTGAACACACGAATGGCTACAAACGGAAATGTTCAAATGCGTTGCCTTCCAATATTGATTTATTGAAATCAGATAGTTATTAGTTTGGTTATTTGCGATTATATAAGTGTTTAACTTCTTAACTGAACTACTGATTTCACTCCCAGGTTTGTCATTGCATTACAGTATCATTTGTAAATAGAATGTGGCAAAAAAAAAAAAAAAAAAAAAATTGTGTGGTAATTTGTCGAACGCAGAGTCCATGCACATTTTCGGTATATTTCCGCCTATACATCAACTTGGTGTAAATTACAATGCAGATGTCTCTCATACATATACAGATGTGAACACTCATATCCTCTATACATGTGTCTACATTGCACAGTAGTAAATTAATTGCGAAAAAAAAATTAGACCAAGTTGTATTATATATATATGTGTGTGTGTGTGTGTGTGTGTGTGTGTGTGTGTGTGTGTGTGTGTGTGTGTGTGTGTGTGTGTGTGTGTGTGTGTGTGTGTGTGTGTGTGTGTATAGTCACGGGTCTAGTTCCGAGTTCCTGAGTTTATTCCTGACCGGTTTCGCTCTATGCTTCTTCAGAGGAATTCTGAATTCTGAATTCCTAGGAAAGACCACCCGCTTGCGCGGGATCGGTTTTTATGGGAGGGGAAGAATGTCTGTAAGAAAATGAAAAGATAGTAGCGTATAAAAGAGGGCTATTGCCACCGGGCGAATTAGCGAGCGATTTGGGGCAGTTTGTGGTCGTGGCTCGGGAGAAATGGACTAGGAGCTTGGACGGGGGCGCCGACGCCGGGAGTAGGATTAGGATCACCAACGAAAATTTAGAAAATGGTAGGAGGCGTAGTAGCGGAGAAAGGTGGAAAACGGAAAAAATCTTTAGTGGGAGGTAAACTGAAATGAGAAGATGTAGAAGAGAAAGTTAGAAAGGAAGCGAATTTTAGTCGAAGAAAAAGTAAGTATAGATGTTTGTGCCTGGGTCGTGGCTATGTTCGTGAGAGGTGTGTGTGTGTAACTTACGGGAAGTGAGTGGAGTTCATTTCCCGCGTGTAGTGCGCGTTCCTGATTAGCCCCAGGTAAGGCAAGATCTCTCCTGTTTTCCCCAGGTTGGGTTTGAGTTGTGTATGCATGCAGCCTGTCAATTATTGGGCTACATGCAATATTATTATTACTATTATTATTTCATCATTATTGCTATCACCAGTCAAAGCTGGTGAAAGGGGTGTATTATTAATAGGTACGGTCATACACGTTTTATCGTGTACACCGCACGTGGGACGGGCGCAGCTGACAGATAGTCTGTACGGTGTGGTCTAGGTGTAATGTGTTGTATTAGGTGTTTGTGTCTGTCGTGCAGTTTTTCTATGTGTCTTGAGTGAAGTTTGTGTTTGTGTTGGTTGAGTGGACGGATGTTGGAAATTCGGTGTAGAGACTCAGTGGTTCTGAAGTCGCTCCATCGTGAACCCGTGATGAACTTGACAGCGGCATTCTGAACCTTCTGATGCTCGTAGTTATTAGTGGGACATGTCAGCTGGCTTAGTCCCGGGGACTGGCACAGAATCGGTCTGACGAGGGCTAGGTACAATCGACGTTTGGTGGTCAGTGTTGCAGTTTTGAAGCGTCTTAGCTTTCCCAGCACAGCCCTAGCCTTCGCTCCCTGCTTGCGGAAGTGTGGGGTCCAGGTAAGGCCACTATCAAGTGTGCTACCCAGCACACGGGTGTGGTCCTTCACTGGGATGTTTGTGTTGTTTATTTTAAGAGGAGTGTTTGTGATTGTTCTGTCGGAATGTTGTTCAGAGGAATGTGACTCTGGGGTGAAGCTGGCGGTATACATAGCATGAGTAGGACCGCGTTCCCTCCTTGGAGGTGGGTTCCGTTTTGTAGTACAAAGATTTACAATTTTTAATACAATGAACAATAATTTTAATACAGTGTACAATAAATTTTGTGATGTAGCAATGGACATTAGATACAGCTCCGGTGTGTGTGGAATCTTGACCGAGGGTACAACAATGTAAGTGAAGTGAGTGGTGTAAAAATGTAGGAATCCCGAAAAGTGTCACAAGACAACTTATAATAGAATGTGAAATAGTTTTGTTTTCATTCATTATTTGCAATACATACCGTATGTAAAATTATTCCATATATTCTTTATAACATTATGTCATACAACAATATGCGATGTGTTGTCACGTCACTTTAAATTAGCACATTATTTTTTTCATCTTATTTTATTTCATTGTATTATATTTGTCTGGATATGTTATCTTTATAGCATTTTATATTATATTATAAGTTATCTTGTGACACTTTTCGGGATTCCCATATTATTGCACCATTCACTCACTTCACTTACACTGTTACACCCTCGGTCAACATTCTACATATTGGACTTGTATCTAATGTCCATTTTAAAAGCTCCATCACAAAAATTATTGTACATTGTATTAAAATTATTGTTTATTGTATTAAAAATTGTAAATCATTGTACTACAAAAACACATTCCTCTGAAGAATTGAATTGTACTACA
>NC_134800.1:10871799-10886799 GCF_046742065.1 Oratosquilla oratoria | reverse complement strand
TTGCAAGCAGATATTTGGGGTGGCTGATCTTAACAAGCTTAACCTAACCTAACCCAACCTACCCTTAACCAAATAATCATCAGTATTAGGACGATGTATATTTACAAGCTCATTTCTGGGGTTGCTACTCTTTACAAGCTAATGTGTGGGTTATTTTTACATGAGTATTCTAGGGTTGCTGATCTTTATAACATACCAAAATATTCCCCATAGCAGTGCAAGGGGCCTCTATGGAGGAGCCTTCAGTCCTGATCATCTGTCCTATTATATAACAAAGGCACCACCAAAAGATGAAAAAAACAACAACATAGTACTCGGACATCAATAATAGTCTGCCGCCTGCACCTTACAGCTCATCAATACAAACATGCATACTAAGATTAAAGGACAGTCACTCTAGAAATGATTATTGAGCTCCATACTCCACCAACCACCCCTAAAAAGATGTCCTTCCCACAACAAACAAGAGATGTACCAGTGTGGATGCATTCAGTACTAACTTATGGTTCTGGGCACAAACAGATTGCTGTAGATGCGGATCGCTTCATCCTACACTACCCGACTCAACCTTACCCAAACAACAACACACTATCTCTTCCCCTGAGTTACTTGCAGTTACCTGGGAATTGTGAATCTCCTGCAACAGATCTAGGACATCAGATTCATCTGATGTGTGTTTTAGACAATTTCTAATGTAATTTACTATGTCAAAATTTTGCACTCATGCAACATTGATCAGAATCATTGTATTAATAATAATTTTTGAATTCAGACATATAGACAAATATGATCCATGAAAAATGTATAATGCGATCAGATATTCTGTTGTCTCAGTCTTGAGGTTGCTACTGTTTTAAGCACTGCAGACCCTGTCTATTTTTAGGCCAGAAGATGGGCGAGTGCAGCAGGGGAAGGCTTGAAAACATTAGAAGGGCCAGATGACACACAAGTGGACATAACAAAGAAGGCGAAAATGAGCAAATCCATGAAGGCCTATCTCGAAAGGGCTCAAGTCTATGGTAAGTGCTCTATAACATGGTTGTTTGACAATGAGAAACTGATTACATAGTTGTGAATTAACCACTTCAGTATGACTCAAATTCTCGTGTGCAGCATTGGCCGCCATATGTAATTTGTATCACACTACTCACATTATAGAATATAAAGTCACTGTTGTATTACTCGTTCTCTTTTACTCCGAGTAATAATAAACACAGAAAACGTGATCAAACCACTTCACAGAATCTGGGGGTAACTCACATACAACTACAAAAAATATATATAATCAAGATGCCGATGCCGGCATCCTCATGTACCCATTCATGCTTCATGACACCTGGTGTCATCATACAGAAGTGGTTAAATACCATAGGTACTGCAGGTCTGAAATATAAAGAAATGATTGTGTATTTCACAACTGTTATAAAAACTTATTTTTATTGGAAATGTACAATTAATTTTGATAAAGTAAAACCATTTTAATGTTAACAAAAGTTGATGCTTAAAGAATCTTTCATCCAAAGATATTCCAAGCATGAACTTATACATGTTGATGTTGCTAATATGTGTAGCTCTTTTTTTGCTAGAAATATTGGAGATTCACACTTTTGGTTTCATAAAAGAAGAAAATCATTGACCAGATCCCACTAGACAAGGATTGGATCCCATAATTTTCATGCTGTTGCCTGTATCCACTTGTTCCCAAGTGCATTACTTACTAATCTTCCAAACATATAAATTTTCCCTTTTGCAGATGCTTTCATTAATGAACAAATATCAGAATTTGAAATTGGCCAAAGACACTTGGCCAACATGATGGGAGAAGACCCTGAAACTTTCACACAAGAAGACATTGACGTAAGTTAAAAGTTGGAGGCCGTTCACTTTGGAACATTTATGGCAGTTGGTGTAGTAATTTTGGGTATGGGTTAGGTAGGGGTTGTTTATGTGTAAATGATATTTTGACGCAGCATGAAGGGATATCTCCTCATCTTCTCTTTTTCTGCATGAGGGGACAGAGGGAGGGATCGGCGATGAAGTGAAGCAGCCTTCCAATGGATGTACTGTGTTGTGCTATATTGCTTCTGACCCAGGGCAGTGGGCAGGATACAGGGATGACCCATCATCCACAAGAAGCTAAGATGAGAGGGGGAAAGGGTGGTGGATGGGAGTGGAATGGGTGGGAGTAGGTATGTGCCTTTGATTTGGCTACCTCTCTTATAAGGGGGGAAAAACTTGATATATAGATAGGTGTAAAAATTTACTTGTATGCTATTTTATGTAGATATCACGAGGTATTAACATTGTTTATATTTCCCTTTTTATTAAGAAATACTTAGATGTAAAAAAGAAGATATGTAGTTGTTTATATATTGTCTATATGAAAGTTGGTGGTATACAAGGTGTACTTATAATGGAATGATGACTAATCTGCTTCCAGAATGCTATTATGTACTTGTTTCCATCGGGTCTGTTTGAGCCAAAGGCCAGGCCTATGATGAAGCATCCATTTGAGGTGTTTCCCAAACGGAAAGCTGCAGAGTTTGATGAATCTGGAAGGCCATTTCATACTCTTTTCTATACTGGCAGACCTACTTATTATCAAGTGTTACATGTAAGTAGTTTTTGGTATTAGAAGGCACTATATATTGCATGATTTTTTTTTTTTTTTTTTTTTTTTTTTTTTTTCTTAAGTTGTTTTTAGGTGAAGTAGATTTTTTTTATTATTCTTTTGTTGTAGAGTGTACTACAAAGCTTTGCAATCTTTGTTCTTGTAACTTTTTTCTTGTTTATTTATTTATTTATTTATTTTTTTATTATTTTTTTTTTTTTTCAAAAATCAAATTAGTTAGGTGTTGCCTCAATTTTCACTAAGTGGAAACTTCACAGCCCCACAGTGGCTGGTGATGGTCCTCGGGTCTAGCCATGGATCTTTCTGGAAAGAAACTTTGGACTGGTGTCTGTGTTGTATTAGCGTGAGACTGTGATGCCAAAACTATTATACCAAAGATGTAAAAAGCATTAAAGCATAGTTATTGTTGATACTGTTATTACTACTGCTATTGTTTTTATTGTTATGGGAGAGGACAGAAGAGGTGAATGGAGAGGGGTTGTGTATGGATGATGCTGTGATGCATGAGGGGGAGTGGGTGAGGGAATGGGGGGTGAGGAAGTATGTATGAGAAAAAGTTTTGACGCAGCCCGAAGGGATTTCTCCCCGTCTTCTTTTCTGCATGGTGGGATGGAGAGGGGGGGGGGGGTGCCGAATTTATGAAGCGGCCTTGCTGTGGATGTGCTGTGTCTTGCGACACTGCTTCTAACCCAGGGAGGTGGACCGGATGCAGGGATGACCCGTCATCCGGAAGGTGCCGAGATGTGAGGGAGGGTGGAGGGGAGTGGAATATATAGGAAATGGAATGGGTAGGAATGTTTTCTATGCGTTTTTCTTTTTTGGCTACCCCCCGTGTAAGGGGGAAGAAGCCTTTGGTATATGTATGTACAATTCTAATCCATTTACTAATCATCATTCAGAGGATAAGTACATCATCTTCGTTACTGAAGAATTATCATAAGCAAAAGTTATATCACAAGATGAAAGTGGTAGGGAGGAGCAGTTACCAGTTATCAGCTCCCCATGTATGTGTGAAAAAGTGTAAGAAAGGCAGTTGAAGTTGATAAAGATCTTGGGTCTAGTTCTGAGACCAATTATCTGCTCCGTAGGGTTGCATCTCCTAATTGATTTGAGGTTGACAGGTTTTAACCCCTTCACTCCGGGCCAAAATCTCGCGGGCAGCATTAGCTGCCAGACGTGCAATGTTACGTCATAATACTCACATCATAAAAAATAAAGTTACCGCTGTATTGCTTGTTCTCTTTCACCCATGAATTTTGATAACCATAGAAAATATGATGAAGCCAGTTTACAGAGTATGGGGTTCATGCAGGTACAACTACAATATATATAATCAAGACGCCGACATCGGCATCCTCGCGTACCCACTTGCTCTTCATGACGCCTACGTAGGCGTCATCGTATCGAAGGAGTTAAAAATGGGAAGATGTTCATCTTGCAGGAATATGCCATGCAGGTACCCATCAGTGGTCCTTCTAGAGTAGTGTTTCCCAAACTTCTTTCAGGCGACCCCAATATGATCCTCATGATATGACCGCGACCTCACTAATCTATTGTAAGGTTATAAAAGACAAAATGAACATCATCGAATTTTATTATAGCAATGTGAATTTAAAAATTTACCATACAAGATATCTTGGCAACCCAACTTGGGGTAGCAACCCCAGGGTTAGGAAAGGGTGCACTAGAGTTTTATTTCTAAGAGGTTTCAACTTTTATCAAATGATAAGTAATATTGAATTGCTTATCCTATTGACTGAGAGTATGGTTTATCTCAATTGAACAAAATCATGTTTCAGCCAACAGAATAGAGATGTGAGAAATGGCATAAAACATTAATCAGTAAAAACAATCATTCCATTGTCCCAGGTCTCTCTTGCAGGAGATCCACAGCTCCCAAGTAACCAGTAATGGCCACCAGATAAGCCCATAGATTGCTTAGGGAAGAAATATTATGTTGTTTTCCGGAAAGATTTTGTGTGAATCAGTAGAATGATTTGCTCAGTGCCCTCTGTGTGAGGGCAGCATCTAGGGCAGTTTGATTCTGTGACCAGCCCTATTCTGTGATTGCACTATATTAGAAAAAAAATAGGCAGTCATAAATGAGGCTTTAACCTGATAATAGCACAATAGGGTTTTGTCGGTCATACTCATGGTGCACAATTGTTCGGGGTTTGAAAATAAGTTCTCAAAAGAAAGTTTTACTCTTATAAAATGAAAGATTGCATGGAATTGTATAGGAAACCCAAATATTAGTTAATTATTTGCCTTCAATCAAGCATGGTGGCATAGTGAAGTTGCACATTTTGTTACTTCAATATAGTGTGTGGTGGGTAGTGGTCATGCATGGGTGAGCAACAAGGAATTTTTTCTTCTACTTTTTCACACTTTTTTCCTCACCACTGCTGTTTCAATTGTCCATTGTTTCTTTCTTTTTCATGTGAATGTTTTTAGTGTAAGTTATCTTACATCTTAGTGTTAGTTATCTTTTACATTTTAATGTAAGTTGTCTTATGTCTTACTGTAAGTTATCTTACATCTTAGTGTAAGTTATCTTTTACATTTTAATGTAAGTTGTCTTACGTCTTAGTGTAAGTTATTTTACATCTTACACCACAAGAAGTAGAGGGTTGTGAGTCATGCAGAGGTAACTGACCAGCCCCTTCTCTGATGTCTGGGGAGGACAAAGGATGTGTGGGTTGGTAGGTGTAATATATGGACTTGTTTATCCTGATTTGCCAAATTTCATTTTAAGACATGGGAACAAAATATAAACCTCCATGTTTAAGAAAAGCCTACACATTAGATGATGTATGTCGCAGTTACACACTGTTCATCATGTGATGTTTGTCAGTTTCTGTCTTAAGAATGGCCTGGAACAAAGGTCATCATTAGAGCAACAGTGCTGCATCTTAGATAGCCATTTCTCCCAAATAAGCACATGCAGAAAATAAAGTCAGACACAATTTCCCTTCAGTACCAAATACAGAAAGCTACTTGGCTTATATGTGGAGGATGTATACAAGATATCAAAATATCATTTGAAATCTCTAGGACCAGAGACGTTATTGGCACTGCAATATTCAATTTCTCCAGAACACACTCAATAGCACTAATGTGTAGAAGACCTAACATAATTCCCTTTTACAAACTAAACCTCCAGTTACCTGAGTCATACTATGATTTGTGATTAATTGAAAAGTTTATATTTCATTTCCAAAAATCGTTGGTGTGTTTCAGGACTTGACATCAAAAATGAAGGAATTAGATCGTTACGCTGATCAAGTCATTCGACGTGGTCATAAATACAAAGATATCAAATCTCAGTTAGTATCATTGATCATTTGTTCCTAAAACCATGTTGCCATTTTATGTTGTTATTGCTTATATGACTTATGTTGGATTATATAGAAAATTTAAATGAAAATAATACTAATATATTCCTTCAAACTTGCAGAAAGCTTAGCAGTTCCGTTTGGATGTCCAAGGAAGAGATAATTAAACTTTTGGTACAAGATATTAAAGATAAACATGTAAGTAAATTCACAGGTTCTGGAAAACTTTTCTTCTTTTGTGTTATGTAATTATAATTGGCTATTGCGAGTACTGCACTTAGTAATGTGTTATCCTTTTAGTATGATTATTTGATCACATCTTTGAATCGTCTCATGGAACATCCGTATGCCAATCAAGCTGAAGATTTCCTCATGAGATTCAGAGTTCCTAAGACGGCCAGTGTCACTTTGTTAGATATTCCAAAGGTAAGAGCATCATTTTCCTTCTGAAGTTCAAATATTTTTACTTATATTGGATGTAGGCTTATGGTATAGTGTGTATACATAGTCTTCAGTATAGTAATGCTATATATATATATATATTTTTTCCTGTTTAGTTGAACTACACGGCAGAAGGGACTCCTTACATGACTGCCAATGGAAGACGAAAAACATCCAAATCAGAAGTTACAGTTTATGGAAGAGGTTCAGGAAAGATTACTATCAATGGACAAAATGTGCTTTATTTTGAACGTCCACAGGATAGGGAACAGGTGAGTCTATCAGTTTCAATGTATAAGAGTAACTTCATGAATATTTTAAAGATTTGACATTGTTCTTCATTTTAGTTGTTAATGAAAAATTATACCAAATGTTTCTAACCTAATTAATTGAATTCTGTTCGGGTGTGACCTCTAGCTCCAGAACATCTGACAACAGGCTTTGGGATCCCAAAAGATAGATAGATAGATAGATATATATGTATGCATGTATATTATATATATATATATATATATATATATATATAGTGCTAGCAATGCTGTATATTAAACAGTGAGAATGTTTTACAATTATTTTGGATGGTAGCCCATGACTAGACCCCCGTTGGAAGAGAGCCCTAGAAATTTGGTCCATACTTTCAATATTTTTTATGACCTTCAGCACATATATCAAAGATCTGACAGTAGAAATCAAGAAGAAAATAATCTACTAAAACAGTTAGTGAGAGAGTTTGGGAAGATGTCATGAGAGTGTCATTGTATCAACATGGGTGAAGGAGTGTTAGTTGTGAGATCCGTTTGTTGATGTATTTTTACACGGAAGGTTTGTGGAGTACTGGGAGTATGTTATTGTAGATGTTTGACTAGAATTCTGCTGGAGTTGTTTTCATGTCAGTTTAGTGATGATATGGTTTGATTAGGTTTAACATCACAAACTCTCCCCTACTGGAATGCTAGGACAGTGCCCCTCACAGAGGGCTTTGTAGCATGGAGTTTAATGAACCATGTCCTTGGTTCAGCTTCGCTGGCGGCAGGATTCGAACCACCATCCCCTAGACCTTCACCGCAAGTAACAACGCCCTAACCCGCTTAGCCAGTGAGCTTTCTTTAGTGGGATGAATAAAAGCTAAACTGGCTGTTTAGGCCATTCATTGTGTAGTTTAGATTTTATTTAAAATTGGGCTGGTCAGAGAATGCCTTCATATCTTAAGGAAATTGTCTGGTAACAACCAGAAATTTTAATTAAAAGCTTCACCCTCTCAAGGGATTCTTCTATCTTTCCTGCAGGTGGTGTTTCCTTTACAGTTCACTGGCTTACTTGATGAAGTTGATGTTGAGGCTAAGGTTTGGGATGGGGGCCAGTCAGGGCAGTCAGGAGCTGTGCGCATTGCTCTTGCCTTAGCACTGCGCTCTTTTGTTGACAAGGAAATGATCGAAAATATGAGAATAGGTAAGTTTTCCAATATACATACTTGTACACATACCAATGACCCTTTCTCTCTTGTAAAGTAGTTTTTTTTTTTTTTTTTTTTTTTTACCAAGGCTTTTTCCCCCTTCCAAGGGAGGTAGCCACAAAAAGAAAGGCATAAAAACACTCCCACCCATTTCATCCCTAAAAACACTCCACACCCCTCCCACCCTTCCTCTCATCTGAGCACCTCCTGGATGACGGGTCATCCCTGAACCCTGCCCACCGCCCTGGGTCAGAAGCAGTGTCGCAAGACACAGTACATCCACAGCAAGGCCGCTTCATTTAATCGGCGACCCCCCCTCTCCGTCCCCCCTTGCATATAAGGAGAGGACGGGGAGAAATCCCTTCGGGCTGCGTCAAAATTTACTCACACATACTACCCCACCCCCCACCCCCCCGCCTATTCCTCCTCATGTCGTCACAACATCATCCATATACAACCATTCTCCACTCACCTCTGTTTTCCGTCCTCTCCCTTCCTTCCTCAACAGACATTCCCCTCTTCCCCAAAGCCCCCTTCACCCCATCCATCCACCTCATCCTAGGACGTCCCCTCATGTTCACTCCCTCCACATCTGCCTTCCATACCTCTTTTACTAGTCTTTCGTCACTCATTCTTTCCATGTGTCCAAACCATCCTAATATTCTTTCATCAACCCTCTCTCCCAAATCCTTTTTCACCCCTGTTCTCCTCCTCACCTCCTCATTTCTCACTCTATCTAGCCTAGTAACCCCCACCATACTTCTCAGACACCTCATCTCAAACACATTCAAACTCCTTCTCTCTTCTTCTCTTATGTTCCACGTTTCTGCCCCATACAGTGCTGTTGGCACAATCACTCCTTCATACAGTCTCCTCTTCGCATCCATTCCCAAATGTCTATTTCTCATTACACTCTTTAAACCACCAAGGCATTTACTCGCTTCTCTCAATCTACATTCAGTAGTGGCTGAATTAAAACATACACCCAATTCACACACATTGAAATACGTTGAAGTTCCACTCCATCTCAGTACCTCGTTAATGAAGGATGATCCCTGTCTGTACCACACTGCTCAGATTGCAGGACCCAATAGCCAGCATTTGTTCACCAACACTGCTTCATTACATAGGGACACTCCCTCTTTCCTCATTCATGCGATGCAATTTACAAAGCAGTGTAGAAGATCAACTTTTTTGGCTGTTTTATCATTTCATTTACTGAACCTACTGAACCAGTAGCCTTGGCCTTCAGAGGAGGGATTAAGGGAGTGAGTGATGGAGTTTGGAAAGGTATGCATTAGAGAAAGTTGAAGGTATACTGTATGTGGATAAAAGGAAGGTGATGAGATGTACAAGGGGAGAGGATGACAGTGAGTTGGAAGTAAGTCTTAAAGGAGAGAGGCTGGAGGAAGTGGATAGCTTTAGGTATTTGGGGTCACATGTGGCAGGAAAGGGAGGAGTGGAGGTAGAGGTAAATTGTAGATTGAGAGAAGCAAGTGAATACTTTGCAGGATTAAAAAGTGTTATCAGAAATAGACAACTGGGAATGGATGCAGTGGTAGTGGTTAGAGATGACCCTTTATCCACAAGATCCTAGAATGGGAGGGGCAGCAAATTGCTTTTGGATGAACATATGCTTTGGTACAACCGCCCTCTTAAAATGGGAAAAGACCATTTGATGTGTACATTATGTCATTTTATGAAACTTATATCCAGAAAATGACGTCTCAACTAATATAGTTATCTGACAAAGTATCAGGGTACTTGATGAATAATTGCAACCAATGGAAAGGGTCTGCTTGTAGTGGTGCTACAATTTGGATAACAGAAGGAATCATTTCCGTGCTGACCATTTTCAAAACCTATCGTCACCCTCAAATCCATCTGGAGGTGCACCTCTAAAAGGATTCACACATCTCCAGGCCTGACCCAAGATCTTTTTCTGTCAATTTTAGCTGTATTTCTTTCACCTTTTCATATACGGAGATTTGAACCTGACAATTGGTGACTGCTCCATACTCCTACTGCTTTCAGCAGTTGACATAAAAACATTCTAGCTCAAATACAACACAGATAACAATCCAAAGTTTCTTTCTAGAGACACAGGAGGGCCCATTACCAGCCACTGTCAGTGAAACTTGAGGCAGCAACTATTATTATTATTATTTATTTATTTTATATATATATATGTATATATATATATATAATGTAATAAGGGAGACAGGGGTAGCAATGGGTACATGCCTTTTGACTTTGTAAGAGGGATATAGGTAACTAGAATTATTATTATCATGGTTGTGTATGGATGATGCTGTGATGCATGGAAGGGAGTGGGTAGAGAATGGGGGGTAAAGAAGTATGTATGAATGATATTTTAATGCAGCCCGAAGGGGTTTCTCCCTGTCTTCTCTTTTCTGCATAAGGGGACAGGGATGGGAGGGTTGCTGATTTAATGAAGCAGCCTTGCTGTGGATGTGCTGTGTCTTGCTGCATTGCTTCTGACCCAAGGCAGTGGACAAGATGCAGGGATGACCCATCATCCAGAAGAAGCCAAGAAGAGAGGGAGGGAAGTGGGTGAATGGGAATGGAGTATATGGGGATGAAATGGGTGGTAGTGGATTTATGCCTTTGACTTTGGCTACCACCTTTGTAAGAGTGAAAAAGCCATTGGTATATGTATGTATTATTATTATTAGATGATGAAACATTTGTAGAAAAAAAATGCAACATTGAACTTAATATCATCCCATGTCTTTTCATATGACTTAATTTACTGACTCCTTGCAACTCTTTTAAGCTGGGCTTCTGACTCCAGATCGACGAAGGCACGAAAGGAAAAAGCCTGGTCAGAAAGGAGCAAGGGCAAAGTTTACATGGAAGAAAAGATAAAGAGTAGTCAAACTGGTCAAGTTCTCACAGGTTTATTGTGGTTTTCTATGGAAAATGAATTAGAAATGTAAATAAAAGTTACAGATGTATACAGTGGTTTTATTAGTGAAATACCATCACATTCACATGTAGTAATAGTCGTTTAGGTTTGGAAAGATAGTTATTTCCCTGCTATTCATGGTCTGTGGTCTACAAATCATGTTAATTCATGCACACTCTACATGAGTTCAAATCTAAATATGATAATTGGAAATCAAGGATCTAGAGTTGGAAGTCTACGTGAATTTGAGGCTAAGTATGATAAAAAAAATTGAGAGTAGGAGACAAAACCCAACAAGTGTTGCTCCTTTCCTGTATTAGGTAAATGCACTCTCCCTTTCTCTTTGCTCTTTCTCTTTTCTTTCACCTCTTTCCTCTTTTTTTCTCTCTTTATTCCATAAAAAGACAATAGGCAGCTGCTCCCCTCCTGTTAGCCAATGACAGATGCAGACACATTCAGACAGTGTACATGTTTTAATATTCATGGATAGATCTTTGAGTGCTGATGGAGAGATGATAATGGAAGAGATGGCAGTAAGAGGAAGATAGGCAGAGTATTTTAGGGAGTTTCTACATGTAAAAGAAGATAGGGAGGGTAAATGCTAAGAAAATGACAGTGATGAATGAGGAACATGGAGAAATAAGAAAAGATGAGGTGAAAGTTACTGAAATGGTGAGAGCAGGTAAGACACCTGGGTTAGATGGGTGTTATGCAGTGTCTGAACAAGGGAGGTACAGTGATGGTGGACTGGCTGGTGACGTTGTTTAATGTTTGTCCATAACAGGGTAGAGCTGGAGGAGTGCCTGTATAGTTCTGCTTAACAAGGGAAAATGGGACAAGTGTGAGTGTAGTAGTTTCAGAGGGATCAGATTGTTGAGTGTAGTTGGAAAGGCATATGGGAGGGTTTTGATAGAGAGGAAGAGAGAGAATAATTGGTGAGGAACAGTGTGGGTTTAGGACAACTAGGGGTTGCATGGCTCAGATTTTTATGGTAAGGCGATATGTGAGAAAGCTTTAGGAAAAGATAAGGATATACAGTTACAACATTCAGATCAATAAATTGGGATAGGCTACATTGAGAGAAAAGATCTCTTGATTAGGGATAGGAGTGTTTTAAAAGGTCATGAAAACAAAAAAAGACAGTATGTCTAAAGGATGTGAAGAAATTATTTCCCATACACAAGATTTTTAGATAAAACTTGATGCGGAGAGATACAAAGACAGGTCACAGGAGCATAGCTCCCTTCCCGTATATTACAACTAGGTAAATATATATAAATATTTGGAATAGCAAAAGTGATAACCCAAACTGGAATAATACATGAATTCAAATCTCAATATGAACATTGGGAAGTAATTATGTAGACCAAATTGGAACCATACTTAAAGTTAGGTATGATAGATTGGGGAGAAGTTGGGACATGATGAGTAGCGCTCTTTCCTATATAGTACATTTAGATAAATACAAAAATTTTGGTAAGACTGGCATTACTGATTATTGCTTATGTTTTCTTCCTTTTTCATTATTATAATTATTAATGATTGTTGTCTAAATTTTCACTAATGAAAGACAGTCCCACAGAAGCTGGCAGCCCTCAATTCCTCCC
Source organism: Oratosquilla oratoria (assembly GCF_046742065.1). Taxonomy (NCBI): domain Eukaryota; kingdom Metazoa; phylum Arthropoda; class Malacostraca; order Stomatopoda; family Squillidae; genus Oratosquilla; species Oratosquilla oratoria. Next base: position 10,874,402 of record NC_134800.1, on the reverse strand, counting down.
ATGACTCTTTGGGAAGAAATGAGCACTAAGGACCCTTATGTGATCAGACCAAGACTATTCTTTATCATTCATAAGTCAAATATTATTTAAAACAAATCCAGAGTCTGGAGGAAAAACTTGTTATAATATTACATTATATGTATTTAGACTATCTGTTGAGAGGGAAAATATAGACTTTTGTTTGTGGTATGCCTTTATTATTTGACCCACATTATTTCAGTGCAAAAGAAAAACATGAACTTGTTTTTATTTTCAGAACTGATTAATGATGATGCAATTCATATCCATGATTCACACATGAAACAAATGCACTTTATTTATCTCTTGCATTATCAATAGCTATGACATACCAATTGACTGCCCACATGTGGTCAGGCTCATATGAAACAGACTACACAGAAGTAGGAGAAGCCCATCACAACCACATCCCAGATGAGGAGGGAGCAAGGCAGCGCTGATTCCGTGTTGATGTGAGGGATCTGCTAGCAGAGAGCAGTGGACGTCCTCTCCCCAAAATCTACAAGGAGTATGTTTCCAGCAACATTACTGAAGAGACTGATTTCACCATGCTTCCTAGCTTCCAGTCAGTGAAGGCCCCCATGCATAGAGGAAGGAAAGAGCAACTACCCCCTCTTCCACAGATCCTGGCTGATGTCGCTCTTTCAGACAACTGATCACTGACTACAAAGTGGCAACCCTTCCCTCTTCACCAAGCCGACCAGGTCATCATCTTTCCTACCCAAGACAACCTGTGTCTTTTTCCTAGATCTACGACTATCTTCGTGGACGGCACTTTATAAGAATCCCCCCCCCCCGATCTGCAACCAGCTCTTCATCATACAGGGGTACTACAGGGACCGCATGACTTCTCGTCTACTGTCTCCTTCAGGACAAGAAGGGAGCTACCTACTACAGGACCCTGGAGGTTGTCTGGCAAAAGATGGCAGAGATGGAACTCGTCTTTGCCTCCCAGAGGATCATGACTGACTTTGAGGCTGCGCTGATCTCCCAACTTGGCATTACCTTCCACACAACTACTCTGAAGGACTGCTACTTCCACCACTGCCAGGCCCTTTGGAGGAATGTGCAGCCCCTGGGCCTCAATGTCCCCTACAAGGAGAATCCAGAAGTAGGTAAGATCATCAGGATATTGGTGGGACTTGCCTTCCTCCCATAGCGTGCAGAGGATAGATCAGCACTGTAGGCTTTCCTGGACTACTACTCCAGCACCTGGGTATCCGGGGACTTCCCCCTTCCACTGTGGAGTCCGTCCGGACTAACAACCATATACAAGGACGGCACAGCAGGTTAAACAGACACATTAGCAAGAACCACCAGAACATCTTTGACCTTGTATACAGCCTCCAACAGGAGCAGGCAGAGACAGAGCTCATGCTAATCAGAGCTTGTCTTGGTGCCAATCCTGTCCCACAGAAGTACAAGGATCTGAATTCTCGGATCGACCGTCTGCCCAGCAAGTTCCAGGAGGAGGGCCAGCTCAGTGCTGAAGAATCTTTCCATAATATCCGTCACGTCGTACACCGATTTTAAGCTGTTATTTTATATATGTTAGTTATAAATTGTCCATTTCTTTTTTGTCATTTTTCACATTTCTGTATAGACACGTAAATATTTGTGACTATGAAATAAAATATACAAGTTTCTTGCATCAGTAAATCAATATTATGTAGGGCCTAAATAGCTTTGTTTTAATTACCTTGAAATAAACTGTAGTCGCAGTCAAACACCTAGTCTGTGCTGAACTCTCCATGTAATATCCCATTTCCATAAAACATAAAACACAACTTTTAAAATAAGCCTAATTTATACTGTTCAAAGCTTGGAAACTATACTGTAAACTGTATCAGCACAATAAACAGAAAGTAATAGTAACAATAACAGGAAAGTTGTAACTCATTGTATTTAACGCATAAATACATAGAATATTGAAATGTTGAGGTTAGGCATTCAGGCCAGGTCTTGGGTGTTGGGTGGCAACTGATAAATCCAGCTGCCTCGGCCCACAAATTGAAGTAACTCACTTGAAATCAACACTAGTACACTATCAGGGAGTGAATTTCCTAGGTGCTAGGGCTACCTAGGGTTTAAGATAACAATAACAATCACTATTTATGGGAATGGAATTCATATAAAAAATATCAATCGCTATTATGTGAAGTCGCTCGTTTGACACCTCGAAAAACCGGATCGCTCAAGCTATTTTGAGACGACAACCAGACAGACATCCCAGTCCAAACTGTATCGCTTAAAAAATTCCACCACTGAAAATATGCAGAAGAAATAATGGAAAGAAGATAGTACAAAATAAAAAGAGTATAACGGGTTAAGAAAACCATAAATAAAGATCAACATCCCTACACTAAGGTGACCTATCAACCACAACTTCCAGTCTAACTGTACCAAGTCCACGTCGAGCTTCAACTGCCAGCGGTCTTACCACATCAACAATGTCACTATCTAGGGGCATATATGTACATTTCTCAGTCCTTGTACATAGTAATCCATACTTAAAGCTGGGTAAATGTACAAACTGCAACAAAGATCACACGCATCGTCCTCGAACTGTACAGTATACGAATTAA